>NW_022631026.1:19980760-20545550 GCF_010015895.1 Lontra canadensis | reverse complement strand
CGCTGTCTTCAGCCAGTCCCCAGAGGGCACAGGCCCGCGTGGTGGTGTTCACCTCCCGGATCACATGCTGCCCAGGGCCATTCTGTCGCTGCGGGGAGATGATGGGACAGGAGGGCGGTCTCACACCAGTCCCAGGACCCAAACATCCAAGCGCTCCACGGAGTAGGATGACAAGGGCGGCTTGAGCCAGGGCACAGCAGCTCCCGGACTCCCCCCCCCCCACGGGGAGGGGAGCGTTGGTCCCCGGTGGGGGTAAGGAAGGAAGGCTCAGAGTTCCGAGGACACGGGCTGAGGGAGCAGAAGGGTGATTCGTACTTGCTGGGAAATGGAGTAGCCAATGACGATGTTGCCTTCTGGGACGTCCCAGGACACAGTGGCCGAGTTGGCTCTGAGGTGAGTCACAGGGAGGGAGGCCGGTCTGTTGGGTGCCAGACTGAATAGGTTAACAGGTCCCGTGTACGGACTAGCTCTGTGCGACCCCACTAGCCCTTTACTCACCTGCTCGCACGAAGCCCAGGTCACAACTGACCAGCAGGAGGACCGTAGGGCTTAAGTATGGGGAGAGGGGCATCAGCGAAGCCGTGGTCCCCACCGAGTCCGCTGGGAGGCACTGGGGCATCCGCTTGACATCCAGGCGGCGCTCCTGGAGGTGGCAGGAGTTGTTGCGGGGGGGTGTCCAGGACTGCCCAGAACGCACGGGTGGCAGCAGCTCTCCCGGGCTCCCCACCGCCCACAGCAGCCCGGATCCCCCCGTTCTCCCCACGCCTTCCCCACCCCCGCGTCACCCGGGCGTCCCCAGTGCGCCGCTCTGCCCGGCCCACACCCACCTCCGCCGGTCCTCCCGGTCGGTCAGGCCTCAGGGGGCTGCTCGGTGCCCAGAGGGCGGCCCATCGCTCGGCTCCGCGGCGCTGCCCCTGCCCCATCCCGACGCGGGCCCGTTGCGGCGGGCAGCGCGGGTCCGAGCTGCGGGCACAGGGCAGGCGGAGGCGTAGCGAGCCGCGGGGCGGCGGGGAGCCCCCAGAGCTCGGACGGGCCGCGTAGTCTGTCCCTGAGCGGGGGGCGGTGCCGGCGCGGCCTGGCCACTGGCCGGAGTCCCGGTGCGGGAGGCAGTGCGGCTGCCCCGCCGGCGCCTACAGCGGGATGTGACCGTCCCGGCTAACTAGCCGCCGCCTTCTGCAGAGCTGGCCCCGCTCGCTCAGCCGCAGCTCGACCGGGACGTGCCGCCCCGCCCCGCCGGGGTTCTCGCCGCCGTCATCCCCCTCACCCCCCCTCCCCCGACCCCGTTCTCCCGGGGCTCCTCCCACGACCCTCCCTTAGGCGGCCTTCCGGGTCCCCTTGCCTCTGATCCCCGCTGGTCCGAGGAGCCTTCCGGGGCCTAGGGAGAGGCGCAGGTGCGAGGGTCTCGGGCACCCGGGAGGGCCCCTCCCTCCCCGGGTGGAATTAGCCAAGTTGGGAGGAGGAATCCCACTTGCCCTGCGGGAGGGGACAGAGTAGGGAGATAATTGTTCTAAAATCTCCTACTTGTAGACTGCGTCAGCTTTTAAATCTCTTCCCCATTCATAATCTGATATTGATTCTCTTCGCTCTCATTAATTTTTTAATTTATTAAACAAATATTTATTGAGCGTCCCCTAGGTGTCTGGGCATGGGAAGAGCTGGAGTCCAGCGGTTAAGACAGCAGGCTGGGTTTATAGCGGCGGAAGTCTAAAGAGTAGCAACCCATGGTTTTTAGCTCTTCTTCCTGCCTGGCGTGGAGAAATTGGTCGTCTAAGTGTCAGGTTTCCTAAAACCAATGCCGGAGTGGATCCCAGCACCTTGGGATCATGACCCGAGACAAAGGCAGATACTTAACCAACTGAGCCACCCCAGATGTCCCTGAGTTTTTTTTGATACGATTTTATCTTTTGAATATGTAAAACATAACGTGGTTTAAAGTCAAACTGTATAGGGTGCCTGGGTGGCTCAGTGGGTTAAGCCTCTGCCTTCAGCTCAGGTCATGATCTCAGGGTCCTGGGATCAGTCCCACATCAGGCTCTCTGCTCAGTGGAGAGCCTGCTTCCCACCCACCCTCTGCCTGCCTCTCTCCCTACTTGTGATTTCTCTCTCTGTGTGTCAAATAAATAAATAAAATCTTAAAAAAAAAAAAGTCAAACTGTATGATAAGGAGATGTCCCATCCCCTTCACTCTTCTTCCACCTGTTTCCACTCATCCCTGCAGGTAAACAATTTCATTAGTTACTGACTTGCCTTCCTATGTTTCTTTTTGCAAAAAAAGCATATTTGTTTGTACTTTGCAATTTTTTTTTTACAAGAGGCCCTGTGCTATGTATATTCTTTTGTGCTTCAATGAGATATCCTGAAAATAACTCCACTTGGGTTTATAAAACCCTTCCTCATTATTTTTTACATTTGTGTGTAGATTGTTCATGTGCAAGAATGATTGGGGCAGTCTCTGATGTAGGGCATTTTGTTGTCTCCGGCGTTTTGCTATTACCAATAATGATGCAATGAATATGCGTGTGTTTCTGTAATGTAGAAGTGTATCTTTGCGTAAATTCCTAGAAGAACGAGAGCTGGATGAAAGGACAAATACATACGTAATTCCATTAGATACAGCAGCATTTCCCCTCAGGATTGTCCCATTTTGCTTCTTGTACCAGCAATATAGAAGAACGCCTATTTCCTATAGTTCCTTTTTTAAAAAAAGATTTATTTATTTATTTGAGGGAGGGGAGGGCAGAGGGAGAGAGTCTTATGTGGACTCTGCACTGAGTGTGGAGCCCAGCATGGGGCTCAATCCCATGACCCTGAGATCAGGACCTGAGCCAAAACCAAGAGTTGGATGCTTCACCAACTGAGCCACTGAGGCAGCCCTTCCCCATAGCCTCTTTAAACACATTCAAAAGCTTTTGAATTTTTGCCAGTCTGGTAGATGAGAAATTCTATTTCTGTGTGGTTTTCATTTCTATTTTACTTATGTGTTTGGTTGAGCATCTTTTCACATGCTTAAAGGTCTTTAGTAAATCTTTTTCTTTGTGAACTGTGTGTTCACGTAAATACATGAAATAAACTCATTTTCTAATGATATTGGGGTCTGGATGCCCCCTTGATTTTTAGTACTTTATTTCTATTTAAAGATATATTTATTTGAGAGAGAGAGAGTGAGAGAGCACAAGCAGGGGGAGCGACATGCAGAGGGAGAGAGAGAGAAGCAGGCTCCCCGCTAAGCAATGACCTCAATGCTGGCCTTGATCATGACCTGAGCTGAAGGCAGAGGCTTAACTGACTGAGCCCGATTTTTAGTACTTCATAAATCAGGGGCATTAGTTCTTTCTTTCTGATATGCATTGTAAATATTTCATTTGGGTTTTAACCATGCAAATGTCTTTGTTTTAATTCTACTGGGGTAGAACTTATTAATCCATTTTTTGTTGAATCTGGACCCTGAGGCACAAAAAGCTCTCTGCTACCCCCAGGTTGTAAAGGGACTCTACCTGTGTTTTCTTCTAGTACATGTTTCTTCTAGTAAAAATAGTTTCTTTTTTCCTTTCCTTCTTTTTTTTTTTTTTAAACACTTAGACCTGCAATTCATTAGTTTATTCTTGTCTATGGGTTAAGGTATGAACCCAGTTTAATTTTTTTCTATGTGACTATCTGATTGTCTCTCTCCATATATATATATAATTTATTCAAGAGAGAGAGCGAGCAAGAGAGAAGGAGCTGGGGGAGGGGCAGAAGCGGGCTCCCCGTTGAGCAGGGAGCCCCATGGGGAGCTCCATCCCTGGACCCCGAGATCACGACCTGAGCTGAAGGCAGACGTTAACCAACTGAGCCCCCCAAATGCCCCATCTCAATACATTTTTAAAATTCATCTTTTCCTGAGTGATTTGAGGTGCAACCTCTATCAGATACTTAGTTCCCATGTGCGCTGGTTTATTTCTAGACTTTCTGTTCTGTCCTACCAGTCTATTGATGTGATGATGCCATTCAGTTTAAATATAGAGGCTTATTGTGGGCTTACTATTTAAAAGGTTAATGCTTCTCTCTTCTTTTTAAGGAGTTTTCTAGGTACAGTTGCTGCCTTTTTTCTATATGGACTTTAAAATGAATGTGTCTGTACAAATGGTTATTTGATGGTCAGTGACATAAATGATATAACCCAGATTTGACCGATCTCTTTCCCACAGGGCAGTCTGTGTACTGCATACTAGCTAGCTTCATTCTGATTGGTCGGATTTCTGTGTGCACTCTTTTTTTTTGCCAAATGAGCCACAATATCTTTTTTTTTTTTTTTTCAGTTTTTATCTAAATTCCTATTAGTTAACATACAGTGTAATGTTAGTTTCAGGTGTATAGTATGATTCAACACTTCCATACAACACCCGGTGCCCATCACAAGCGCACTCCTTAATCCCCATCGCCTGCTTCACCCACCCCCGCCCCCACCTACCTCCCCTCTGGTAACCATTGCTCTGTAGCTAACAGTCTGTTTCCTGGTTTGCCTCTCTCTCTCATTTTCCCCTTTGTTTTGTTTCTTAAATTTCACACACAAGTGAAATCCTATGGTGTTCATCTTCCTCAGACTGACTTAGTTCACTTATCCTCATAGTCTCTAGCTCCCATCTACATCCTTGCAAATGTTCCTATTCAGTACTCATGTCCTTGTCAATCGCTTGTTAAGTATTTTCAATATACCCTCTGCAAGGGATGTGTGTGACCTGCTCCTTCTAGAATGCCAGCATAAGGAGGCAGAAGTAGTGGTAGCTTGTTCCCTAGACTGGCAAGGACCCAGTAATGAATCCCCTCAATTCGTTTTCTGGGCTCTTGTTACAGTAATAGATGCTAAGTGCAGTAATAGAAAGTTATATAAGGGCAAGAGATGAGGGCCAAGGACAGGTGGGCTTTCACTCACAGTACTGTGTGTTTGCACAGTGTTTTAGTATTCAGTGTGCTTTCATATACATTATCTTATTCCCACAAGGAGATGATTGTGGCCAAGTAGGAAATGCCTTCATCACAGATCAGAAGACCTGGATTTAGGTCCTGATTCTACATGTCACTATCATATAAACTTATTCAAGTGGCTTCTTTTTTAAGATTTTATTTATTTGTTTGACAGAGAGAGACATAGCGAGAGAGGGAACACAAGCAGGGGAGTGGGAGAGGGAGAAGCAGGCTTCTTTCGGAGCAGGGAGCCGGATGCAGGGCTTGATCCCAGGACCCTGGGATCATGACCTGAGCTGAAATGAAGGCAGACGCTTAACGACTGAGCCACCCAGACACCTGAAGGCAGACTATAATCTTCTAATAAATAATACTCTGACAAGAACTTTAAATACATTCACAGTAGATACACTTTATTTGAATGTCGGTATAAATAGGACTTGATGTTGAACAGGAAGAGGATTTTCCAAAGGGTTAAAATTTATCCAACAACAGAACTTGGTCCTTCCCTTCAGTTCTCCAAATTTGGTCGTCCCACACATCACTGTCAGAGGTCCACCCTCGCTAATCATTTCCATCACACGCAAAGTCTAAAAGTCTTCCGGTGGCCCTTTCCATTTCTCTGGAAATCTCTTTAACTGCTTTCGGTTGCGACAGAAGTGTAAGGTTTTCACCCGTTCACACTCTACTGGAGCCCGAAACACATCCCTCCATTCTCTTGTTTAAATGGAGGCTGCTTGTCCCGCGTGTACAAATGGAGAACTGAACAGTAACTCACAAAAAACGTAGCATCTCCATATGCGGTAACTGTAACTTTGCTTTACAGTTTTTTCATTAAAGAATTAATTTTATTATCTTTCCACAAAGAAGTGATAAAGACACCTGTAAAAACTTTGAGAAGGCACTTTAAAATCCCGAGATGAAAAATTCTAAAGTATAAATCATGATATGTCATCTATGCTTTACAAAGAATAAAATAAATTCTACAAGTCGGAATTTAGAATTTCTGAAGAGTTTGACAGGAATTTACTCAAAGGAATCAGAACGACAGGACTTAAGACTTTCTATTTTAACCCCAGTTGAGTTTTTAAAAAGCTCCCCAGCTGTCGGCAGGTGTGGCCCATGCCTCCCTTGCTGCCCCGCTCCTGGTGAGGTTAATTGAGGGACGGATTAGTGCCTGGATGTGCTGGGCTCTTTGTGCAACTGACTCAAGTGGTTGCCTTTTATATTTTTCCCTTATGTTCTAAAAAAAAGTAAATATACATATGGCAAGAAATGTAAATGGTACAGGAAGATGTAAAATAATAGGTAAGTATCTTTTTTTCCATAGCCTAGAAAGTCTGAGGTCTTCAAAATCATTCAGCAGTCATGTGAATCATTTGCAAATTGAAGCGAACCTTGGAGTCTCATTATCTAAAAAGAATTCTCAGTCCTTTGGAATGCTGTTGATTTTCTCATCATTACCTCTGTTCCAGAGGAAAGCTATGCAGTCTTGTCTTTCTTAAAAGAACCGATTACAAAAGCGACATGCGCTCTGCTCAGGGACAGCGAGTAGACACCTCCTTGCCCTTCGCGGATCTGTTCCTAGCTCTGGACAGAGGCCTTGGTGTCTTCCCTGAAAGTCAGGTATCACATTTACTACCAAGGCATTTTCAACAGCCAAACTTCTCTTAATCGAAATGAATCACCTGGTCCTTGTAAAACAGAGGCTGAATTCTAACAGACCCGTGTTGCCTGGACATTAAATAGATAAATATTTTTATTTAACATTGTACAAAAGGGCAGGAGCCATAGAATCCCAAGCATTCAAGCTAAAACCGAGTCAAACCTTTCCTAGAGAACAAAGGGAAGTGAGACAGTAAGGTACCACGGATGGCAATTCCTTCAGAGAAATTCCCATCCCGGTGATGAGAGGCTGGGGCGGGGGGGCTTCTTCCCCAGAGGCCGATCTCTCTGCAGTGGGCAAGCAAGGCTTACAGAGACGGGGCAGGGGCTCAGCCAAGCCCTTCCTGGATGCCTCGGATCCTTCTGGCCAGCTGCACGTCCTTCGGGAAGAGAGTGACCCGGCCGGCGTGTAAAGACAGGAGATAGGCGTCCTCAAAGAGATGAACTAGAAATGCTTCTGCGGCCTGGGGGCAGAGAGAAACGGGATGCGATGGGGCGTGGGCTGCTTCGTTCTAGGAGCCCCACCGCCCGTGGTCTCTGAGGGCTCCCAGCGCTGTCTGAAAGGCTGCCCACAAAACGAGGGTGGACTGTGCCTGGGAATTCTGCTATCACCACAGAAAGATCTGGCCTCCAAACCCCGGGCGTTCCTTGATGGTGTCTTTAAAGAGGCAAGGATCAGCGTGTGGCACATCTCAGTCAGCCCTGTGGAATTCCAGAATGCCTTTCTCCTGACCCCACCAAAGTGAACCCACTTCTTACCTCTTGTAGGGCCAACAGGGCCTGGGCTTGCCAAGAGAAGTCCACCCCACGAGTGAATTTAACGCATATCTCTCTTGCCTGTGAAGGAGGGGTGGGATGGGGAGCAAGGGAGAAAGGGAATGGGGAGTGGACAGTAAAAGAAGAAAGATTCAAGGGGAAGATCCTCTCCATGAATTTCTGTGAATCTTCACTTCTGTGATACCTTGTGGCCCTTAATCTTAGGACCTAACTAGCAGCTGGTGTCGACTCCTGGGAGTTGCGGAATTGGGATGTCTCCTGCTGGTGGTAGGGAGAGGAGGAGGAAATCTCCCAGGGTAGGAAGAGGGGTCAAGCATGGATGGATGAGGGAGTCCCTATTTCTATAACCAAAGAGCACAGTTTCAGAGGTGGTGGGGGTTAGAAACTGAACCGGAAGGCACCCCTGGTGGGCTCATGTTTTCCAAAGATGAAGAGTCCTGTGCCAGGTTAGAGAAGAGGTTCCCTTAGCCATTCAGGCAAGAGATGACAGAGTCCGCACTACCGGGGAGAGTTAAAGAAAGGAGGCAGCAGGGGGTTGGCGGAGCTCACCAGGCGGCCAAAGGGGCTCTTCCTTATCAGCAGGCCTGTGCTCTTCTGAAGCGTTCGGATTTCCTTCAGAATCCGGGATCTCCGGGGACCACGCTGACGGGAGGAAGCGCCTGAGAAGAGTTGGGTTGGCAAGTGGAGTGTCAGTAGCTGAGCCTCGAAGCATGGCTGACACAGGCCAACTGTCAGATGGCCAGGCTGCCATTCACTCCACGGAAGCAGGGATTTCGGTCTATCATTTTTTTTTTTTTTAAAGATTTTTATTTTTTATTTATTTGACAGGCAGAGATCACAAGTATGCAGAGAGGCAGGAAGAGAGAGAGGAGGAAGCGAGAGAGGAGGAAGCAGGCTCCCTGCTGAGCAGAGAGCCTGATGTGGGGCTCGATCCCAGGACCCCGAGATCATGACCTGAGCTGAAGGCAGAGGCTTAACCCACTGAGCCACCCAGGCGCCCCTCGGTCTATCATTTACTATGATTATCTTCAGCAACTGGAGAACAGTGGATAGAGGCTACATAAATATTTGCTAAATGAATGAGCGGTCCTCTGAGGATTCATCCTCAGTAATGATCCTTTGAGGGTATTATCTTAAATGCCAACTCTTCCAAGAAGCCTTTCCTGATTCCCAGTCACTTCCAAACTGATAGGTCACCTTCTTCCTCTGAGCCCTGCAGTACTTCGGGCCTCTTTACTTTTTCCCATCTAGATTAGAAACTCAGTTATTTTATTTTATTTTTGAGCTGGAAGGAATCTGAGAGGTTCTCTAGCACAATTCCCCGTCTCCGTTATCCTGAGACCCAAAGAAGTGAAGACAATTGGTCAGAGCTCATTTGTGGCCAAGGAGGGACCTTGGACATGGCATAACTCAGTGCCTATGTTAGGCCACTGGGCTATGGAGCCAGAGCTTTTGGCTCAAAGACCAGTTCCAACAACAAAAAAAGAAAAAAAAAATCTTAAAAATATTCCCAAAAGTAGAGGTCAAAAAAATGAAATTCTGATTTGAAATTAAAAACACAAAAATAAAAAATAAAAACAAAAACCCACAAAAAAACAAAAACAAAACATTGAACTATTGTGTTGAAGAAGAGACTTAATTGACATTAGACTATGTAGAAGTGAATCAAAAGTCTACATCTCAAAACTGACGAGATACAGCTAAATAGTACTAGAGGAAAATGTGCAGGTTCAAGATCGATTCTCTGTTAAAAAAACAAAAGCTTGAAAAGGCAGCTGAGCTCAGTATTCACCTCAAGTGTTAGGAAGAGTAGTACTAAAATAAACCAAAAGAAGATAACCAAATGTTCAAGATAATAAAATAATGAAAAAGGGAAAAACAAAAAACAGTATGATGGTTAGATAAATAAAATCAAGGACCAACAAAAAAACACTAAACCACTCCTAAGCTGAACAAAGAATAAAAAGAAAAACCTCCATGAAAACTAACATTTTTTTTTTAAATAAGTTTTTTCC
The DNA here is from genome assembly GCF_010015895.1 of Lontra canadensis. Taxonomy (NCBI): domain Eukaryota; kingdom Metazoa; phylum Chordata; class Mammalia; order Carnivora; family Mustelidae; genus Lontra; species Lontra canadensis. The sequence goes on along the minus strand of NW_022631026.1, from coordinate 20,536,149 downwards.
TTATTTATTTGACAGAGAGAGAGAGAGAGACAGAGGGAGAGCACAAGCTGGGGGAGCGGCAGGCAGGGGGAGAGGGAGAAGCAGGCTCCCCACTGAGCAGGTAGCGCAACCTTGAGATCATGATCTGAGCTGATGGCAGATGCCCAACTGTCTGAGCCACGCTGGAATCCCCCAAACTAACATTTTGAAGGAGAAAATTAGCTCCAGAAATGTTACTTAAGGTCCAGTCGAGGAAAGAGAAGGCACACCAAGTAGTTAAACCCCTGGGAGGGATTTAATAGTGACCTAATTACAAAGTGTAAGGAGAGCCGCATGAGCAAGTGGGGAATGGGGACCGGAGAAACAGGGGGGCCTCACACTCAGGAGTCAGGCTACTGGTGTCTACCGCCCCCCACTACTGTTTGGCAATCCACACTCCCTTGGAGGCAGCCTTTAATAGACAGATGCAGCCGTCGCAGAAAATGAATGAACACAACCAATCTTACCAACGTGAGAAGGGCAACACCGTGTAAGGAAGGAAACAGACTCGACAAACAAAATAACCAATACTGGAGGAATCTGAGTTAGCAAGAAAAAAAGAGACTTTGAGAGAAATATGGGTAATAACCTCAGAGGTGTAAGGGAAGACCTGACATCTGGGCCCTCGAACCAGGGGTTGTGAAAAGTAACCAACTCTGGGGAGATATCATGGGAAAGAATGGGGGTTAGATATTTAATCACTGGGTCTTGCAGTGTCAGGATACAGAGTTGGGATTTAATCCCAAAGTAACAGGAAGCTATGGGAGAGTTTTAAGGAAGACAGAGAGGTGGTCCACTTACATTTTATTTATTTATTTTTAAAAGATTTATTTATTAGGGTGCCTGGTGGCTCAGTCTGTTAAAAGTTGGACTTCGGCTCAGGTCATCATCCCAGGGTCGCAGGATCAAGCCCCATGTTGGGCTCTGTGCTCAGCAGGGAGTCTGCTTCTCCCTCTCCCTCTGCCCCTCCCACTCCTTTGCGCTCTCTCTCTCTCTCTCTCTCTCTCTGTGTGTGTGTCAAATAAATAAAATATTTTTTAAAAAGTCCTGGGGCTCCTGGGTGGCTCAGTGGGTTAAAGCCTCTGCCTTCGGCTCAGGTCATGATCCTGCAGTCCTGGGTTCGAGCCCCGCATCAGGCTCTCTGCTCAGCAGGGAGCCTGCCCCCCCCCCACCCCCGCCTGCCTCTCTGCCTACCTGTGATTTCTGCCTGTCAAATAAATAAAATCTTAAAAAAAAATAAAGTCCTTATTTGCAAACAGTAACCTACTTAATCATTTTGATGGAAGCAACTGAACAATAGAATTAGCAAGAGAATTCAGTAAATTGGCTGGGTGCAAAGGTTATTAAGGTTCAGGAAAGAAAAATAACCCATAATACACTTTTTTCACCCTGCTCTTAACTACCTAGCAGGAGACAAGTAAAACAGTTGTTGCCACAAGGAACAGTTCTTGCCCCGTGGGGCATCCACCAGACTCATCCACCAGACCACAGTGCAGAAACTGAGGACCACAGACCTGTCTTCTTTCGCGATCCCAAACCTCAGGAAGGCAACAAGGTGAGAGCACTCTACTGAAGGCCCAACAATGCCATTCACTTAAGAAACACATACATTGCCCACCCCCCCCATCCCCCACATAAGGACACCTGGAAGGGTACCTTCTAAAAGCAGAATTGTTTGAAATTGTCACCACAAGCGGCCAATAATTTTGCAACCTAAAAAAGCACAAACACTTAAAAATCCTGTCTGCTGGAGCAAGCTGTGTGACCTTGTTCAAGTTACCCGGCCTGTCGGCGCATCAATTTTCTCATCTGTAAAATGGGCACAATGTAAAGTTGAGCTAATTCACGGAAGGAGTCGAACACAATGCCTGGTTAGTGGCAAGTACTCAATAAATGCGAGCAGTAGCAAAAATGAGTATTAGGAGCCAGGCCGCTTGGGCCATTCTTTCTCCTCCTGCTCGCTTTCCCCAGTCCCTTGCGGGGCCTGGAACTCGGGGCCAGGCCCGAGCAGGTGCGACCCGCAGCAGGGCTTTGCCCGGCCACAGGGGAGCGCCAGCCGGAAGTCGGGAGATTCGGACCCCTGCTCCGCACGCGAGCTCGGTTTTCCGGTCTGTGAAATGGGAACGCGGATCCGGCCGTGCCCACCTCACAGCCAGGCTGCAGGGAGGCCGGCTCCAGGGCAAGGGGCCGCGGCGGGTTACCTAAAGAGGGGGCCCGACGAGGGGGGCCGGCGGCCGGGCTCGCGGGGCGCCTCCTCGGGACTTCGGGCTTGCGGCTCCGGCGGCGCGGGCCCATGGCGCTCGCGGAGGGTGGCGGCCGGGCGGCTCCTTCTCTGCCTTCGAGGTCGGGGGACAGAGGCTGGCGTCCGGGGAGAAGCCCGGGAACGTCCTGGCCGCGTGCCCCGACCGGGTGAGTGTTCGGCAGCCCCCCGCGGGCCCTCGGTTCCAAGGGCCCGCACTGCCAACTCACTGGCGGCGTTTTTTAAAACCCGAATTCAGCGACTCCCAGTGGCTGGCTCTGGAACGCCCCTGGCGCAGAGCGACGGCAGGGAGGGCCAATGGGAGCACAGGCCGGAAGGCGAGCGGCGCGCGCCGAGTGAGGACGTAACGGATCGACGGTAGGAATCAGCCAATGGGAACCTGGAGAAATGAAAGAAGGCGGGAACTTCTGCTCTGCTTGTGCGGGTGCTCAGTTCTGACGGATCCGACCCTCCTCTTCGGGTTCCCTGTGGTTGGGCAAGAAAGCTCTATTCTGGAGATGTAGTTGCTGCGTTTGTAGAATGCGTACCTGAAGAGAAATAACTTTGTTCAAACATTTTGTGTTTGTCCTATCACCCGGAAGTGGTTTTTAAAGATGAGGAGACAGACCTAGAAAGAAAGGGACAAGCCCATGTCGCCCCCGGGGCCTCCCCAGGAACACCCCACGAATATGGCTCAGAAGCCAGTTTCACTGCGTGAACGTTACTGATGACTGGGGTGGCGGGACAGCCAGGATCTGACGATGTCTTGGCTCACACTCTCCTGCGCTGCAGTAGAATCCTCCTAGGGGAAATGACTCCTTCCCTTCATGTTGGAGATAACACTCATTCTGGCCAACTGTACATCTTGGTAGTTAGAATAAAGATTTTATTTTCTACACTTTGTTTCCTTGTATTTTCTAAATGTTTTCCAGTTAACGTGTATCATAATCAGGGAAAACGTCATTACAAAATCAGTGATTTCACGCAAGCCTTGTTCCCTGGTGCAGCCAGAGTGGAAAATAGTATGTTGATTAACCAAAAAAAATTAAATGTAGAATTACCGTATGACCCAGCAATTCCACTTCTGGGTATACACTCAAAGGAATTAAAGGCAGGGACTTGAGCTGGTATTTGTACACTAATGCTCACATCGATGTTACTCACAATAGCCCAAAATGTCCAAACGGATGAATAGATAAACAAAATGTAGTGCATACAAACAATGAGATACTATTCAGCCTTAAAAAGAAAGTAAGTTCTGACACATTACAAAGTGAATTGGGGTATTGAAGGCATTGGGGTAAGCAAAATACAACAGACACAAGAGGAGAACTACTGTTTGATTCCACTTACATTAGGTACATTACAGTGGTCAAATTCATAGATAGAAAGAAGGGTGGTGGTTGTCAGGGGCTCAAGGGAAAGGAGGAACGGAGAATTAGTGTTGAATGGGTACAGACTCTCAGTTTGGGAAGATAAAGTTCTGGGGATGGATAGTGGTTACCACTGCATAGCAAGGAGAATTCAATGCCACTGATAATCAAAATGGTGTTTTGTTGTGTGCATTTTATGATTTTTAAGAAGAGGGGGGAAAGGGCAAAGGAAGGGGAAAAAGGAAGCAGCTATACTTGGGGATACTCTGTGTGTCCACCGTGATGGAGGGTGGGGTGAGCAGTCTGGTCCAGGAGATCCATTCTTTGGTGGAGGCCTACGCAATGTAAGATCTGACAGCTAGGGGCTCTAAAATATAAGCCGACTCCTTGAAAGGCTCTTGTATTTATTCAATATTTCTCTAGTTCAGACTCTAATCAATTGAACGTTGTTTTACTGGTCTCTGCCTTTAGTGATCTTTCCAAACAGCAATTTGGATCTTATCACTCCCTTGCCTAAAACTCCCCCAGGGTACTCTAGGTCTACAGAGTTGTCAACTCATGCCACCGCAAAATCTAAAAGGTACAGCACCATGTGGGCGCCTGCCCACCTCTTTGACCTTGTCTCTGGCCACTTTTAGCATTGCATGCTTATTTCCAGGCATACCTGTCTACTTATCTGCGGTTCTTGAATACATCACTTACATGTTTCTGAGCTTTCCACAAGCTCCTGGCCAGGGAGACTCTTGCCCGTTCTTTAACATTCAGCTCTTGAGTGGAGCTCTCTGGGCATTCTAGGCTGAGTTAGCTGATCGCTCCTGTACGGCCTCCTTTGTATCTCATACAAAGGCCCCTTATGCACATCACACTGTGCTGGAATTCTTTCTTTACACATTTGTCTCCTGTTTTTCTTTCCTGGATCCACAGCCCTCAGAGCACATCCGTTCTCAATACAGTTGGCTGAATTCTGGGAGAGTAGTCCTCTACTGAAGGTTTTTTGACAAGCGTTCCTAATGAAGATGGGTGATTTATAAACTTCTATATCTAGGGGAAATTCCCTGCTGACCTTAAGTTTTGAAAGAATGTAGTCAACAAAAGGCCAAAGGGGCTTTTAACTAAGGCAAATATGAAAGCATGAGGTTAATCTGTAAGTGGGTCAGGGAGGTATACGTATTGAGTAATGCGGAGAACCTCTTCTTTTTACAGGTTGCTAAGGCCTTGAGAGGTAACATGACTTGTCCAAGGTCACCCAAAGTCGAAGCTCTCTGACTTCTGCTTCTTTCCTCTACACCAGGTGGCCCTTTGCTCCACTCCTCCTATTGTCCTCAGCGGGGGTCAGAGCTCTGACCTCTCTGAGTGCTGTTTGTTAAGCAGAGACCTTTGGACAAAGTAAAGGCAATTGGAACCACTTGGTCTGCTGCTAAATCTCTCTGCCTTGTGGGCAGATTCCTGGTGGAGGAGCCCGAGGGCTACCCCAGGTTCTGGAAGGCAGTTCTGCAGGCAGCCCCTGCCCTAGCCCCCCCCCGCCCCCCAAGACCTTTTTGCAGGGGGCAGGGACTGACTAGTCCGCTATGATGCACATAGTTTAAATTACACTGTCTTCCAACTGGTGTTTACAGAAGACTATTATCAGTCCTGATTTTGGGGTTCAGAACCTTCAACCAAACTTCCACCATTCCGAACCCCCTAACTCCACTGAAAAACATTCCCCACAACCCTTCAGCCTCAGTGAGAGAGGGGTGGTCCTTACCCTCCCGCCCACATGACCTCAAGGCCTCTTGAACTCACCCTCCAGAGGAGAAGTCAGCCTTGAGTGGTCGGAGAGAGGGAACGCATCTCCAGGGCCTGGGAGGGCACCTACTGTGGGCATGAAGTGTTCTTGAGGCATCTTGTTTTGTCTTAAAATAGATGGGAATTTTACATTCTCCTCAATGACGGTGTATTTTTTTTTCCATGATGGTGTATTTTAATAAGACATTTCTTCCCCTTGGAGAACTGATGCTCCGTGCTAGGCCTCTGCTGGGACTCCTGTGCCCCTGGCAGGCCACCCCAGAGGGCAGTGTGAACCCGACACGACATTCTGCCACGTGGGTGTTTACGGGCACCTTCAGTTTATTATTTTATGTGATTTTCACACTCATCCCACAAGATGGAGGGCCAGCCTTCCCATTTTAAAGATGTGAAGACCCAAAGATCCAGAAGTAAAGTGATTTGCCTGATCTGGGGTCAGGCCTGATATTTAACCATTGTGCTTCTTCCCTCTCATTTAAAAAAAAAAAAAACAAAAAAAAAAACCAGTGTGTCAATTTCCCTTTTGTTTTTAAAAATAGAGCCTCAAATGCCATCGTAAGGCCCCAGTTATTTTGGACAAGGAAGCTGGAGTCCCCACCAGGCTCACCCCCCATTTCCTTCTTCTGGGGTGCACACTGTGGCCCACAGAAGCTCTGGGGCCCCTGGGGACTTGGAGCTGGTGGCAGTGAGTGGCCCTCCCCTCCCAACAATCTAATAACCTGCTGATTCCCACACAGCCTGAGGGCTTTGAGTTGTCAAAGAGCCCTTCCCCCAGGATCTATTTTAAGGAAGGCATTCGGTGTTTTGTTTTATGATGGAGCTGCCCAGAAAAATGGTCTGAGGCTCCAGAAACTGCCTTGGAGTGAGGAACTCCACAAGGAAGGGCTGCTCTGCTCCCTGGGGTCCCCAGTGCCAGTCCCCTCTCTTCAGGGGTGGGGGGCGGACAACAGCAACAGCACATGAAGCTTTCATTCTGGCCATGGAAAATTTACTCCAAAGACCCTAGAGAGACCTGTAAGGTGGGTGGGGCTGTAGGTCTGCAATCAGGCAAACCTAGCCGGGACTGCAGGCTCCGTGAAGAAGTCCGTGAAGTACCTCTGGGCCGTGGCTTCCTCATCTGCACCCATCCGTGCGGCTTGTTACACCGAAGGATTACCGCTGAGCACTTAACACATGCCCAGGACACCAGAATTACTCTAAATGGCGCAGTGCTAGTAAATTCGTCACCCTGGAGGGATATCTGTGGAGTCGGGTTGCTGGGGGTAGGGTTGAGGTCCAGATGGGCTCTGGATCCCAAGGGCATGGCCGGAGTCTACAGCAGGAGAGCCTTCTTGCAAAACCACTTACATCTCTGGGCCTCAGTCTTCTCATCTTTAAAATGGAAGGTGAAGAGTTCGTAAAAGCTGCTATTAAGGGCTGCTTGGAATTCCCCATCATCCCCCTCTCCCCCGCCCCGGGCAGGGAGGCCTTGAAAGTGTGGGCGCAAGGACACCAGCACTGGCATGGGGAGGAAGCACTGTGAGCAGAGGAGCATTTCCAAAGAAGGTGCTCCTCCTTTCCCAGAGGATGGGCCCGGCTGAGGCTGGAAGGCACCGAAGCCACAGCAGCTGCACCTTCTGTTTTAGAGATGAGGACCCCAAGGCCCAGGGCCACTAGGTAATGGGCTGGGGGACATATGCCGAGTTTGTGGCACAGTCCAGCTAAAACTTAGGTCTCCACGGCAGGGTTAGCAAATAGCCTATAGGTTCTAGAAAACACGGCACCGAGTTCCGGTTTGAATGTGTTCACTGACCTCTCTTCTCTGGAGAACCAAATTTAGCTTATGATTTAGGAGAAAATCTTAGGATTGTTAGTTCCTGCAATTCCACTTCATGATTTAGTGCTCGTGTTGCAGGAGGTGCTTGGGGGGAGCCTGGCAGGGGTAGGTCACCGTACTCAGGCCTGTGTGGGCGGCACAGGGGGTGGTGACCAAGGAGGACCTGGGTGTCTGGTCATCTCTTGGGGTAGCAGCTGCCCTGGTGGGGGGGTCTGTGGGGAGGAGAGGGTGAGGCCTCGGGGACAGGCCACTGGAGGCTCACCAGCCCGAGCAGCCTCGGCCTCAGGGTGGACAAGGTGCATCCAGGTAGCAGCGGAGAATCCACATGAGGCTCAGCTGGCATCGTTGATGGGAGTCCGGGAGCCACCGAGCAGTCTCTCGTGCTCGCCCTCCTCTGCGGGGGGCCGGCCCCTGGCCAGGCGGCTCAGCAGCGGGCGGTGCAGCCCATTGTAGAGCGCGGTGCCCATCAGGAGGATGAGGAAGCCCAGGATCTGCAGGGGGTGGAAGGCCTCCCAGCCCAGCGCCAGACTCAGGGCCCAGATGACAATGGTCCGCAGACTGTCCAGCACCATGCGGGTAGTGGCGCTCAGCTCCTTGGTGACACTGATACCCGCGAAGTTGAAGAAGGCGATGCTGCTGATGTTGCCCAGCAACGCCACGGCGATGAGTGGCTGTCGACCCACCTGGCAGAAGGCGTCCAGCACGTCCTCCAGCGTCCCGCGGGGGTTTCCACTGAAGGAGCCCGCCGGGATGTAGTACATGGGCACCAGCAGCAGGGACAGGATCACGAAGCCAAAGAGGCCTGTGGGGGCGGAGGGAACACCCTGCTCTCTCTGCTCCACTCCGGCCCCTCCCCTCCCCCCACGCCCAGCTGAGCCCCACTGGTCCCCCTCCAGGAAGACCCTCTTCTGCCGGCCTCCTGCCAGCTCCTTCCTGTTCACCCCGAGTTCACAGCGCCCCACTGAGGGGGCTATAGCTGCCCTACTCCACTCTCATCATGTCTTCCAACTGGACCAAGAATAAAAATTACATTTTATACTGTGACCAGCACTCGTATGCACAGGCACGTACCCACGCACACACTGTCACAAAATAGCAGCTACCCTTCCCATGTTCTCTGGCGCTCTTCAACTCTATTGTGCTCGTTTACAAAAGAACGGCAGCTGCGGCCACGAACGCTTGTTCTCACAAGTGCGGAAAAACACAGTTCTCGAATTCAGGGTCACCGGTCTGCGACTGGGAGCCGACCAGAATGTGAATCAGAGCACGGCTCCGTTCAGTGTCTCTGGGAACAAAACCGAGCGGACACAACAAGGTGTGTGATGCTGCAAGGGGTGGAGATGGCTATCATGCCAGGAGCCCCTGGCGCTCGCACAGCTCCCGAATGGGGCCACAGGCCACAGGTGGCTGGTGTTGTGCTAGTACGCCCCATTGGCTTCATATTCTTAAAGCTTAAAGGTTTTGGTCTTTACTTCCCGGCTCAACAACTTTTGGTGGCTCCTCCCTGTTTGTCATTTAAAGTCTGGATTAAATCCACTTGCCTGACATTCAAGGTTCTCCACAATAAGACCCTGACCTAGTTAATTCCTGATCATTACCCCAACACCAAACCTGTATCTCACCAACCACTCCTTACTGGTTTCACCACTCAGGGCCGGCTCCCCATGTTCTCACTCTGTCTGGAGTTTTCCCTCCTTCCTGTTCTTGCTATAGTTCGAACACCACCTTCCCCGTCCTGAAGACACTCAGATGTGCTTGTCATCTGAGTGGTCTGAGTGCAAATGCATTGTCTGGCCTTCCCTGTTGGCCAGCTCCTCTAGAGTGGGGCGCACATCCCTTTCATCCTCAACCTTGTCCCCTCTCTGCCCCCAACCCAAGCTCCTGGGTCAGAGTGTCTGTCAGCAAACTCATGGGAAAGGGAGGGAGGAATTGGGGAGGGGGCTCATCCCCTCCCCTTGGGCCCTGGCACCTTGCCTGGAACTCCTGCTTGTGCATCCCCTCCACAAGCTACTGTCCAGGGTGCCCCCACAGCCATACGCCAGCCCCCGAGCCCCTGTGCTCACACACCTTCAGTGCCAACTGCCCGCAGTGGGTGCACGTTATGCCTGTAGACGAACTTCTCCTCGAGCACCATCTGGATGGAGACGATGATCTGGGCCATGATGATCAATAGGTCCCCTGTGGGGAAGGGAGCCAGGGTAATGCTGGGCTGCAGGGGGTGGGGTGGGGATGGAGTACAGCCACAGGGTCCCCGCTAGGGTGGTGGGCCCAGTGTTGGGGTGGACGACTCCCGCAGGGACATGAGAATCCCCAGAGCCCCTGATTTGGCAGGGTCCCGTATGATTCACAAGGCAGTCATGGCAGCCCCATGCCTGGTCTCCTGGCCCCTCAGGAGTGGTGCAGGCCAGCAGCATAGGCATGTTATCACTCTGGGCTGAGGCTCCAGAAGATCCAGAGGCCTGTGAGGGGCACAGTGGGGGTAATAAGCAGGTCTTCTGAGATGCACGAGACTTGGTGATAGACATTTCCAGTTTAGTCCATCCTCCGAGGACCGGAAGGGTCCCGTCATTTTTGAGTAGGCTGCCAGGCTGGGTACTAGGTGAACGCTCCATAGACAGCGGGTCGCTCCCCCTCCCAGACCTGGCAGTCTGTGCGTGTTTATCATAGGACAAACCTTCTCCCTCCTCTGACCTCCCGCTCCTTATCTACCCCCTCTTATGCTACTTGCACCTTTCTGCACTCTAGCCGTCATCTTGCGAGCAGATGCCGGCCCACGTCCCCCTTGTGCCCTCACCTAGGGCTTGGCACACAGGAGAGCTTGCAACAGTCTGGTGACCGACTGTGCTGGGCTCCCAGGGAGGGCAGACCAGGAGCGGTAGCCCTTGGGTCCCCACCCCTTGTCGCACCTGTGATCACTTCACTGAGCTTGTGCTGATCATCGTGCTTGCTCAGGAGGTCGGCCAGGCCCACGACCACCAGTCCCGCGATGGTGGCAAGGATGCCCAGCCACTGGCTCAGCGCCAGCCTCCGTCCCAGGAAGGCCACCGAGAAGAGGCCCGTGAATATGATCACCGCACCCCGAAGCATCTGGAAGCTGGAGGCACTTGTCATGTTCAGGGCTGGGAGAGGGGACACATGATGTGAGCTCCCGAGGGCCAAGGCTATCCAGTCACTGCGGGGCCCTCAGGGCTGAAGACATGCCTTGCACACAGTGTGTGCTCAGCAAATCTCGCTCGTTTGCGCATGTGCATGTGTGTGCGCATGTGTGTAAGTCTGGGACGGGGCAGGGGTGAGGTGAGCTGGGGTAGGGGCAGCTGCTTCACCAGTGCCCCCTCCGGCCCTCCGCAGCCTGGCCCGGCTACTCACCCACATACATGATGCTGGTCCCCGTCATGTCGCACAGGGCAGGGGGCAGGAAAAGAAGGGGATTAAAGGGCTGCTGGGGATCCATGCTGGCATCTGGGTGCCTCGCTGCTCTGCACCGAAGCAGGAAGAAGGCCGCCAGGCAGGAGAACTCCCCCAGGAACATGCCCACTGCCTGCAGGGACGGAACCCTGTAAGTTCACAGCTGGAAGGAGAATCACCTTGGACAGCATTTTAACACAGCCCGTCTTCACACGGAAGCTTTCCTGTGACTTGGCACATATACCAGACAAAAGCAGAGCTGTTTTATGTGGAAGGCCAGACACTACCTCCTAGGTCTAAGCCCTAACCCCTAGAAACATCTCGATGGAAACCCTGAGGCTGTAGACAGCCTGGCCTGAAAACCACCAATCTAAGGCCAACCTCCGGTCAGTTCTAGATGGAGAAACGGAGGCCTAGAGAGGCTCTAGAACTTCCTTACGGCCATGGAGCAAGTTGCTGGGAGAGCAGGGGCTGAAGTATGAGCCTCTGCTTCCTAGTCTGGCCACAGGTGCCTCCTGTTTATGTTGTCTGCCCCATCCCAGTGGAGTATGGGCTTCCCAAGGATGGAGAGCAGGTTTTGCTACAGGGGTTGATATGTTCCAGATGGGTCCTGATGAGGACATGTGAGGGCTGGCCTTATAGCGTCCTGGACATGCCTGCTCCCCAGGACTTAGGCAGCCCTCCCAGAGAGGGCTGTGCCCTCTGCCCCCTTCTGTGGGCACTCACACCCTGGCCTCTATTCTGGGGAGGGAGGGAGAAAGGGAGGGAGAGGATGGTTCTTCTGGAAGCAGGGGAAGGCTCCACCCCAGGTGAGAAAGCCTCAGGGCCTCACGGGGTACACCTGACCAGAGGCCTGGCCAACAGGAGGTGGGGAGGGATGGGGTGGATACCTGGAGGAAGGGATGCTGGAAGCTGTGCTCCTTGCTCCCTCCACAGCCCGGGGCCATGAAGTTGTCTGCCCACCTGCAGCGGAGAGAAAGAGAAGGTCAAAGCCTTGGCACTGCACCAGCTCTGCAACTCTGGCCCTGGGGTCTGCGGACAAGCTTGCTCCTCTCAACACCAAGGGCCCAAACTTAGGGGACCAGGCTCAGCGTGAGACTCCACTCCAAGAGGCCAGTTCCTGCAGCACGAAGTCTTCATCTAGGATCAGCAAGGGGGTGGGGGGCGGGCTAGAATCCTTTAGCTGAAATGTAGCATTTCCTCACATTGTGAATGTAGCCCCCACAGTACCTGTGATTTTGTCACACACGTCATGGCTACTCTTCCCGGCATGTCAGTCCTTGTAGGTACCGGGAAGTGGCATTTACATGCATTGCTACTAGAAAATCACAGTGATTAGACCCACTACTTACAATTTTCTGTGTCAAGAAGCGTCTACACACACATATTACTACATCACAAATTGGCTTTTTCAATGTTTTGATAACTTTATTTCAACGTAAGTGGCTTTTTCTGTAATCCAAACCTTTAATTGCATTTTTTTTTTTTTTTTAAGGATTTTACCCATTCATTTGAGACAGAGAGACAGAGAAACAGAGACAGCACAAGCAGGGGGAAAGGCAGAGGGAGAGGGAAAAGCAGACTCCCCGCTGAGCTGGGAGCCCGACTTGATCGCAGGACCTGGGATCATGACCCGAGCTGAATGCAGACTTAACCATCTGAGCCACCAGGTGCCCCTAACTGCACATTTAAAAAACAATATTCTAGGCTTTACCGACTGTCAAATGGACCCATGGCACAAAAAATATCAGGAGCCTGTGGTCTGCAAGGGCATTCGGGCCCTTGGGGAACGACTTCCTGGCACAGACCAGGTGGTCACCTTCCTATAACCTGAAGGGTTTGGAGGGTCTTTCTAGCACTAACGGGGAAGCAGGTGGCAAGTACATGGCACTAGTGGAGTGGCCTCCCAGCCAGCACCCTGACAGATGGCATCACTGAGTCTGGCATGCTTTCCCAGCAACACCAGACACAAACCCAGAATCCTCTGCGGCACAGCGCCCTGGGCAGCTCCCACCAATTGTTCTGCACTATCTGCTGTCCATGCACTAAAACCCTGGCCCCCCAATTTCACTCTGGCTGGGCTTTGTTGGGTCCCTGGGGTCTTGTCTAATCTCTTTCATTTAAAAGTTTTTTAGGGGCACCTGGGCAGCTCAGTCAGTTAAGGGTCTGCCTTTGGCTCAGGTCATGATCCCAGGGTCCTGGGATCGGGAGCCTGCTTCTCCCTCTCCCCTGCTTGTGCTCTCTCTCTCTGTCAAATAAATAAATAAAATCTTAAAAAAAAAAAAAAGTCCTTTAGATATTTGGACACTTTCCTACCCTCTTTTGAAGCTTCTCATCTTGTGGCTAATCAGCCCCAGTCCTTTTTAACCTTTCACTCCCCTGACTGCTGAATTCTGGAAGCACTCAGGGGGTCCCAGGCCCAGAGCTAAGTGTGTGGCATCTGGCCCAGACCAAGCCTGGCAAGACAGCAGCCCCTCCTTCACATTGCACACCCTGTCACATCACGCAGCTGACTGGTGTCAATGCTGCCACAGGGCAGCGTCCTGTGGCCCTGGACCCATTCCTTCTGCAGCGCCCTGCACCTAGGCGGTGGCTGTCTCTAAACTACAAGACTTGGGACTTCTCTTTCTTAAACGTCCTTCCTTGCCATGCCTGTGAAGAGCAGCCACATGGTAGTCCCCAGCCCTACCCTGCTGGCTCATTTCTGCAACAAGCCTGAGGTTTCAAAAGCCAGGGGGAAGCCTTTTGTCTCCGGTGCCCCCCGCCCAACAGGGCAGCAAGCCTGGGACCTTGGGTAGGGGCTGGGTTTGACAAAGATCCTGGCCAGCCCTGGCTTCCCTGTGCCCTGAGTGTAGGGAGGGGAACAAGGAGCTCTTTGCCACAGCCTGGGAATGGGCATAAGCCATGGACGCTGGCAGCAGGAAGGACAGGCTGAATGCGGTAGGTTTCCCATCAGCCCTGAGGGCAAGACCACATCTGCTCATTGATCTGAACATACCCCAGGGCCTTTGAAAAAAACAGGGCCAGGGCAAACTTAGCTCACAGTGAGTGAGCTCACAGCGGAAGACCCCACCCACCCCAGAGATGCCAGGAGGGACAGTTAGGAGGGCTTGCGGTTCTTGGGAATGATGAGGGTCTTCAGGAGAGCTGAAGGGTGGGGAGGTCTCATAGGACTGGTTGGAAATGCGGAGAGAAATCTGGGTCAGGGGACCAGGCTGTAACCAGTCCCAGTACCAACGGCGCAAAGAAAGCCACAACTCAAGAAACTGCCTGCTCTGCGGGGTCTCATTTCTGCCCCATCTGCTGCAAGTTCTGGTCCCTGGATCCCCAGACAGGAGAGGATGTGGGATACTGGTGGGGGCCGCAGACCAATGGTGTGGCCCCTCACCCCCCAAGGGAGGTCAGGCTTGCTTTTGCAGAAAGAGCACTCTGGGAGGGCCTGCGGGAGGCAACTCAGCGTAACAGAGAAGCGAGGAAGAGTAAGGAGGCCCTGTTTTCCCAAAGTGCAGAGCCGACTGCCCCAGAGCAAGTCGGAGATGGACATTCCTAGAGCTGGAGCCAGGGCTCCTCCAGGAGGAAACAAGGGAGGTTCTGCCAAGCCCAAAAAGGTCACCTAGAAGCTCAGGGCATGGGCATGTGTGGAAGCCCCTTCCCCATCACGGTAGTACACCCAGATTCACGGCAGGCTCCAGAAGACCCCCAGACCCAGTGGTAGAGCAGCCTCCCCGAACTCCCCCTGGGCTGCAGCCCACACAGCTTACGGTGATGACCACTCACACACCCATCACTGTGTGCGTTCAAGCCACTAGCCCAAGCTTAGCATCCAGCAACATCTCTACTTCTGGCTCCCCAGCTCCCGGCATACAGGAGCTCAGACATTTTTCCTTTGTTCAACCAGTGGCATTTCTAGACTCGCCCTGGCAAATGGGCAGGGTCTGCATGACTCCTCATTTCCCACAGGGGGAGATGCCGCCTGCCAGTGGGCCCAGCTGGGCTTGTCCCACAGGGGTGAGTACTGAGAGCAGAGCTGGCTCTAAGGCTGATGCTGAGCTCCCTCTCCTGCCCCCAGGGCCTCCTTTGCTTTCCCCAAGGGGTGGGTCTGCCTCAACAAGCTGGGGCTGGCAGTGCTCCCAGCCTGGGAAATGGAGTCTTTTTGTATCTGGACGCCTAGGGTGGGCTTGAGGCCCAAGGGATTGGGTGTCGGGGGTGGGGTGGGGGTGGCGGTGGGGGGGACGGCTGCCCTTTCCAGCCTTCCTTCAGGCAAGGAGGAGTTCAGGCCCGCAGAGACTCGGGGCTGGAGTCTAGTGTCTCACCCTGGTCTTCAGACAGGCTTCAGCTCATTGCACAGGCACCAATGGACCCCAGAGAGCGCAGAACAAGAGCCAGAATCCAGCCTCTGCTGAACAGGGGAGGACAGCAAGGGCCCCTGAGTTGTGACAGCTGTTTGCAAAAACACTTTGCTGCATGTTTTGATAAATGTACCACTCACTGAGTACTGACTCCACGCCAGGCCTGTGCCGGACACTCATGTTCTTCATTTTACGGACTGGGACTTCGTGGCTTGGGGCGGAGGGGTGGCGATAGCCGAGTGCGGATCCATACAGTTAACAATGGGCAGGTCTAGGGCCAGATCCATCTGCTTGAATTTGCATTCAGAAAAGGCAGCAGAATCCCTGGAAAGCTCATGACTTTTGAGTCTCACAGGCTGGACAAGTTAATAGTCTTCTCATCTATAAAATGGGGATAGTAAGACCAACACCGAGGAATGGTCAAAAGTAATACATAATGTAAGATAGACAGCCCCA
The DNA here is from genome assembly GCF_010015895.1 of Lontra canadensis. Classification (NCBI taxonomy): domain Eukaryota; kingdom Metazoa; phylum Chordata; class Mammalia; order Carnivora; family Mustelidae; genus Lontra; species Lontra canadensis. The sequence goes on along the minus strand of NW_022631026.1, from coordinate 20,520,705 downwards.
GGGATCAGAGAGCGCAAGAGGGACTCAATGTGGTGCCGAGAGGGGCTCGTCCCCAGGGGTCTTCACCTCCAGCTCCCTGCTCCTTCCTCGGCACCTGACTTTCTCCCATCACCTTCTCATTGCAGATTCTTCCCACTCCCCTGGCTGAGGCGGAGAGAGGAGGCTCTGCAGATGGGCCCTCTCTCCTCTCTAGACAGCCTATTCTAAAGGAAGGCCATGGTGGTGTGGGCAGGAGGCAGCCTGGGGGGACCCTCGATCTCGAGAGTCAGGCTGACGCTGCACGAGAAGATGCCTTCTGCTGGCAGAGACCGGCTTCTTTCACCAATTTTTTAAATTAAAAACATTTTAAAGTGATCTCTGCACCCAACATGGGGCTCGAACTCATGATCCTGAGATCAAGAGTTGCACACTCTACCGACTGAGTCAGGAGACTGGCTTCTTTTAGGAGGGGCCTCCGCAGGCAGGCCGGGGGCGGGCCTGCCTGGCCAGGGGTGAGTCACTCCAGCCTGGCCAAACTCAGAGCTCAGCATTCTCAGAGGCATGTGCAGCCACGTGAGGGTGGCGGGTGCAGAGAGACTGAGGAAGTGGCCGACGTGGCTGCTTCGGTCTGACAGTGATGTCCAGTACCCCAGCAGAATCTCTGCCACTTCCTCTGGCTCCCCCTGCTCCTCCAGCCGTGAGTCAGCTCCTTCCTCCTGCCTAGAACCTCCAGCAAGGCCGCTGGGCTGCTCTACTCTTCGGTGTCACAGCAATTGGTGATAAACAGTCACGAGACCTCTAAGTATTACCCAATCTTCCTCGGTAGATCCTGCCTGGTGCCTGGGTTGAAGGGAGGGAAGTCACGTCCATTTTACAGATGAACCTGAGGCTCGGAGAGGCCCCGTGACTCATCAAATCCCATAGCTCCCACTCCTTGTGCTCTCTTCACTTTACACACTACCCTCCAGGTTTGGGCTTTCCGTGGCTGCTGCAAGAACCCCTCGGAAGCACCCAGGCCAGCTTCTGGAATTTAAGAGTGGGGTCAGCCACCAAGGCAAAAGTTAGAGCTGGCACAGGAAGGATGGTGAGATTCCTTCCCTACTAGAGATCCTGGAGTTCCACTTTCCTGCCGGGGTCCCCGCACCAGGGGCTTGATTGCTGGAGGGGTAGCCACCCCCTGCCCCTCTCTGGCTGGGTGGGCTTCACAGCCTGCAGCCTTTCGGAGGACATCTGAGCCTCACTTAGTGAGCACCTGCTTGACCCTGGCTCTTGACATGTAGGACCCTAGCTGGGTTCAGGAGAATGGGGCTCTGAAATGGGCAGGACCCCACAGGGGTGTGGGGACTGTCTGCTGTGCAGGAGACCCATGGGCAGAAGGTCTGGGTGAAGGGGGAGAAAGCAGGCACAGAAAGGAGAAGCAGCCACTGGACTGGAGGGGCCCTTTGCCGAGGTCCAGGACCAGGGACAAGGCCAAAGGGCCAGGCTGGTGGGTAGCCTCTGTCCCCGCCCCAGCAAGAGCGGCCCCGTCTCCACCTCCTGCAGCCTACCCAGAACTGCTGAGCAGGCAGAGTGGCCTCCTCCAGGGGACAGCTGCCCTGTGGTCCCCGCACAGCAGGGGGCAGGTGCTCATCCACTTCCTCTGCCAAGTTTCATCTTCCTGGGACCCTTTACAGGTCAAGGAACCGAAAGAGGCTACTGGAGACACTAAACGAGAACCACGAGTACTGTACCCTCCTCCCCCCGCCCCCGTTCCCCCATCCCAGAGGCAGGGCACTCTGGTGATGGGGGGGGGTGGGAAGCCATTGCTTGTGGCACTGCAAATTCCACGGGGCTGGGGCTGGGTGCTCTCTGTGGGGAGATGCGAGAGGGGATCCCCAAGGAAGTGGGACTTTGGGGGTACTGTCTGTAAAAGGACTGAGACCTAGTGTCTGGTCCCCACTCTGACGCCAGCCAGTTAGTCACTAGAAGAAACTTTTCGTGGGACCTAGACTATAAATTGTAGGCATTAGGATGGGAGATTTCTATGTTTCTAACAGCTTTAAGTGCCCTGAAAAATGACTTGAGAAACCCCTAGCCTCACTCCATATTGACAGTTAAGAGCCTGAATTCTAAAGCCAGATCACTTTGGCTCGAATATCAACTCTGCCACAGAAAAGCAGAGTTGACCCCTGGTAAGCAGTCCCATCTCTCCATAGCTCGGTTTCCTGATCTGGGGACAGGGAGTTTATCTCCCTCATAGGCTGGTTACGAGAGTTCATTAGACTAACACATGAAAGGGCCAGGCACTGACTATAGCAGCTGCTAGGGACTCGCTGTGGTCCCATCCTAGTCCGTCTGTCCCTGCCAGGAAGTGCAGGTCAGAGGATAATTTCGCATCGGTAATCCCCACCAGGATGCACACAGCCCCTGTCTCACGTTTTCTCTCGGAGGGCGTCCTTCTCACAGTCTGGCCTTAGAACCCTGTATAGGGCCTAACTCTAGGGCCCATTTGAGTTAGGGAGGCTCCCGAAAGGCCCCATATCAGGTGACCTGGCACAGGACAGGGCCAAAGGCCTGTACCCCCACGTGCGAGTCTCTTTCCTGTCTCTTGGGCAGCCTGCAAGGGCAAGGTCTTCTGGGGCCAAGAATCCCAGGGCCTCCTACCTGACCAGGAAGGAGCTGAGTCAGTTTACTCCAGTAATAACTGGCCATCTCGACTCTCCTCGGGCACAGAAGCCCCGGGAAATATAGAGCCACTCTCTAAGCATGTGGCTGAGACCTTGAATGGTATGACAGACGGACAGATGGATGACTCGTTTTGCTGCATTCAGATCCTGAGATGGGGGCTCTCAGGCTGAGTCTCCTTTATAGGGAAGGAGGCCACAGGGCTCAGGAGACCGGCTCACAATCCAGATGCAGACAAACAAGAGACAGTGGTGTCCACCCAGAACTCCACTTCCTCTGGAGAAGGGAGGACACTGAGGTTGTCAGGTGTGTATGCTCTGCCCCCTTCACCTCCTACCCTAAGCATCTCAAACGATCTCTTGGCTACTTCAGCCTCCTTCCCGGAGTCCAGACGGTGCTTTGCACCCTGTAGGTCCCTTATACACGCCCGATGAACTGGACAGGGTACCTTCCTCCCAGACCTCTCCCCTGGGGCATGTGAACAAATACCTCAAAAATGAGTAAGAGATGACTAGCCCCCCACCCCCCCAGAGGGCCTCAAGCACAGCCCAGAGGGTCGCTGGTGTGACCCTGCCTTGCTGTGGAGCCTGGAACAGTCCAGCTGGAAGTGAGGTCTGGCTGGGACAGGGACACTGTCTACTCCTCTCCAAATGCCTCTTGGGATAGGTTCAGAGAAAGGCCAGGATCTGGCTACTGAGGGTTCTGAGATGGTAAACAGGGTGGGGCAGGAGGGCCCTGCCTTGAGATGGGGGCAGAGCAAGCGACAAAGCACTGCCAAGAGAAGGGCCTGCCTCCTGGGGCTCCTGTACATGGCGGAGGAGGCATGCTCAACACCCCTCCCCTCCCCCCGGCCTCATTCCCTAACCTCCTGGGGTCTGTCTTCACCGTCTCACAAGCACCCACCCTTCTTCATCAGAGCTGAACTGTGCACCCAGACTCCTGTCTGGGTTCATGACACTTTTGTTCTCCCAGCAGAAACCCTGGAGGGGTCACTGGCTGTTTGTCTCTCTCGATCCTGTGGGTCAGGCCTTATGGCTTCATTCTGCACCTGGTCTCTCCCACCTGTCCCCTCCTTGCCTGCCTCACTTCCCCCTCCTCCCTCCCTCATCGGCCCAGCAGCAGCCTTGGAGTGGTCTTCCTAAACTACCCTGCATCTTGACTACCCGGTTCATCATATCACTTATAACATGTCACTTCCTGCTCAAAAGCTCTTCTTTGATTGTGGGATAAAATCCGGCCTGGGCATTTGGTGCTAGTTACGTACACTTCCATGTAGCCTTGCGGTTCCCTGCAGCGACGTCTGGCCACACGTAGAAATCCCACCAAAATGTCAAGGCTCAGCTGTGACCTCTCCTCCATGAGGAGCCCACAGGGTATCCCCAAGTCTGTCGCGGCTGCCTGCCACGCTCACTGGTCACTCGGCCCTCACGGCTTCTACTGTAGTCCGCGTGCACAGTGCGGGAGCGCCCCTTCACCCCACCCCTGCCCAAAGCTCCTGGAGGGTCTGGCCTCCAGCCCGCCGCGTTGGAATGGGCCGGAGAGGGAACTGGTCTAAAGATGAGGAAACTGAGGCATGGAGACGGAAGGGGACTCCCCGGGGTAGGGGACTCGCCGGGATCAAGCACACAGCGATCAAAGCCGGGGCTCGGATCCTGTAGCGGGCCACACGGCCTAGGTCCATGTTTCTCCGGGAGGCTCGCCCCTCGGGGGCCCCCAATCCGCGTGAACCGACCGGAGAAACGAGGCGAGCCGGTGAAGCCGGGAAAGGAGAGCCGAGAAGGGGGAGGAAGAGGAAGGTGCGCGGGGTCCCCAGAGCCCTCGCGGGCCGCGGCCGGTCCCGCTGAGCTACCCCCCCAACACCCCGGCCGGGCCCGGACTCACTTGGCCGAGAGCGTGTTGATGGAGCCGGTGACAAGCATGAGCCCGGCCAGGAACAGCTGGTACTTGGTCCAGGCCATGGCGGCGGATGCGGGGAGCGGAAAACTGCAGGGACCCCCGCGACCCTCCCGGTCGCTCCAGAAGGCAGATCCCGACCCCGTCACCCGGGGGTCTCGGGAGCGAGCGCTTCCGGGCCGGGCGTCACGTGACCCACACCGCAGCGGCCCGGCCCCGCCCCGCCCCGCGCCGTAGCCCCGCCCCCGGGGCCGGCGCGCTGGGCTTTTCCCAGGGTCACTCGTGTCCACAGGGTGACAGTGGACAGTTACGGGCCCAGGTCTTCCCGTTTGTAGAAGAGGATGATGGGGACAGTACAACGAGAATGCACTGTGAATGTCAGAGCGTTCTGTAACCCGTTTAAGGAGATCGCGAGCCGAGTGGTGTCAGAGACATCACAGAGTGGATAGGACTCCTGGGAATCTCTTCTGTACAGGGAACCCCCAGGGAACCCTGGAAAGTGTCTCTGGATGAGTTGCTCACATCTTCCAGAAAAGTGGCGCAGGAATCTAGTTCCAGTTCCCCGGGGACCATTTTATAGCTGAGGAAAGGAAATTGAGAGAAGCAAAGCTTAGGGTCATGCCAGTGAGGGATGGAATGGGGGTATGCGTGTAGCTTCTTCAGTCTCCTCTAGATCCGTGCCTTCGGCACAGCCCCTTCACCAGTGCTCCTTCCTGGATACCCAGGATGCTGCTCTGAGGCATCTGTGTCAGAAAGACCTAGTGGTCTTGCTTGCTGAGGATTTAGTGCTTTTAAAATCCTAGTTCTCAGCTCCCTGGCGGTCCTTTGTCCTCATCTCCAGGCCTCCAGTCTGCATCCCATGCCGTGTCACCCCACATGCTAGAGTGCAAAGCCTTGGGGTAGCTCCTTCAGACCTAGTGGACACATTCTCCCCCTTACTGCAAATCTTGTTACTTCTTAAGGTACAGATGTAAGACCTGTCTGCCAACTCCTTGTTCTCACCCTAAGACTCCTTGAACTTGTGAAAATGACCAGTGTTGAATCACAAGAACTCTGAAGGGACTGGACCAGATCCCTTTATTGCAGGAAGACCTGGCAGGGAAGGTGCACATGTGGGGTTCTGGACAAAAGGTTGGAGGTAACTAGGGGAAGGGTTTTCCCAGAGGAGGGAATGCTGGTGGGATGGCACAGGGGCACGAATGAGCACTGAGTGTGTCTGGGATCCACAGACCTTCTGGGAACGTTTCTGCTTCCTTTTTGGGAGTCTGCTGTCTTCAGTCAGTGGTGGAGATGCAGATACAGAGGAAGTTCTGAGTTTCTTTTCCTCCAAAACACAACTAGTTTCATGTGATTTCAAAGGAGTCCATGGAGTCATAAAAAAATATTAACTGAGACCCTGGCCTTGTAGGGAGGCATGAAGTCAGACAGAGCAGACAGCTGGATAGCCCCATCCCTATTGGAGACAGTTCCTACAGTCACAGTGACACACTCAGTGGGGCTCTGGACCATTTTCCCCCACAAAGTAAAGGATTCTGTCCTGAAGTAAATATTCTTAATGGCCAGGGGTGTCACCACCCCGATATGATGTCACTAGCAGCACAGTCTTTGTCTGTGTCCACAGCCACATCATACAATGACTTTTAATTTATCACAGTGTTCTAACCTTTTGTCACGTTGCTGTCCCAGGAGGATTTATTGGCAAATATACATCGAGAACCCCAAAGTGTCAGGCCCAGAGCCAGGAATTGGGGCCCCAAAGACAAGCAAGATAAGATCCCTTCCCTCAAGGAGTTTGGGATTTTGTGGAGAAGAGGGGTGAGCACACCAGTCACCATGCAGCAGTGTAAGGGGCAGAAGGAATTGGGGAGGGGGCAGGAGCGAGAGCATGACAGTGACAGTCAGTGCTGTCTTGATTCAGTGCCCCTGTCTGTGTCCACCTCTACTTGACTTCAGTGTTCAGAGCAGTCCCACAAAGCTGGAATCCCAGGGAAATTTGAGCAGGGACTTGAAGGAGAAGCAGGATTGCTCCAGGTGGAGAAGGGGGCATTCCAGGCTGAGACAACTATTGGTTGGTCACCTCCATGGGTGTGACCAGCGAGCCTTCACACTGGGGGTGACCAGTGAACCTTCACATTGGGGGGTGACCTAGAGTGAGGCTCCAGGTCTCTGCCAAACTGGCTAGGCTTTACAGGTAAAAACTAGGGTTGACATTAGTGTCCACAGGTGGCAGTGAGCCTGGGATTAAGGCATCAGAGCCTCGGGAGATGGAAAGCCTGAGAAGCAGTTTGAAGTAGAGAAGAATCTAAGTGGGAATGTTTGCAAAATCCTCTAGATTCTTATTTGGTGAAATTCAAGGGAGGAGCTTAATGCGTATGTTGGATACAAATTGGCCTCATAATTTTGGTTTCCTGGGTTAAGTAACGTGGCCACATACCAAACCTCAAAACTTTCTGAGCCTGTTCAGAGTCAAAGGTGGGCCCGTCTTCTCTGTGTGGTGCTCTTGGCCATCAGAAGAGCAGTGTCTTATTATAATTGCTCACATTTGATTGTCTTGATTAAAGACAACAGCAGGGGTGCCTGGGTGGTTCAGTCAGTTAAGTGTCTGCCTTTGGCTCGGGTTGTGATCCCGAGGTCCCAAGATCGGGCCCCACGTTGGGCTCCGTGCTCAGCGGGGAGCCTGCTTCTCTCTCTCTCTCTCTCTGCCTGCTGTTCCCCTGCTTGTGGTCTCTCTCTCTCTCTCTCCCTCTCACCATCAAATGAATAAATAAATCTTAAAGAAAAAAAAGACAACGGCTTCCATGAGGATTGGCGTTACATGAAAAGGAGCAAATTTAGCAAATTTTTAACGAAGGAAGAAATTTACTAAGTGTTAAGGATGCCCCTTCCGCAGAATGCTGTGTGGATAGGCTAGTGGACAGAGATAGGACATTTTTCATGTTTCTTTAAAAGTGCAGAATCTTTAGTAGTGGGCTGACATCTGTGCAAGTTGCCCTACACTAGGGAAGAGAGGGAGGGCAGCTTCTGGCTGGCTCTGGCTCTTAGAGCAAAGTGACCATGGTTCAGTTGCTTCATCACTCAGTGCCCTACTTTTCTATCTGTAAAATGGGAACAATAACATTCAGCGCTTGTGTGCAAAGGGAAGGAGGACAGATGGGGAAGTGCTGTGGGAGGCCCCATGGGGAGAGCCAGTATCCCTGCTCTGAGGTCAGGGCTGGCCCAGCAGAGAGGTACACAGAAGGACCCGAGGCTGTGCATTAAAAAGCACATCTCATGATTTGCATAAGTGTATGATCCAGTTTTCTGGCTGGGGACATTTTGGACAAATTTGCATGCTACCTTCAAAGAGCCTCTAATTTCCAGAGTCAAATAGAAGATGCATCACTGCAAACTCCTGCATTTGTATTCAAAGCTGACTGTCTGCCTAGTGTCTAGTCTGAAAGACTGAACATTTCCCCAATCAATGTAATCACATTTTGGATTAGGAGAGTAACTTTACCCAGGAAGGGACAGAGATATGTGGACAGACAGTCCAGGTCAAACGTGTTTTGTTCTGAACAAGCTTTTCCTGGATGTCCTTGGGCCATTTCCCTCCTGTGTCCTGTTCGCCTGTTAGAATGTGACCTCCTCATAGACAGGTGACAAAGATTTTTTGCTTGATCAAACTTTAGGTGAGCTCTTGAATCCTCTCCCGCACTCGTATGGGCACTTCCATAAAAATCCAGTTTTGGCAAGAGCCGTGCTAAGTTGGTTCAACTGGAACCCCCTACTCTCCATATCTGATCTCTTTCCATATCTTGCTAGTTCTTCATCCTCCACCGTCTCCCAGGTGATGTCTGATCCTCTGGGCCTGTCTTCAGCAAGAATCCTGTTCGGTCAGTTTAGGCAGAATCCGAGTCATCCCTCTTAATCATTTTCCGTGCACTGACCTCCCCTCCCCACTTCTTGGTTATAAATTCCCACTTGCCCAGACTGTATTTGGAATGGAGTCCCATTCCACACCAAGGTCTCTTTTCCTGTATTGCAATAGTCCTAAATAAAATCTATCTGTATTGCTTTAACTGCTCTCTGGCTCTGATTTTTCTGCGACACAGGGCTCGGGGCTTGGTATCCAGTTGTGATCTCTCCCAACAGAGTGGCTGCGGCAGCATAGACATCTGAGGCTCTGGCTGGCAGCAAGAAGACGAGGCTTGGGAGGAAGTGGGCAGGATCAGGTCCCGGCTGTCTCCTGGGACAGAAACCGGGACCGTGGAACCAGGTCCGACCAGACCTGTCCTCGGAGAGGAATGTGAACGAGCTATCCAAGCAGAGAGGCGGTAGATGTTGGAGTTCACCAGCTTTTACCCGCGGACTTTGGTGGTTTCTATGGTGACTGGAGATGATTAGATTAGGAGTCACCTGCTCCTTCCAGCTTCAGACTCTCAGAAGGTCATTTTCAAACCTTCTCTCCGCCTTTCTTTCTTAACATCTTTTTGGGAGCCCCTCCCGCCTTCCTTTGGAGCTTGTCGCTAGATCCCAGAAGCAGGTGTTTGCCTTGGTCCTCTGGGAGCTCAATCAAGTCAGATCCAGATAAAGCATGGACTTCCGGTTAAATATGATGTCAGATGAGCAATGAGTCATTTTTTAGTATAAGCATATCTCCAATATTGTTTGGGGGTACACTTATACTAAAAGATCTCAGAGATGATTCATTATTTATTTGAAATTCAAATTTCACTGGGCTTCCTGTATGTCATTTGCTCAGACTGGCAGCTCCGCTGGTCTGGCCCGCAGCTTGGCTCCCTTGCTCAGGGAGAATGAACCATGATGATGGCTGAATTGAATGGGTGTGTCATGAGGCAGATAGCTTCCTTCGAACATGCTGTTGAGTAAGCCAAGGATATTTTCTTTTCCAGACTCTGTTAAGTCTCTAAATTTACACCAGCCTCTGGGAAGTGGGCCTCATGCAGGAGAAGCCCCAAGCTCCTGTGTTTAACACCCTTTGGAGGAGGAGTGAGGGCTTCTGTAGGGGATTTTAAGGCGCAGACTGGGTTGAGAACCCTCCCTCCTTTGCATCCTGTTTCAGGGATCCCAAAGGGAATACCTTGTCTAGTCCCACCCCATTGCTTTTCAGATTAGGAAGTCCAGGCCCAGAATGGAGGTGACTTGTCTAGGTCAGTAGTGAGTGACTTGTGAGCTATATTTATGGACTATGTATTTATTTATTTGGATTCAGTTTTTACGAATTTGATTTAAACCAGATCATAATAAAAAACAACCCCTGGTCCTATATATGCTTATTGACATTTAAAACAATACAATCTGTGAACAAACTAACTGAAAAAATACGTTTGTGAAATACTTGGGAGAAACTGAACATGGTCTGGACAATGATGCTAAAACTTTATAAGTTGTATTAGTTTCTAATTGCTGCTGTAACAAATTACCATAAACATAGTGGTTAAAAACAACACACATTTACTATCTGACTGTTCCGGAAGCCAGAAGTCTGAAATTTGGTCACTGGACCAAAAATCAAGAACTGTGTTCCTTCTGGAAAGAAAGGGGAGAATCTGTTCCCTTGCCTCTTCTGGCTCTTAGAGGCTGCCTGCTCTCCTTAGCTCCCCACCCCATATGACTCTGACCAGTTTCTGGAATCAGATCTCCTTCTCAGACTCTGATCCATGTGCCTGAATAATCCAGCCTACCCCCTCCCCGCCCCCATCTCAGAAGCCTTCATTTATCTTTTTAAAACTTTTATTTATTTATTTATTTATTTTTTCAAGTCAGCTCTTGGCCCAACATGCAGCTTAAATTCATGACCCAGAGACCAAGAGTCACATGCTCTACCAACTGAGCCAGCCAGGTGCCCCTCAAAAGCCTTAATTTAATCACGTCTACAAAGTCCCTTTTGTCACGTGACGTAACAGTCACAGGTTTGGGGAACGAGGACAGGAACATCTTTAGGGATTCATTATTCTTGGTACTGCCTTCGTGATAGAGGTGTCTCGATTACATTTCTTTTTTTTCCGTTTTAAGTTTTATTTATTTTTGTATTTATTTAGAGAGCGAGTGAGCTAGCACTTGTGAGCAGGGGTGGGGAGAAGCACAGGGAGAGGGAGAGAGGGAACGTCAAGTGGACTCCACATTGAGTTGAGTTGAGTCGGGGGAGGGTGTGTGGGTGGGGGGGTGTGGGTTGGGGGGGAAGGGAGGTGCTGGATCTCACAACCCTGGGATCACAACCTGAGCCAAAATCAGGAGTCTGATGCTTAACTGAGGCACCCTTATGCCCCATGATTACATTTCTTAAAGAAGTTCTTAGTTATTAGAGCCTGGAGTCATTACAGCTGAAATGATTTGTTTTAAAATGCTCTTTTTATGGGCTGAGTGTTTATCAGCCCCCACCCCCACCCCCATTCATTTGCTGCAGCTTTTCTGGCTGTGATACAAAACCTTGCATGGAAGAAAAAAGCATAAATAAAATAGAAGATATATGACTGTGAAAAAATATTTGCAACTCATGTCACAAAGGGCTAATTTCCTTGACATTTAAAGAGGTCTTAAAAATCAATGTGATAGATATTTCTCCAAAGAGGGTATATGGATGGCTAATAAACACAGGAAAAGGAGCTCAGCCATGCCTAGCCATTAAGGAAATGCAGGTCAAACCGACAATGAGGGACCATTGCACACTTACTAGAACGGTTATAAAAAAAGCAGGGAGGGGGGAAGGGAGATAACAGGTACAGGAGAGGTTTAAGAGTAACTGGAACCTTCTTATATTGCTGGTGGGAACGGAAAATGGCGCAGCTGTTTGGAAACAGTTTGCCTGGTCTTCAAAAGGTCAAAACAGAGAGTTACCATAAGACCAAGCAATCTCCTCTGAAGGATTTGTCAAAGAGAAATTAAAACATACATCCACCCAAAAATGGATACATGAATGTTTTATAGCAGCTTTATTTATGATAGTCAATAAATGGAAACAACCCAGGGGCTCCCGGGTGGCTCAGTCAGTTGAGTGTCCGACTCCTGATTTGACTCATGACTCAGGTCATGATCTCCCGGTTTCCGGACCAAGCTCTCTCCCTCTGTCAAATAAATAAATAAAATCTTAAAAAAAAAAAAAAAGTGGAAACAGCCCAAGTGTCCATCAAGTGAAGAATGAAAAATACAAAACAAGGGGCACCTGGGTGGCTCAGTGGGTTAAGTGTCTGCCTTTGGCTCAGGTCATGATCTCTGGGTCCTGGGATCGAGCCCCAAGTTGGGCTCCCTGCTCAGCGGGAAGTCTGCTTCTTTCTCTCCCTCGGTTCCTCCCTCTAGCTCGAGCTCTCTCTCTGTTTCTTAAATAAGTAAATAAAATATTTTTTTAAGTGTAATCCTGCAACGGAATATTATGTTACCATGAAAGGAATGAAGTATTGTTGCCTGCTACCACACAGATGAGACTTGAAAACAAAACGCTGAGGGAAAGAGGTTTGCCGTATGCTTCTATTTATGTGAAATGTCCAGAAGAGGCAAAACTATGGAGAAAAGAGGTTAGTGGTTGCTTTGGCCTGCTGGGGGATGGTGAGGACCCGGGTTGGGGGAAACAGAGACTAAAAATGGGTACACTGGGTTTCGTTTTGTGAGGGAGACAAAACGTTCTAGAATTCAGTGGTGGTGATGGTTGCACAGCCTGTGAAAATTTGACAGACATCACTTTATGTGGGTAAACTTTGCAGGATGTGAATTGCTTCCTAAAAACGGTGGCAACAAAAATTCAATACAAACAAGACCAGACACACAAAAGGAGAATCGACAACGAGCATAAGCAGACAGTCCATGGAAAAGGAAATACCTCTTAGACTCATGAAAGGATGTTTGACTTTACTCTTGATAAGAGAAATACAAATTAAAAGAACAATGAATACCATTTTTACCTATTAGATTGTGGAGTTTTATTTATTTATTTTAAAGATTTTATTTTTAAGCAATCTCTACACCTGACGTGAGGCTTGAACTCTCCCAACCCCGAAATCAAGAGTCACGTGCTCTAATGGCTGAGCCAGCCAGGTGCTTGGGAAATTTTATTTCACTTTATTATTATTAATTAATTAATTTTGAGAGCGAGTGTGAACAGGGGGAAGGGCAAAGGGAGAGAGAGACTTTTTATTTTTAAGATATTATCTGTTTAGGGGTGCCTGGGTGGCTCAGTGTGTTAAGCCTCTGCCTTAGGCTCAGATTGTGATCTCAGGGTCCTGGGATCGAGCCCTGCATCAGGCTCTCTGCTCAGTGGGGAGCCTGGTCCCCCCCACCCCCGCCTGCCTCTCTGCCTACTTGTGATCTCTCTCTTTCTCTGTCAAATAAATGAATAAAAATCTTTAAAAAAAAAGATTTTATCTGTTTATCTGACAGAGAGAGCACAAGCAGGGGGAGCTGCAGGCAGAGGGAGAGGGAGAAGCAGGCTCCCCACCGAGCAGGGAACCTGATGCAGGACTCCATCCCAGGACCCTGAATCATGACCTAAGCCGAAGGCAGACGCTTAACCAGCTGAGCCACCCAGGTGCCCTGGGAAAGAGAGAGAGAGAGACTCTTAAGCAGGCTCCAGGCTCAGTGCAGAGTCCGACTTCAGGCTCCATCTCACAACCCTGAGACCATGACCTGAGCAGAAATCAAGAGTAGGATGCTTAAGCTACTGTGCCACCCAGGTGCCCCTTGATTGGGAAATTTTAAACAAAGTATAACAATGTGATGTTGACCAGACTGTAGGGAAACATTCCACACTGATGGTGGAAATGAAGCCATAGAACCCTTGAGGATGGCCCTTTGGTGCTATCTATCAAATTTTCACAGGCATACCTTTTGCTCCTCCATGGGGCTGCCATGTGCCTCTGGACGTCTGCCTTTAGACTTGTTTTATGTGAGAGGTCTTCAGGATTTAAGCTCTCATTAGCTTGGGTTTTCTGGTGTAGGAGACCAAAATGGGTCCTAACCGATAATCCCAGCCATACCACTTCAAGGAATTTATTCCCGAGGTTGTCCGATACGTATGTTACAGCAGTGGAGTGTGGAACCACCTAAATGTCCATCAAAAGGGAAATAGTTAAATACGTGCTGATGCTTTCATACACCCCCCTGACAGGGGCTGCAGTGAGGTTTTCCATGGGAATGAGGGTGCTCTCTGTGTGCCAATGTTCAATGACCTCCGACATGCTTTGTTAAGTGCCCTGTGTAGGAAATGCTACTATTTGTGTAAAAAATTTAAAAAAAATACACCCTTGTAAAGATACAGACAATTTCTGGACAGATGAGTAGAAATGGATAACATTGGATGCCTCTGTGGCTGGGAGCTGTGTGTGTGTGTGGGGGTGAAACACTTGCTCTTCACAGCATAGACTTTTGGTACGTTCTGGACTTTATCGCATGTATCTTTGCCTATTCAAAAGTGATAAACAGAATAAAGGATGCCGTACCAGGAAGATGGTGCACCCTGAGAATGGGGACCCTGCCTTCACACTCACAACTACCAGGATTTCGAGCTGCTTTTAGACGCACAGTTCCCCAGAACAGCAGGGCAGTTGCGAAGCACAGTTCTGCTACCCAAGAGCTGGGTAATGGTCCTGGAAAGACTGGATTCTAACTTGCTGGTGCCTTTAGGCTTTAGGTTCCCCTCTCTGAACCTCAGCGGACCACCTGACAACCTAAGGACCTCCCAGGTCCCAGGTTCGGCTCTAGTCGGCGGGCCTATACGCGGTTCACCGCACAGCCACTAGGTGGCGTGCTGCCCCCGCTGCTGAGCGAGAACGTGGTTGAGGCCCACCCTGCTTTCAAGAACAATCGTCACCTGAGGGAATTTTCCCATCAAAAAGCATCCCGCATCTTGAGAATTGTAGGGTGAGTGATTCAGAGATATGCAGAATGACAAAACAGAGGGGATGAGGGCTCAGATGGAAGATACAGTCAAGTGGTCCTCAACCAGGATGGCGGGGGAGGGAGGGGACAGCGGGTATTCCCCCCCCGCCCCCCCCTCCGCTTAAGACGGTGGCTGGGACTCCAGTCCTGGCTCCAGGTTTTAGACGTCCTGTCAGTTCAGGGATATCTTGGTGGGGGCTGGGAGCCTCGAAGGGCATGAGCTGTGGAATCAGGGGTGGGCAGGTTTGTTGACCTGTCTGAGCCTCAGTTTCCCATCTGCAAGATGAGTGTAATAATCATGGTTACCCTATAGGGCTGATCTGGCAAGTAAAATACTATATGTAGTTCTTACTAATCTCTGCCCTTGACATATCGGAGTCAATGTAGCTGTCACGTGGATAAAGAGCAGAGAAACTGCTTCTACGGGGGACACCTTCTCCTGGAGATGGACATCCATGTCCCAGGGTCCAGACGAGAGGCATGAGGGCTTCTCAGAGGAAGGAGTTCCCAGGTTTGAGGCAGAAGTCTTCTAGAATGATTTTGCAGAAGGAACTAATCATTGCTGGGCTCAGCAGGCATTCCCCAGCCATCCAACGTAGACGTTTCCCAGATTTTACTTTTTATGGGGACATGAGAGGAAAGGATTGCAGATCTCTGCTTAAAAGCGGTTCTGTTTAAATGTTATAAAATGTAAACGCTATGGAATAAGAAGGGAGGATGGCCTTTTTAAAGAAGTTTTTGGCCAAAGCCAGCATTGGAAGCTGCTGGAAATCGGTTGGGCCGTTAATGTGTAATTTTTAGCGACTCTGGGGAAAATGACCTTTTCTCCACAGCAGAGCTAGGTTTTAGCAGGGAGGGGGCAGGCGGGAAGACATGTCAGGAGATGACAGTCTCTTCCTGACTGAAAAGTAACCATGAAGGAGGGGATTGGCACCCTATCCCCAGAGAGCATCTCCCCCATGTTGTGTGCCTGAGGGAGGGGCGTCCTTTTGGCCACACCAAGGGGCTCTTTGCTCACTCCATGAGGCTGTCCCTCCCAGAAGGGGCTCCTTTTCAATTCCACCCAAAGGGCTTCCCTGATTGCTTTAGCCCTCAGAGGGTAGAGCGGAAACTGCTTTTCCTTCCTCCAAAGCAAGACACCCAAGGAGCGGCAGATCCCAGCCTTTTTTCACCTTCTTTCTTCAAAAGAGTGCTAACAGAATGTTCCTGTTAGAATGTAGATTCCCAGATCAGTTGCCTGGGGATTGTCAAGGGATGGGTCTGGTGAGCTGGTCCAGGCGGGCCTTGGGCTGCCTCAGCACCGTCTGATGAGAGGAATCTTGTTGAGGGGCCCTGGGGCAGGGGCTGGGGGACAGCATGGAATGATCCTAGAAGCGTGGGCTGGGGAGACCTGGCCAAAGGATCACAGAGGCCCAATCTCAGGGACGCAGGCTGAGCAGATGAAGTAGGCCGTTCTAGCCCAAAGCAAGGAGTGGCCTCATCGCCCAGGCTGGAGGGAATGAGGCAGAGGGGTAAGAACATTGTATTTTCTCTCCGGGCTCTGCTCCTTCCACCTTTGTGACCTTGGGCAAGTCATTCAACCTCCCTGAGTCTTGGCCTCATCTGAAAAATGGGGAGAGTGACTCCTGCCTTGCGAAGTACTGGCATTTGGTAGGTTCTCAACAGGGGCATCTGTTCTCTTTGCTCTAATAGACCATTTTAACTTGGCCCACGGGTCCCTGGGGCAGGCTTGAGTGTCTGCCTGTGCTATGGGGACAGGCCAGGGTGGGCTAAGTCTGTGCCCCTCAGAACTCTGCCCATACACACCCTTCCCTTGCCAAGGCCCCCCTGGGCCAGCCTGGCCAGGCTTCTCCCTGATACCCAGTCTCTCATTTCAGAGCGGCTGACTCTCATGACCACCTCCTTGGTTAGTGCCTCAGTTTCCTGATGAACAAAATGAGGCAAACTGAGCTACCTCTGGGGCTCCTCCAACTCTGGTCAAATCTGTGAAATGCGGAGTCCTGCCTTATGTTGACAGTGGCCATGAAAGGTGAGCCCCAGGCAGACACTTCATGGCCTTGCTGGGGACAGTCCTCAGTGTCATCTCAGGGACCTAGGGCATTGTCTGGAGGCAAGGGTCAGATTTTTGAGCGTGAACTGACCGCAAGGAAGGGGACAAGTTCTCTCCACAGCTGTTAGAACCAGAGGTCTTTTGGCTAGAGCCTGGCTCTGCCTCTTCCCTTGTGTGACTTCGGACATGTTATTTCAGCTTTCTACATTGAGTGTCCTGATTCACAAAGGGAGGACAGAATCAGGCGGACCCCTTGGGGCCATTCAGGAATGGCAGATCCACGAGGCTGGGACGGCTTGTCCCGAACCCGAGCTGTCTGCAGGTTTCCCCATGAAGGTCAATCCGGACCTCACTGTTGATGGGCTTGGAAGTGAGAGCTCCCCACTTCCTAGGTGTTTTAGCTGTGGGATTTGGGGCAAATCCACTGGCCTAGCTGAAGGGTGGAGCCCTCACCTGTGGCGAGGGGCCGGTCATGATTTTAACTGCTTCACACGTTCAGGGAGCAGATGAAGGGGTTAACTGTAAAGTGAGGGGCCAGGTTTGGTGAGTGAAGTGTCCATTTTAACACCTCAGAGCAGGATGGAGTGAAGGTAGCCGCTGTTCATATTTTTTAAAAGATTTATTTTATTTATTTTATGGTGGGGAGTGGCAGAGGGAGAGAAGGAGGATCCTGAAGCTGACTCCCCACTGAGTGTGGAGCCCGACTCGGGACTTGAACCCAGGACCCCGAGATCATGACTCCAAGGCAAAATCAAGAGTTGGCTGCTCAATGGACTGGGCCACCGAGGTGCCCCCGATGTCTATTTTTGATGCTCCCAGTGGGAATACTGTGCCAGCAGTGTGGGTGGTCTGGGCAGAATGCTGGCCCCAATGCCTGGAGAAGCTATTCCATTGCTCACCCACACTCCCAGCCCAAGGCTGGCCCTGAGGGTGGTGGTGTCTGGGGGGAGGGACTTGGCTTTCCTCAATTTCCTCAGCTGTTGGTGATGGAGGAGCAGGTGGACGTGTGGCCCCGGCCCCTCCTGCCCTAGGCCGACTCCTGGAGGCTTCTGGGTCTCTTGCTGTCCTCCTTGAGGCAGGGCTCTGGGGCCACCACCGCCAAGGGTCTGATCTGTGGGCTGGAAGCTCCTGCGAAACGTCAGGCCAGGGAGAGCCGGGGGAGTCCATCACCGGGTTTTAAAAATCTTCTCCCTTCTGGGATGTGCTGTAGGCTCTCCTTAGCCTCCCTGGCAGATGGGGGTAGGGAGGTGTTGGGGGGGGTGTTGGGGTGAGTAGCTTGTTCTTGGCCCTGGAAGCAGCAGCTGGGCATCCCGGGGCCCCCCAGCTCTTGGAGAAGCAGATGGCTGTGTGCTCCCTGCCGCTCCTCTGTCCAGGCTGTATGGAGAGGGGACCCCCCCCACCCGCTTCCAGGGAGCAGGTGCACCCGTCAGCCTGTACTTTGCTGCAGGTTTACCTTCTGGAAACTCTAAATGACATGCATTGTTCCCCCATTCTGAATCTTCCCCTGGCTCCCTGTTGCCTATGGGCCCCCTCTTAGCTTGGGGGAAGCTTCCAGGTTTTTCCATTCTCCTCCTCCCTTTCTTCCTTCACTCCCTCCCACACTCACACACCACCCTCTGATGCCCGTGAGGCTCTAGAGAGGGAACCATGAAGGAGATGAATACAGAGCTACTCTCCTCAGCCCACTCCCCTCCCTTCCCAAGGCAACCCTGGGCTCCTCCCCTTGTTCTGGATCCTTCTGAGAGCATTCCCTGGGTGAGCCCAGATGAAGCTCCAGTCTCTGCCGTGCTGTTGCCACTGGTTATGCCTCAGCCTTCTCTCAGGGCTCAGTCAGGAGCAGCTCTCCCCTCACCCACCTCCTGCCCAGCCTTGGAGCTCCCCCTGTTTCAGCCGCCGCTCAGCCGCCACTCCTTCACCCTTCAGCTTCAGCTCTCAGACCTTCAGCTCTCTCCGCAAATCTTGGCTGGCCATGCGACCACACTTCTAGTGGTGGGGGGTGGGAATGGGCCTTGTCCATGTCTGTCCCTGGGGCCTAGGTCCTAGCCATGGCGCAAAGCATGGGAGTTCTCAGGGGGCCAAAGTTGGACGCCTCCAGAAGGGCGTCCCTCTTGCACTGTGGAGTCTGAAGGGGTCACTTGGCATCAGGATTCGAGGTGCCTCTTGGCCATCTTCATCTGAAGGGAAGCAGTTAGCCTCGCAGGGAGATGCTCAGGGAGTGTGGCATTGAAGTTCTCATGTGTTCAGCCCAGGCCTCTTGACCTTAAGAGAGGGGGCTGAGAGTACAAACCCAAAGGGATGGTCCCTAGGCCCACCATGAGATGTCAGAGCATCAGACAACATGCTCTGAAGTTGCTTCTGGAACACAGTGTGGCACCTGGTGGGGTTGTGTGTGTGTGTGTGGGGGGTGGCGCTCTCCTTGTTGGGGTGGACCCTGTGGTCTGAGCAGCAGGATGGCCTGCCTCTGAGGCTACTGTTGTAGACACACAACAGCCACCCCTCGTCTCCACCTTGAGTGGCTTCGGTCCCAAATGGCAGGTGGAAGGATGACTGGGCCTCATGATGTTTCCTCTGTCACCCCGGTGTCGGGCTGGCCCAGGAGCTGAAGACGTACATGGTGACCATTCCGCAGTGGCTTGCTAGCATGAGACCCTCATGAGACTCCTGGAAAGAGCCAAGAGGATGGTTAAAAAGCCGAGACTGTCCAAGAAATGGTGTTTCCTGGATTTGGGGGATTTTCCATTTACCCCCAGGCTGCTGGGTCCTGAGAGACCCCATTTCATTAGTCAGAGGGACAAAGTTTCAGGTTACTCTCCCCACCCCCTTCTACCTGCTCCCGGGGAAAGGACGGACAGGGTAGGGTGAAGCTGGGTCTGTCCCTGTTCTCTCTCCTCGGCTGCCTGGCCTCCCTCCCTGCTCCCAGCAGCCTCAGCAGTGCCCTACTTAGACCCCAGGGAAGGGTCTGCCCATCTGTTCGCCAGGACGGGCTGGAGCGGGGAGGTGGTGGCAGATTCGTGTTGCGTGTATGCTGCCAAATCTGGAAGATTAATCCCAGATCGCTCAGGTCTTGGGAACAATGGAGTGGATTCCCGGCATCCTGCTGTTCCCTCCCAGCGGTCCTGGAAGCGGTGATCGGCTTACCATGCCCCCCTAGAGGCTGCCGAAGTAGCAACTGGGGGCCCGGTCCTCTAGGAGGGGAACAGTGGGAGGGTGACCCGGCAAAGCGGCACAGCTAGCCAAGGGGGTGTGGTGGGTGGGTGGGGAAGGCGGAGACACACAGTCTTGGGGTCAAACGCTGGTCCTGCAACTTACTGTTTGGTTGAGTGACCTTAGGCAAGTGATGGGACGGCCCTCACCTCCTCTCCTCACCCGGGACACAGTTGTGCTTCCTTTCCCTGATGCGGCTCTGGTCACACACCTAGCCCAGCTCCAGACACATGCTTAATAAACCTTCTTTGCTCCACTCACCTCTGCCCCAACTGACCCAGGGCCCTGGAAAATCTGCCAGTTTCCTGTGGCAGATCTCAACTCTCTCAGGACAGCCTGATGGCTCTAGGGACGGCCGCCTGCCCCTTCAGGGTCATTCCGGCTGCCTGAGAGGGGCTGAGTCTGAGCTGGGAAGCGGGCAGGAAGGACTGAGCTCCATTCAGGAGCTGGGGCTGGGGTGGACTTTGCCGAGTGGAGCAGAAGGAAGAAGCCCAAAGGAGTCAGTGCAGAGAAGGCGGAGCCCAGTGAGGAGCACCTGCTGTTTTCAGCAAGTTCAAATCCCCAGCCCATGTCAGTGACATCCGGGGACTCAGAAGGACTGTGCTCATGTGAGGGGAGCCCAGCCACCTGCGAGCTTTGATTAAACAACCTGAGAGCACAGATAAAAGGAAGGAGTAAGTGGCTGGAGCCAGTAACCGTTCACCAAGAAGATGCCTTAATAAACGTCACCCTGAATTAAGGGTCCTCTCTTTTGTCTTGTCCTCTTTGATATAGTCATCAAAGGCTTGAATAATGGCACCGGAGGCTAGATTATCAAATCTGTGGGTCACATGGAGCTGGGAGAGAGTGGGTATAGATTTAATAGTGGAACTGGTCTTCAACACCTGGAACGCCATCAAAAAGCCTGAAACCAGATAAGATCTCGTAGTGCTAAGTCGGTGAGATCGTGCACTGACATTAAAAAGATCAACTGCTCCGCTTCGTGCGAGAGATGCCTGGTTCCCGACGTGCATCACAGGCAGACTCTTTCTCTTACCTGGAATTTGCTACCAGAATGCCCGGTCAAGGACAAAGAGATATCCTCAGGCCTCCCTGGTTTGGATCAATAAGCAGGAGAGCAGAGAGAGGAGGAAGGATCACTTTGGCTGTGAGTTGTCAGCTTGGGGGAAGAAGGATGTGTCCCCTCCCCCAACCTGGCCAGGGGGCGCAGTGGGCTTCCGGGAATCCCTCCTACAAATTAAACAATACGGGGGGGAATCCCTCCGACAAATTAAACAATACGGGGAGATGGCATTTGCTTCTCAGTTTGGGTGTCTACTTCAGAAACGAACTTGCTGCTCTACTCTCTGCCTGTTTGAACAAGGGCAAAGAATACTGGGGAGCGGGGGCAGGGCTCCCTGGGAGCTGTCTGTACTCTCGCCACCTGGCATGGTCAGGATGTGTGAGTGTCCTGTGCTTCAAGTAGACACTGGAAGGTGGAAGGGCCAGCTTTGAATTTTTACAGCCCTCCGAGAGCTCTAGGTGTGGGGAAAGAGGAAGCTGGGAGGGGACATCCCCCCTCCAAAGGCTGGAGCTCTGGGGGCACTGGGAGAGAACCTGGTAAGGACACCAGCTGCACAGTGTCCCCGCTAGCCAAAAGTGTCCTTGTTCTGCCCAGGAAGAGGCAGAAAGAGAGTTTTTACTACAAAAGCGAGGACAAAGCCCAAGTGTGGTCTCCCGAGTTGGACCTGTGCACTCTGGAAGGGTAGTGCCTCTTCAACCCCTCTGATGGCTCCAAAGCCAGACCCAGGATGTGAGCCTTCTTCCTGCCCCTCTGATCTGGTAGTCAGACCAGAACATTCTGTACCTGGGGATGATCTGGTCCCATGCTCCCTCTTTAGGGAACAAGAGCTGTGGAAGAGTCCTGTTTTGGGAATTTGGCAAGTGCTGAAAGCATCACATTTCCCCCCAGAACCTTGCCCTTCCGTCTGAAGGGCTGGAGTTGTTGGCTGGACACTCAGCTTCCCTTGGTCCCAAGTCTAGGGCTCTGGGCAGAGTTTGCCCAGGACTCAGAGTGAAGTGAGGAAAGTGTTCATGACCCTTTGTCTCCTTCTGCTAGTGGGTTCTCTGAGCCATGTCCACCTAGGGGCTCCCTGAACCATGGGAACAGCATGGCAAGCTGTGTGGGACAAGCCGCTGAGACCGAGCACCAGCCCCGGCCCCACAGGTCTGCGGCCAAGGAGATGCCCCAGAGGCTGGTATGGCTCTCAGATGCAGAGGTCACCATGAAATGGTCCCAGTTTTCAGGACCTCCTTCTGAGCTTCAGTTCTGACAGCTGTAAAATGGGAACGTTAACCCTCACCTAAATCACAGGGTTTTCCAATGGTCAGATGAGAGACCGTAGTGAGAGAGCTTTGTTGATGGAAAATGCCATCGAGTGGGTTCTTGGGGGTTCACGGCCAGAGATCACTGAGGTCAATTCCATCACAGCCCCTGGCCTAAGGGGGTGACACCACACACAAAGCCCCTCCCCTGCCGCTGGGAAACCGGGGGGCAGGGGTCTTCTGGTGCAAGTGGGAAATTTCCAGCATCCAAATGGCTCAACCTCTGAGATTAGCGACTTTCATCTGGGGCCCTACTCGTGTGTGTGTGTGTGTGTGTGTGTAGCGGAGTGGAAAGTGAGCCTCTCTGGATACTAATCCCGGCTGCATCATTATCTTGCTTCACGACCTTGAGCATCTCACTTCCACTCCGTGAGCCAAAATCACTTCCTCTGAAAAAGAGGAGCTGGGCCTAGGATCTTGGTGTCTCTCTGTGTGTGTGTTTATGTGTGTTTGTGTGTGTGTGTCTTTGCAATCTTCCAAAGGTGGTGATGGTGCCCAAGGCTGTGTTTCAGCATCACCATCACCTGGGCAAGAGGAGGGGACAACATCCTCTGTAGACAGCTCCTTCTGCCCCCCCACACCCCCCGGGACCTTCCAACCGGGACCTAGCTCTGGGAGTCAGAGGGGGCCCCTACTTGATGCTTCTCAGTGAAGATGGCCACAGGCGCCCTGGGTGGGGAGGCTGGCATGGCCAACATGGGCGATTTTCCTACAGGAGTTTTCCCCTGGTGTTGGCTTCCTGATTTAAGTAGTAGGGATGTTGGGGGGCTTGGCGGGGGCTCATGCTGAGCCTGTAGAAAGATCTAGATGGTCTTCAGTGGGAGTTGGGAGGGCCTCAGGTGGGACAGGATTTCTTAGCTTCATTGGCATCCGCCATCTTTGGAGGGTGACATTTTTAGCTTCATAGTATCCCCTCTCACCAAGGTTCTGAATTTGAAATGATGTGCCCTGAACAGCTCTGTGAAAGGACACAGTGAGGTGGGTGAGAGCTTGGGGGCCATTGGTTCTGGGCTCAGATCCCAGCTCCACCACCGATCCTCGGCTTGATCCTGGCAAGTGAGCAGCTCCGAGCCTTGGTTTGAGTGGACACATGATTGAGATTAACATATGTATTTTGCAAAGGTCATGGTCCTCATTTACAGAAGGACTTAGAAGCAAAACTCCTTTTAGAATTTACTAAGTGGGAAGGACAAGCCTCTCAATGAGACAGATTTCACTCCATCGGCATGGCCCAAAGCGTGCTCTGTGAACCCAGGCTGTGCGGAGACAGCATGCAGAGGGGTCTGGTACTAGGAACTAACTTGGGGAAGGCTAAGTTAAGTACAGGTAAATGGCCGTGTTTGCTGCGGGGTTTTCCTAACCTTTACTAAGCCAAGATCGCTCAGGAAGCTCCACGCGTGAGTGACATGTGCCGCATATCCCCAGATTTGTATGCCCATGGAACTCTTTTGGCACAAAGCGTACCACATTTGGGACCCATCTGGGGAGGAGCTGTCATTGCACGCCTTTCTCTCTGGGCTCACAGGAAGAGTCTGTGTCTATCTGAAGCTTACACAGATTAACCACATCAGCAGGGATCTTGGTATATTTATACCCCACATCCACTCTGCGGTGCTGGTTTTCTGTTTTTGTTTTGCTGTATATATATTTTTTAGTGCAGGATGCCTCTGATGCTGGGCGGAAGTGAGGAGGTTGGGGATGGCATCACGTGGGGATAAAGAGACCACGGTAGTTCTCCAGACAGTTCTGAGTCTGTAGGAGCCAAGGGCAGGGTGCTTGGGGGCGGGTCATCACCACCATCATTACGATCACCCCTTGGAAGACTGGGGTGAATGTAGCCCCTTGGGGATTCCTTCAAGTTCTGATTATTTTGCCCCCGGCGAGGAAGAAAGGAGGGCAGGTGTCAGCATATTTATGTCCTGTAAGAGCTGCTTAAGAAAGTTAAAGCAACCTTGTGCTGGTCTCTGCCGACCTCAGAAATGACATCATTTCTATTGTTGCATTTAGCTTTGCTAAGAAAGACAGAGACAGCTGGGCCACGGGCTGGAAGTCCTGGCTATGGATGGGGTAGTCTTAGGTGTGGGGGAGCCAACAGGGACTAACGTCCAGTTCTGCCCCAGCCACGCTCAGAGCCATGGGCCAGCCAGGAGCCCACCAGCAGGTGCAAGGAGCACTGTCCCATGAAGACCAGAGAGGAGTCCGGGTGCCATCACCTCTTTCTTTGAACTCTGAACCCCCAATAAATAGGTTTCTCCCTGTATATGTCAGGTAATCCAAGTGAGTAGATGGGGAACTTGGAGAAGTTGCCCCTACCTACCCCTCCCCCTTTATTTCCCTGGAGCATTTTGACCTGTAGGGAGCAAACCATTAGTGGACAGAGAAATCAGTTTAGTGGGTTGTGACCAGCATTTTATAACATGAACTAGAATAGAAAGTACTAGAATGCGTCATTGGCTATAGTAGGGATTAAATATTATTTCACAAAAGATAGATAGGTAGGCAGAAAGGCATGCAGATAGATAGAAACGGGGTTGTGGTGGACAAGGTGTTACTGTGGGCCGTACTCAGTGACATCTGGAAGCTTCTGGCACCAGCTGGGAGGGCGCATCTTCTCCCCGGATCTGTTCTGGGATCTGGGGCCCAATCCCAACCGAGTTATGCCTCCACACCCAGAAAGAAATATACCCCGAAGACAGGTGCTTGTGATGCATCTTCCTTTGAAAAGACATTTTTGTGTCAATCAGACCCCTAATCCCGGGAGTCCCCGCTGGTAGAGAAGACAATCCCCCTCTGGCAGACAGAAAGTGGTCCCTGTCAGCTGGGGTGCGTCCTGCCAGACTCTGCAGGCTGCGTGAGGAGTGGGAACACTGGATTTGGAATTCTCAGTCTGGTTCTAATACTGGGCCTGCCAGTCATTTCTGTGTGACTCATGGCAAGTGACTTGCCCTCTCTGGGCTTCTGTGTACTCACGTACAAGGGGACCACTGGACCAGGTGATCTCTCTTCAAAGGTCTTATCTTGCTCTCAGAGGCATTCCAGGAGGACACTGAGAAAATCTGGATCTTGGAGGAAATTACAAAAGGGACGGCAGGGTTCCCCCAGGTTTCTTCCTAAGGCCCCTGAAGCAAAGGCTTTGGTCAGCCTGAGGCGCGTCGGCTAGGTGTGTCTGTAGACCTCGGCGGGGTACATGGCCGCTCCCTGGCAATGCCAAGGGTACACGATACAGAGGCAGCTGAGCCTGAGCCAGGTCTCCATGGACAGCATTTATTAGACGCCATTCTCAGTGTGAAGACAGATAGGCAGGAGGGGCGGAAGGGAGGCTGTGGCAGCCGTAGCCTTTGGGGTCCAGGGGCTGCCCGGGGTGGGGTGTGGGCGTTGGGGCCTGTCACCCACACGTATTGCATATTCTGTGGCAGTGTGCCCAGGCATAAGGCATTGGGGAAGCAGAGAGGCTGCCTGCAGTGGGAGGGCGTGAGGGGGGAAGCAACGCTGGCCTTCCAGCTCCCTGGGAAACACCCAGCTGGAGACCGAGCAGTCTGCCGTGCTCTGCGGAGGACCCTGGGCCTCCGTCCTCACCATCTCCCTGCGACTTTGGTTGTGGCTCCCTCGGGACTGACGGGACAGGACCCCTCGAGGGCAGGGTCACACACAGGACAGAGGCAGCCAGCACTGCCCCGCACCCCCACACAGAGACACAGAGGGCACCCCGGGTCCCGGGCCTTCTTCTCCTTGGCACCTGGGCAGCCAGCCAGCAACTCCACACAGAGACAGGACTCACACACAGGCTAGATTGCTCCTCTCTAGGGGTTCCCAAAGGCTGGAGCCCGTGGCAGGGGTTTGGCTAAGGCCAAGTGCCCTGTGGGTCCCCCACTCCAGCTTCCCCGAATACCTGGGCTGATCTTGCTCAGCCGTGGTAGAGGGCTGACATGGGCACAACACGGAGGCAGTCTTGAATGGGAAGAGGCCCCCCTGCCCACCCGTTGAGGCTGCCCGGAGACATGGGGCCAGCTCCAGCTATGGGCCCAACAGCGGCGTCTAGGGCCTCACCTCCCTCTGCCGCTCTGTGCCCGGCCTTTCTGGTTGCAGGCGGAGTGGGCAGTAGGCCCGCCAGGTCCAAACTCCCTACCTGGAAGGGGCGGTCCTTGCTGCAGCCTTAATTTATGTCCACTACCTGGGACACAGGCACCAACACCAGCTGCGGAGCCAGGGATGATGTCCCAGTAGGATGTACCTGACATTTCTAGCTCATTCTGCCCCATTCCCCAGCCCCACAGGCCCGGCTCCTGGCCTTTCTTCCACGAGCCTCAGGCCTGCTTCTCGGTCTGTAAGCAAGCAGTGCGGGAACTGAGGGCTCCTATCCAGCCTCAGGGGCCCATTCAGAAGGCCTGCCTTCTGGCCGGGTCGCGTAGAGGCTGAGCCCCGACACCAGCTCTGTCCTGGGGTCTAGTTCTGGTTGAAGCCCCAGGGGCTCACACAACACCTCAGTGCGCTGGGCAGGAGCCTCGCTTTCAGCAGTGGGCAGAGGAGTCCGAAGGAAAGGGAGCCGAGGCTCAGAACAAGCAGCCTGGATTCTCGTTCCCCTGGGCCTCTTGTCATCTGTGTCACCCTGGGCAAGGCACGTTGCCCATCTGGGTGTCCGTATCATCTGTGAAATGGGGGTGAGAACTCTCGCCCTGATGATCTAACCAGAGCGCTGTGAGAATGAATGAGCAGTCAGGACAGGGTTTTCGGAGGCTGAAACTCATTCTGCAGATTGAAGAGCTGATCATTGTCAGTAGTGGCTGGGGACGGCAAGTATGAAGTGTCCTGTTTGGTTCCCAGGGCAGTGTCTGAGGCTGGACTTGTCTTAGCCGGATGTGGTTGGAAGCCAGTGAACTCTCATCCACCACCCTGCAGACTGGGGGTTGGGGCTCTGCCTCCCCTTCCCTTCCCTGTCCCTCCTGTTCTTGCCTGTTCTTGCTTCAGTCTGCCTGCCTTCTGGGGACTAGCTCTAGGGACTGCTGGGTTTCCACTTTCTCCATTAACTGCAAAGCCATGCAAAACAACACAAAAGGTAGTGGGAGGTTGGGAGACACAGCTGGGGATGAGGAAGGGGAGTAGGGCTGAGTGGGGGTCACCTGAACAAAGACACCCTGGCCTTTGAAGCCTCGGGAAGGTAGGAGACCTGGCAGGACAGAGGTATAAATAGAGATGCAAACTTACACGGAACACGAAGTTCCCTCCGGATGGAGGAGGACGGTGGGGGGTGGTCTGGGTACCAGCAGGGCCTCTGAGAACTGGGGAGCTCCTTAGATTTCCAGAGGGATGGGAGGCTCCCAGCTTCTGCCTTCCCTCCCCCACCCCCTACCCCCCACCTTTCACATTTCTTGGAATTTGCGGGGCGCCGATGTCCCGAGACATCCTCAGAGCCCGGGCTCCTGCCAGCTGGTGCGCGAGCAGGCACAGTTGGAGATGGGGGTGCCGGGGGGAAGGTGGTGAGGGGTGTGGGGGGAACCCCATGGGGCCTCCTCCCGGACCCCGGTTGCTCCTCGACCCCCGCCCCCCGCCACTCCCAGGTGCTCCAGGCCCCCGTGGGGGCGTTCACACGGAGCTCCTGCGCTTCATGAGGCCGCGGAAGGTGGACAGGCTGTGCAGGCCCGTGGACACGGAGCTGATGGCCGAGCGCTGCGCCCCGCTGCACAGGCAGCGGTGTGAGGGCGTGTCGCTGTAGCGGCCGCCCCCTCCGGGCGACGAGTGGCTCTGCTCCACGCACGTGTCGGACGTGGAGAGGTCCCGCGGGATGATCATGGGGATGGAGTACTGCAGCTTCTCGCGGCTCTTGTACCAGAGGCACGAGCACATGGACTGGAAGTGCAGCACCTCGGCGTACACGTTGCGGAAGCCGCCGCCGCCGCCGCCAGCCGCGGCCGTGGATGAGGCGGTGTCCGTGGTGTGCGCGCTGCCGCCCGCGCCCCCGCCCCCGCCGCCCCCGCCGCCCCCGCCCGCCTGCCCGTTGCGCGTGAGCAGCGCGCGGTGCTCGGCATCGCGCTTCTCGTCCTCGGCGTTCATGGTCATGAAGCGCAGCACCACGAGGTTGAGGAAGGCGCCGATGACCGTGAGGCCCGTGAGGATGTACACGAAGCTGAAGGCCACGTACTGCGGCTGCGTCTGCAGCGCCTGGTCCTTCTGCAGCGCTACGTAGTCGCCGAAGCCGATGGTGGTGAGCGTGATGAAGCAGTAGTAGTAGGCCTGGAAGAAGGTCCAGTGCTCGTAGTAGGAGAAGGCGGCGGCGCCGATGCACAGCGTGCTGATGCACGAGAAGAAGCCGATGAGCACCATGTTGGCCATGGACACGTCGGCGCGCCGCATGCCTAGCCCCCTCTTGGCGCGGTGCAGCAGGTACTTCACGAAGGTGTTGATGCGCTCGCCCAGGCTCTGGAACATGACGAGCGTGAGCGGGATGCCCAGCAGTGCGTAGAACATGCAGAACACCTTGCCGCCATCGGTGCTGGGCGCCGCGTGGCCATAGCCTGGGGGAGGGTAGGGGAAGAGGAGAGAAAGCACTGCACTGCGGGGCTGCTCTTCCAGAAAGCCTGCCCTCCCCCCCCCCCCCCCCCATCTCTGCCCTCCACATCCCCGGCGTTGCAGATTCGGACCTCTCCTTCCAGCAGGAGAGAAGACAGCACACACTTAGGTGGCATCCTTGACCCCGTATGCTCTTGGTTTACTCGTAGGGTAGGTAGGAAGGAAGGAGGAAACAGGCATGGTTAAGTGACTTTTACAAGGTCACAGCCTTTGGAAGTAGAGCAGCCCATTTTTGAACCAGAGTCTGTTTGGCTTCAAAGATCTAGCTTTTCTAAATCTAGAGAAGGAGATGACACATAGAGCTGAGGGAGGCAGCAGGGAGAGTGAAGGGTGCCGGCAGGTCATTTGGGAAACGTGGGTTCTAGTTCAGTGTCTGTGGGCTTTTGACCTGTTCCTTGTCATCTCAGGGCCTCAGTTTCCTTGACTGTAGAGGATGCAGGTAGGATATCCCGTGATTCAGTGTGGAGGGGGGGAACCTGAGGCATGGATGGCTCCTTAATCACTTCCCTGCTTCCAGCCAAAGCTTATGAGAGGTAGCTGGCAACTGGGGCCTTCCAGTCTCCATGAGGCATCTGGTCGACCCATGTTGGGGGTCAAAGGGGACATTGCCTCTCTACTAGCTGGATGAATGATGCTCCAGGGTCTGCATCAGCCCCCCATCTGGAGCCCTGGGGTCATCCTCTGGGCCTGGCCCTGAAGTAGGGTCTGTCCTCATGGAGAGGTGACATTGCCCTTGTTAAAGCAGGGGACTTGCCTGTCCTTCCAGGTGGTACTGTCATCAGCCAGACAAAACAACCCCCTGTCTCCTCCACACTGCCCAAAGCCCTCACTGAGCCCGGAGCCAGGCAGAAACAAAGCCTCTCTCTGAGCCAACCATCAGATGGCCTTAAGTCAGGAGTTGTGTCTGGAGACCTGCAGGGGAAAGACACTAGATGGGAACTCAGAAGCCCTAGGGACAAGTTCTGGCCCTGTCATTAGTAGCTGTGTGACCTGGGGCTAATTACTCAGCCTCTCTGAGCATGTTTCCTCATTTGTAAAATAAGGTCTGCTGGTCCTGGACTTGCTTTTTTTCACTAAGCTATTAAGATATTTATTACTTTTATTAATAGGATTATTATAAAAAAATAATCCTGGTTGGCGGGATTTCCAATTCTTCCTCCTCTCGAAGCCTTATAAAAAATGTAACCAAATGCTTTTTCCATGCAGCTGTCCAGGATTCCTCACTGGAAGGGATCTTCTCTGCTTTGAGTGGCACTGAGAATGTTCAGCTTTGAACCCCAGGGCCAATATTACCACCATCCCTGCTCTGTCCCTTAGGTCCCCCAACTACATATGTCCCCCAACTAAACACTGGCTTGGGGTGGCAGGGTGGGCACGGCTGTACCTTGTCATGCTTCTTGCAAGCTTCCCCTCCCATTGCCTGCCACGCCCATGGAGTATGCCCAAAACATGTGGACAGCAAGGTAGGATATCCTGTGCTTTGATGTCTGATCCGAATTCAACTCCTGACTCTGCCATGGACTGTTTTTGGTTTTGTTTTGTTTTTTAAAAACCTCTGTGAGCCTTAGTTTCCACATGTGTAAAATGGGGCTAATAAGTAGAACCTGCCTCCCAGGGCTTTTTGGGAGAAATAAATGAGATAATGTGTATAATGCACTAAGCCTGGAGTCTGGTACATATCAAATGCTCAGTAATGGCTCACGATGATTAGCAATGAATGAAGTGGCAGATTTCCCTTTCTTTTCCAGGCTGGGGGGCAGCTCAGTTCTGGTCAACTTGGCATCTCTAACAGTCCAAGGCCATTTGAATCCTCAACCTCAGGGAGACCTGGGGATAGCTGCCTGGAGGGTGTGAGGCTGTGGGATGTACTTAGAATGGGCTCCCCTGCTCCCTACCAGGCCACCGAGCTGGTTGACTGTGTCATTCTGTGCCAGGGGCCTGGAGAGCTGAGCCGTTGAGCCGCCATGCCTGGCCTGTCTGCGTCCCAGCAGGGTGAGAACAGATTGTGCCCGCCAGCCCGGACACGGCAGCCAGACCACAACTCACCTCGACAGCTGGGCAGGCCCTGAGCCAGAGCTGCTTCTCATCCTGTCCTTTCCTGTCCCCTGGGGCCGGCACTGCCCTGGGTGTGGGGGAGGGTGAAACACTGTGGATGGGACTGGGTAGCTCAGGCCCAGCCCTGGCTTGACCACATACTGCCTGTGTGAACTTGGGCAAATCCATTTCCCTCTCTGGACCTCTTTTGCCTTGTCTGCACTCCGGGGGACAGGGAGTGGTTTGAGCTACTGCTGTTATACCCAGCCTGGGTGCCTGAGAACAGCGCCGTTGGAGGGGGGCAAGGGGAGACCGGAGCGGCAGGTATTTCAGAAACTGCGGGGTTTGTGTTGAAGCAGTGGTGACGGGATTTCATAGGAAAAGGCGACCTGAGAGTGTGGTCTGGGGGTAGGGTTGCCTCTGTGGGGTCAGTGACACAGAGGAGAAGGACCCCCTCTCGCTGTCACCACCACCTCCCCCTCTGAGGAAGTCTCTGACTTCTCTTGGATCTGCTGTCCTTTAGGGAAACCCAGCGTCTGCAGGCCTGGTGCACCACGGCTGCCGGCTGCCCACAAGGTCCCCCAGCTGCAGAGGGGACCTGGACTGAGTGCCGCCCCTGTCCCAGCAGACATGAGGCCACCTTCTTCCCCTGGGCCTGTCTGCACATGGCGACCTCCCTGCCTCTGCTGGCTCCCATCCTGAGTGCCCCTGTGTTTTCCCCAGCTCCCAGCCGGAAGAGACACCTCCTCCTTCCCCTGCCTGCCCCCTGGTGGTGTTCAAAGCAGTAGCACAGCCAGGCTTACCCAAAGGGTCTTATCCAGCCAGAGCTCTACCCAACAGCTCTACCCTCTGTCCCGTCCAGGGTGGCCCCAGGCTGGATGTGCCTCACCCTTGAGGTCAGAGGCTCCCCCACCCCAGGCCCATCCTCCCTCCCTACCACAGATTAAGGCTTAAGGTCTTATCCTTCAGATACATTTTAAACTTTAATCCTGAAAAACTTCCACAAGGCCATTATTATGACTATCTCTGTTTTATAGCTGAAAAAGGCTGGAGAGGCCTTGTGAGTTGGCCAAGGCCTCTAAGACTTTCTGACTCATCACTCATTCTAGAGCCTCAGAGCCCATCCATCACGCAGGAAGGGTGACTAGGATGGGAAACTGAGGCCCCGAGAGGAGAGCCCTCCCCTTGGAGCCTCATCCTTGGGCACTGCCCCGAGCCGGAAGTGACACAAGCAGCAACAGGAGTGCGGTGCCCCGGAGACCAGATGCGTCTGCAAGTACCTGGCCCAACGTCAGCGTGCTCCCGTCCCTTCAGCTGTTCCCTTGTCACTGGGTGAAAGGGCAAGGGAGCTGTGAGGACCTGCTGACGTGGGCGCCCAGCTGGGAGGGGTGCCAGCTGGGGTAAAGCCAGTCCCGGGGGGCCAAGGAACTTCTGGGAAGTAACTGGGAGTTTGGCAAGGCCTGTCTGCCTGCCAGCAGGCCCGCCGCCTGCCTGGGCCTTGCCCACATTGGGCGTGGGTTTACGAGAGAGGGGCCAAAGGTGGTCTCCACTTTCTCCTTGCTGTCCAGCTCTGTGAGGCTTTGGGCGAGGGGCTCTGTCTGTCCTTGTGTGTCACCCTGTTCTGGGGCTGAGTCCCTGAGAACCCTCCCTCCCAGGACCTGATGGACTGACCAGCCAGAACTCATGGCCCAACCACAAGACTCTAGCCACTGCCTCTCAGAGCTCTGGCCTGGGCTGTCCCTTTCCCCTCATCTCCCAGCCACCCTCCCTGAATCCTCAGATATATGGGATCTTAGAGCCAGGAAAGTGCTTCGTGATCCTATGACCCACTCCTTCTGTTGTATAGATGAGGACATAGAGGCCCAGAGAGGGAAAGTGAGCTGCTCCAGGTCACACACCCAGTGAATGGCAGAGTGAGACTATACCCGAGGGTCCTCAGTTCCAAACCCAAAGCTCTGTCCTCTGCCCTGTGGCTCAGTGTGACCAAGGTTGACTTGTTCATTCAACAAGGGCCGAGCAGCACCCACTTGCAAGCAACTCAGCTAAGAGATGGTTCTGGAACCTGGCTGGAGGCATAGAATTCACCTGGGGAAGACAGGTGGCTAGTCGTATTAATTAATTATGTGGTCAGACATGAATATGAATTATGGATATTTGGGGCAACAGGAAAATGAGAGGTAGGCAGGAAGCTCTGGGCCACAGTTTCTCTGTTTTCCTCCTGATATCACCAAGGAGCTCAGAAACTGGCCAAAGCTGTCTTCTGGGGAGATGCAGAGGGTTAGGGGCCCAGCCCCTGCCCCTTAATGGATTTTTCTCTCTCGGTGGCCAATTTCCTTCTAGTCAAAGCACAAATAGCTAGCCTGAATCCTTGGTGATGGCCTTTGCTGGACTGGGTTCAGCTGGCCATTCCCCACTGACTTCCTATGTCCCCTAGTCTGAGTGCCTGACCTCTTACCCCTGGCCTAGTCGGCTACAAAGCTAGAACTCTGGCCACAGCCTTGGGCAGAGAAAAAAAGCACAGGGCTACGGAGGCAGGAGATCTGGGCGTCTGACCTGACCCTGGCCATAACCAGTTTGGTGTCTTGAGCAAGTCCTTTACCCTCCCTGGGCCTCAATCTCCCTCCTCTGTGACATGCAGGATAGGGGAAAGATAAAAGGTTCCCATCGTTTTCCCTGCTGTGGATGCCCTTCTGTGATTTCTTTCTATTAACCCACCCATTTGTAGAATCTACATTTTGAGAGATGTTATTCATGAAGAACGAGGTGTTGATCAGTGCCACGTGGCTGCTGCATAGAACAAAACAGGCACTGGATAGATAATTGTGAAAGCAAGAATTCATTCTTTCCCCATGAAAATGAATTAAGAGCAGCCCTGCCAATCAGAACTTCTGATTAGCATGGGCTAACTGAATCTGTAGACTGAATTAAGTTACCCTTATGCTTTTAAAGTACTGAAAATAGATTATTTCTATTTTCTTCAGGGGATCTCAGCAGTTTAGGGATGCACGTGACCGCACAGAGCGGGCAAGTAGCTCATCTTCTAGGGCCTTGGTCTCCTCTTTGTAAGTTGGGAACCATGACCCACAGACCTCACAGAGTTGCTGTGGGCATTTGAGGTGTTGGCAGACTTAGGATGCTTAGGGCATTAGCATCCATGAATATTAATTATGTGTATGAATATTTTGGGGGAACATCAAGATGAGATGGTCTTTAAAGTTCCTTTCGGCACCCGCAGTCTGATTCGTGTTTCCCAAAGTTGATTTCCTGGAACACCAGTTCCATGGACTGCTCCTAACTGTTGGACGAGAGGAGGGTTGCTGGGTTCAATTAAATGGGAGGAACGCTGAATTTAAGAGATTTGTCTTCATTGGATTTAAGTGTTGACTCTATCAGAGACACACTCGGGCTAAGGCACGAGGCGGGTCAGAGTTGGGGGAATGGGCTAAGGTTTCCCACTTATTTGACCTTTGAGCGCTTTCTTTACAGTGCAGGTAGCTGGACATGTGTTCCTAGAACACGGTTTGGGACCTGCTTGTCTGTAGCATCAAGATCTCTAAGGTCTTCTCTCTAGGTCTCTGACTTTGAGAGTCTCAGATGTTCCATCTCTGACGGGCCCACCCCTTCTGTAGATTAGAAACACACAGTCCTTGGCAATGCTTGGCTGCATCCCGTTTCCTGGTTCCCTGTAGACCTAGTTATCTAATGTAAATACGGGCAATAGCCAGGCTAATGTTTGCCTTGAGGGAAGATGGATCAGACCTGTGGCCCGAGGCACCCAAAGACTGTGAACTCAGGGCCAAGCCGGGTTTGTGCAAAGGTGGACACGGGGAGGGGGTCTGCCCTTGGACCTGCCTGGGCCTGGTGGGGCAGCCAGAGAGAAGTGGGGGCGGTGGTTTGAGGAAGACACAGGCAGCTCCAGGGGACCAGCTGCAAGACACAGGTGCCCCCAGAGGGTAGCTGGGCGCTCCTGCGGGGCCTGCAGAGGGCATTCAGGACTGAGCCCTTGGGTTCCCTCAGAAAGGCCCACTGAGCACCCCGCCTCCTCAGGGTCTGAGGCAGACAGGGAGCCGCCCCCTTGGTCTGGAGGTGGCTGCAGTGTGTAGGCAGGAAGTGGGACAGGAGGCTCCAGGGGAGTCTAATTGGTGTGTTAAAGGAGGTGAGGCGGAAGGAAGCTGGCAGGATCGCCCAGGCCCTTGGAAGAAGGGAGGAGGCTGCCAGGCTGGGGGAGAAGGGGAGGAGAAGCAGGCCTTCTCCTCCAACCTCATGGTCCAGCTCTGACAACACCTTTCCCAGAAACCTCCGGGGTCTTTCCTAGTGCTGGAGACTCTGCTCCCCCCACCTGGCCGCAGCACCCGCCTTTTTGCTCTCAGGTCTAAAGAGAAAGTCTGCAGGGCTCTGAGCTCCCAGGGGGACGGCAAGTCCCCTCAGCGTTCAGTGCAAAGCCTCATGGGATCCACTGCCGGAAAATGCCGTTCAGAAGGCTTCAAAGTCTGGGGTGCAGAGTTCGGGAGAGGAGCCTCCCCTTAGACACCCAGCGGGGCGGGATGGGGGGGAGGTGGCCTTGGCAGGAAGGTCTTTAGTGACTCACAACTCCTGTCCTTCTTGTGGCCTCAGGCTCCTGTAAAGTGAGGTCAGCTTCAGGACACCAGAAGGAATCCCCCCTGCCCTAGACCTGGCCAAGGCCTGAGTAAGGCCTGAGAAACCACCAGGGCCTCACAGACCTGGGTTGGGGGGAGGGACCAGTGTGCACAACTGGGTCTGGAGTTTGTCCCCTCCATGCTAGCGCTCCCAGGAAGGACAGCTTGGCAGCCCAGAACCCTCCCTCCCTCCATCCTGCCCCCTTTCCAAGGCCTCTTTCCCATCTTCCCAGCTCCTCTTTCGGCTCTTCTCCCCATTCCCCACTGGCAGGTGCTCTCCCTACCCCTGCTTTCCCAACCACGTTTGGCACGTAGAGGCCCACTGCTCTCTCCTCTCTCCCTTTTAGCTCTACCCCATCCACATGGACCTCACTGCTATGATTCAGGGTCCCCTGGAGTACAATAGCCCCTACCACTCCCATCCCCCACCCTCCCCAGGCCCACGTGGGATTAGGGGGAGCTAAGGGGGAGGGTGCTGGTGTCATGGAAAATCCCTGCGGCAGCCAAGGTCAGTGTTTGCAGACACAGCCTGGCCTGGAGCCAGGCCTGCCTCCGCGGCCAGCTCCCTCTGGCCTATCCCAGAGGCTGGCTTTGCATGGGGGCCCTCGGAGGCACCCCAGAGCTGCTCTGGGTGCTTGGGGCTGCAGGGCCGATCAGCCCTGGAGGGCGCAAGACTACGTAGTTCAACCCACCACTATTATGGATGAGTAGACTGAGGCCCCGAGAGGGACAGGGACCAGGACATCGCATCACTAACAGAGCCAGGACTGGCATCCAGGGCCTTCTGTCCCAGTCAGTCCTCACTGCAGAGGGAAACATCCTAAAATCTGTTCTGGTGGACCAAGGAATAGTAAAGGCTGTTGTCAAACACCATTAAATCAGGTGCTAGCTTGAGGTTGGCCTAGACCTGAGGTGGGCTATGGGGTCAGGGTAAGCAGACCCAGGTGATCAAACCCTGATCCTTGACCTCAAAATGCTTTGTATGTGAAGTGAATCAGATGAAACATCTCAGTGGAAGCACCTTGGAAACGTCAATGTCCTGTCCAGAGAAGAGGCTATTAGCATCACACACATTGTTCAAATGCATGGCCTCAGTGGCAATTCTCTTAGGAAGAATTTAAGACAGGGGCTGAAGGAGGTCTAGAGGTGGAGAACTTGGGCTGGGCTATCCGGAGGGGCTTTCTGGAGGAGGTGGCCTTTGCCCTGAGCTCTGAAAGAGGGATGGGAAATGCAGGGTTTTGACAGAGGGGAGCTGCTGAAGCAAAGACATAATGTGAGAAGACACGTGACCCGGGGGAAGGGTGGAGAAAATATACCCGTCTCAGGCTAGTGGCCATTTGCACAAAGCGGAGGGGTGGGGGAGGGTGGGGGGGTGCGGGTATAGATTCTCAGGGAAGGCAGCTTCCTGAGATGATACGCATCAAGAACCTTAGCAATGTGTCTGCCCCGTGACCCTGCAGTGCCACTTCGAGGAATCTCGGCTGGGAAAAGAACCAGAGATGAGAACAAAGATTTCTGAACAAGGATGTTTATAGCAGCATTGTCATTGTGACAAATTGTAAACAGTCCGAATGTTCACCAATAAGGTTTGGCTAAACATATTAAGGTATATTTATGTGGCGGAATATTGTACAGCCACTAAATATACTCTTCAGGAGTGTCATAATGACACAGAAAACCACCATAGAATGTTCAGGAAGAATGGCAGGATCCAACACTGTACATATAACGGAATGTCCTGCTAAACAGATAAATGTAGCAAATGCATCTACACACACGGAGGAAGAGAAGCTGGAGAGAAACATACTAAAAGGCTCAGAGAGTTTATCTTTGAATCATGGGATCGTGATTCATTTTAATTTGTGCTTATATATTGTATAATTTCTACAAATATCTATCACTTTTATAAGTAGAGAGTGATGAATTTTGCTAAACCCCTGAATTTCTTGGAGCAGAGAAGTTCACTTGAGCAGTGTAGGTCGGTAAGGAGAGCAAGGGCTAAGTTGTGAGGGGCTTTGAACAGTAGGTGCTAGAGTTCAAATCCTAACTTGATGCGGCATCGAGGAGCTGAGGAGCTGTTGAGAGCTCCTGAGTAGGGGAGGGACATGCCAAAGAAGCGTCTGTCCCATTGTCAAGTGCTCAGGCCTCAACTGAGTTAAGGAGGGGAGATGGGAGGGGAGGGAAGGAAGGAGGAAGGAGGGAGGAAAGAGTAGATATACAGTGTGTGGGATGTTCTTGCCTTTGTGGGCTTCAACTGGGAGCTCCTTGAGGGCAAGGATTTTTGTGTCTTTTGTTACTACCCTTTTCCCCACACCCCACAGAGTGCTTGGGACATGGCTGGCATTTCTGGCCTTTAATGACTCCCTGTTGAATGAGTCATTTCAGGAGGGGAGGCATCGCCAATGAGCCAATGAGCCGGAGAGGAGAAGGGTGTGGAGACAGGGAGGAGGAAGAGAGCCTGAGGCCATCAAGGGGCAGGGTCACACAGCAGGACAGCAACCCCGCTTGTCCTCAAGTGCGCTGACCTGGGGCTTCTGGGCTCTATCATAGGACAGTTGCTGTACCAGGTGGCCGTGGCCCAGGCCTGTGGCCTGTCTGCATCCTTCTGACCAATTGGCCGGGACATGTGTGAACTCAGAACTTCTAACAGATTGGATCTGGTGGGGTTTTAATTAAACGAATCCACCAGGGACAGTCTGGCACAGAGAAAGTAATTCTGTGGTGCAATTTACAGTGGACTTGGCCATCTCAACAGATGGCTGGACACACCAGTCCTCCTCTGTGTGCTTGAAAGGCTGTGTCTCTAACTCGGGCATCTGGCTGGCACGAGTCCCACACTTCACACTCTCTGGCTCTTTCTGTTTTGCCCATGGAGGAGAAGCAGGCCCATGCTGGCATCTCCTTGTCAGACTCCCCCCAGAGGGGCTGAACTGCTTCCAACAAGAAACCCTTCTGTGTCATGGGAGTAACTGTGGCCAGCCCAGGTGTTCCCTGTTGGCCATACCATGTGTCCTGGAGTTGAGCCTGTCCAGAGCCTGGGTGCCTGAAATCTCAGCCTGCAGGCAGCGAGACAGGGGGACAGCATGGGCCCCGAGGGGCAAGCATGCCCTGAATTAAAGAGCACCCAACCAGGAGTCAGAGGCCTGGCTCCCATCCCAGCTCTTGCCACTACCTTGCTATAGGACAGGAGTTGGCAAACTTTTTCTGTAAATATTTATAGATAGTAAATATTTTAGATTTCCTAGTCCATCCATATGGCCTCTTGCAACGACTCAGCTTTGCCATGATATCGAGGCAGCAGTCAAAGACAATATGTAAATGAATGGGTGTGGCTGTGTTCCAATAAAACTTTATCTATAAAAACAGGTGGTGGGCCAAATTTAGATTACTGGCCCTAGTCTTCCGGAGTCTGCGGTAGGGCCTTCGTGAAGGCGTGCCAGCGTTCTGAGCCTCAGTTTTTATACCTAGCAAATGGAATGTTCGATTAGGAGGTTATTTCTTCTCTGACCTAGTTGAATTTTAGGATTTATTAAATTGCTAGCTCCCCTTGTCCCGTGCATCATGCAGAGGCCTGGAGGAGAGAGGTGAGTTTTGAGCAGGGTCTGGGCCCAAACTTGCATGCAGAATTGGTGTCCACAGTCTTTTGGAGGTCACAGCGGCATTTCTGCATGCTCTTCTCCTTCCTGATGGGCTTCTACTCTTCCATCAAAGCCCATCTCAAAAGTTACCCCCTCAGTAAAGCCTTCCCTGATCCTACCCACCTGAACTCATCAGTACTCCTGGAGCCCTTCACGCATCATTCGCCATCCCTCAAACATTTATCCATTCAACCAGCAGACTTTTTGAGTCCTTCATATGTGTAATGCTCTAAATTCTAGAGTAAGAATATTTTCTGTTCAAAGGTGGTTTTCTTTCCACTGCCCCAGGCTGTCTGTCCCTAGACCATTCTATGAGAATGAGAGTCAGAAGACCTGGGCTCTGGTTCGGGCTGTGTCACTGCCTTTTTCTGGGCCTGGAGGCCCTTCTATGGGAAGCGAAGGAGGCTGGAGATACTCTTGAGGCCCTGTGATTTCTAGGATTCTGGACCTCTGCAGGAAGGCCATGTACCCTGCCCCATGAACAGTGGAGAAAGTGCTGCTGGGTCCCCAGAACGATGGCCCTGAGCCTTTGGGCACACAGCAGACGCACAGCTGCTGCGACCCCACATGTCTGTAGAGCTGTCTCAGCTGGCCCCGGGCAGATGCTGGGGATTGCGTGAGGACCCTTGCACTGGTCCTGGGAGGGGGTGGAACTCAGCAGTGCTCTGAATAATGCCCCCCAGTTGAGGCAGTGGGACAGCCGGGGTCATCTGTTTGGGTACCAAGTTGTGCCCCCCACCCACCCACACCCAGCCTCCTGGTGCAGGAGGCCACATGGAGTCAGGGAGGAGACAGCCAGGTGTTCTGTCTGGGTGTCCCCAGAACCAAGATGGGCCAGGGCATTCAGGGAAACTTTTTGGTCCCCAGGTTCCCCTTACTGATTGCCGAGCCCTGGGGGACCCCTAACTGCACCCTCATCTAGCCCTGGAGATGAGTCCCCAAGGCCTCGTGTCTTTGCTTCATTTGCTGTGTTGGCTGCCTGTTTTTTTCTTCCTTGTCTTTTCCTTTTTCTCTCCTCCCCTTCCTCCTTTCCTCATGTTATCCTCTCAGCCTCCCTCTGGACCCTGAAGACAGCGGTGGTGTCTTGTCCTTTTTGGGAGCTCAGTGGTCGGTGGACAGCAGCGGAGGGATACGGGCGGTGGTGCCGGTAGTGATGGCTAGTGGTGGCAGTCACAGTAGCAAATAACAAAGAACAAAGCCCACATTTATTGAGCATTCGTGTGCCAGGCACCATACCAAGGGCTTCCTGCTTATCATTTAATTTAATCTTAACAAAAACATACTGAGAGCGGTATCGCCTCCATTTTACAGGTGAGAAAACGGAGGCACAGAAAGTTCGCAAAACTTCATTTAAGACCATACAGCTGGTGAGTGGCCAAGTCTGGGTACCCGTTCAGGCCTATGGCCTTGCACAGCCTAGCCAATGTTAGTTGATTCGGTGCTGCATTCTGGAAGCCAGGTGCCTGGGTTTTCCAGCTGAGGACACCGAGCCAGATGGCTGGGTGACTGGGACAAGGCCACACTGCTATATGGCAGAGCCAGGCCTTCCTGCTCTCTTCCTTCCATGTCTTGGTGGCCTCCAGGCCTTCTGGACTGGGGTCCAAGCTGGTGCCCTCTCCAGTTCCCATTCCTCCTCCTTCCCATCCGGACCCTTCTCCCAAGAAACCTGAGCTCAGCGTGCCCCAGAAGGCACCCACCAGGCTGGAGCTAGAGGGCAGGAGGCAGTGGGGTGTTCCGAGCCCCTGGAAGAGGGGCCACAGCCTCTGAGGAAGCTGAGTGGGCAGCAGGGGACCCAGGAAGGCTGCAGCAGCGGGCTGGTCTCCAGAATATCAGCTGGAAAATCAGCGAGGTGAAGATGGCTTCATTCCCTCTTAGCTCGTCTGAATTAATCAATAGAGCAAATACTTCTTACGCACCTCCTCCTTGCACCAGGCAATCCACTACACGCCAGGAGAGGACGTGGGGATGATGATGGCTCGGTCTTACCCTTTGGGAAGAGAAGCAAGCCAGGGCTAGCTGGGAGAAGACCATCCCTTAAGTAAAGACTTTCCCCAGGATACGCCAGAGGCACCATTCTGTGACAGGGGGACCGTGGGCTCCCAGAAACCAGAAGGGAGTTGGAAGGCATAGCAGTCTTGCCAACGCTTCTGTGGCTGGGAGTGTGGCACGTTCTGTTCCCTAAGGCCTCCAGAGATGTTTCTGGATACCTGGGAGTATTGTTCGCGGGGAGGTGGGGTGGGATGGCGTGGACACCTGGCTGGTGCCTGGACCACTTGGCTCTCCTTGTCCCTAGAAACGGGGCCAAGTTTTCTGTCAGAGGCCATACTCTCTTTTCAGTCCCCTTCCCCCTCCTCCTCCTCCTCTACTTCTGTCTTCTTTCCCTTCTCCTCCTCCTCCTCCTCCTGCTTCTACCATTTACTATTTTATTTAAGTAAACTTTTAATTTTAGAACAATTCTAGATTTACAGAATTATTGTGAAGACCTTCCTTCTTCAGCATTCACCGCCTCCCCTATGCCGATGCGAAGCTGGCTTCTGTGTCCACCCCCCACCCCCCGCCTTCTCCCTCCCTGGAGCCTTCTGAGGAGAATTCCTCCGGCTCTGGCCCAAGAGCATCCCTTCTCTCAGTTCTCTGCGTGGCATCCGTCTCTGCCACTCACTTGCCTTTCCTGGCAGATGCCGCCTGGCGTGTTTACCCACCTCTTAACGCAGAGTGACGCCTCTGTGAGCAGAGCTTCGGTTAGTCAAGGCTGTTTGCAACAGAAAGCCGGGAGGGGTCTGGCCGGCCTGGGGGTTGCTGGACACTGGACCGGGTTTCTATGAGGCGGTCAGGGCCCCTGGGGGGAGACTTGCCTCCTGGCCCCCCGCTCTGTGCCGCTAGCTGTGGGGTGGCAGGTGGGAGCAGGGAGAGGATGAGTGGGGAGAGCAAGGGAGCCCTTGCTTTGTCTGCCCTTAGTGCCCCTACTGCTAAGGGCAACGGTGTCAAGTACCCCAGTGCCCTTGCATTAACTATCTCCAGTCTCGTCATGCATGACCTTCATAGTAGGCATTATTAGCTCCATTTGGGTGAAGAAACCGAGCCTCAGGGAGGCTAAAGAGGACATGCCCAGAGTCGGCAAAGCTAGGCTTCAGCATAGATCTTTTGGCCTTCAGAGTCCAGGCCCTGGCAGATGTCCCTGGGACCGTGCGCTCTGTTGAGAGAGCGTGGAAAAGGTGTCCAGTGGGCCATCATGTTAAGGTCACTGTAAGCTCTTCAGGGCAGGACAGTGGTTGTTCAAACCATGTGAGGAGGGAAGTGGTGTCCCTCCAAAGGTTGGTCCTTTCTGTCCCAGGGAGCAGCCTTCTGGAGTTCTCTTTGTAGACTGTTAGGATGCTTCAGGATGGCCCCGAGTTAGACAGGGCAGGATGTGAGGATGGGGCAGCTGGAGGGCAAGGGGACAGGGCCCCGAGGGAGGCTGTCTTTGGTGGACGTGGCCGGAGTGCCTGCCCCTTTCCCGTAACAACCTTAGTCAAGAACCTAGGCAGCCCCTTTCTACCACGTGACCTTGGCCTAGACCGCAGTGGGTTGGACTCGTGGTTGCCCCTGAACCATCACAACCGAAGCTCTCAGCTGGGCTGAGCCAATCAGTCACCTCACTTAGGGACTGGGGTGCCAGGCTGAGGGTTTGGGCAGTTTTGGGGGCGCTGAGCCACAGGGTTATAAAGAGTTGGGTCCTAGGTGGGACCACTGTGAGTCAAAGTCACACACGAGTCAGAGCTGCAGGGGAAGAGAAGCCAGAGTGACTGGGCACAGCAGAGACAGGGGTGGTGTCGCCCGAGAGAGTGGGAGGGAGAGATGTGGGCTTCTGATTCCTGGCCTTCACACTGGCTAAGCGCCCCTGTTCCCTTTTACTCGCACTGGCCCAAAGCGGCCCTGGGCCTTTGCTAAGCTCCAGCTGCTACTCACAGAAGGGCTCAGCTCCCAACCCCTGAACAGGGTGTGTGCCCTTCAAGGTGGGTTTCAGGAAACCCATTTGGCACAGCACTCTCTAGTGTTGAGGAACATTCCTGTGTGGCCCACTGGGCAGGGGTGGTCTGCAGTCAACAGCTGGGGACAGTGAAGCCTGGGAAAGTGGGGGTCTCTCCCAAGCTTAGAGCCCCCGAGCCGGCCCCGAGAGCCAGGTGTCCTGCTTCCAGGCCTGCTGCCTCTCCCACCACTCACACGGCTCCCCTCTCTTGGTCGGTAGCTGGGTGGCCTGGGGTTGAGAGATACAGTGTGGAAACTGCCTCGTACAAGGCCTGGTGCACGGAGAGTCTCAGGAAGTAGGAGCTGTTATTAATGTTTTTACTTTTTTAAGCACAGCTCTGAGCTGCCACCCACCACTCAGAAGCCTTCCTTAGTTCCCCAAATGTACACAACACAGTCTGGGGTGTCCTGGTCCAGCACACAGACTGGCCAACCTTACCCCCTGCCTGGCCTGCTCTCTTCTCCCTCCCCCAACACTTCCAGTCCCTTCTCGGGCCAGGGTTCCCCACATCCTTCCCGCACCCCACCTCTGAACCCTTCTTCATGCTATGGCTGCCTGGAATTCCCTCCCTCTCTCCTGCGCCCCCCCCCCCCCCCCGCCCCCCATAGACAGCTCCGCCTCCTTGGGCCCACCTTCCCCAGTCCCCCTGCTGGAAGAATGGTACTTTTTTCTGCCCTTGCCACTCTCTGCCAGGTGGTAGCTTTTGTGTGGACATGGGTCTCTCTCTGCCGGCCCACCTTGCCCAGTGTCTCCAGTGGAATCCCAGCAGAGGCAGGAAGCCAGGCTTGTTGGCCGGGTCGGGTTTGGTGGGGAGGCCTTGGAGTGAGCGTGGCCCCTGTAGGCCCTGTCTCCACCACCTGCTTGCATGCTCTCCTCTCTGGTCATGGCTAGTGGCCCAGACAGCTCTGGGCTGGCAGGGAATTTGGGAACAGATGCCAGGAGATGTGAAGGAGGCTTTTCTTAGGCTCAGCATTCTCCCCAGGGCTCGGGAGCTCAGATGGTGCAGGTTGGCACCGTGCCCAGGAGCAGAGGGACTCCAGGCAACACGGACTTCAGCCTGGAGCCAGCTGCTGGGACCTCCTCTTCCTCTGAGCCTGCCTGCAGATGTGGTGTCCCTACCACCCCTAGTCACATGAGCGTGTGCGTGTGTGCACCCGCAAACACATGGCACACACCCTCGCTGCAGCACCCCACAGGTCCCCACAGTAGCTTCTTGGCCCCATTCCCTCTGCCGTCCGGGGCAGAGAATGCAAGAACCAGATGTGCTCCAGGGCAGACAAGGAAGCAGGAGCGTCTGCTCCTCAGTAGGGGAAGAGGGAACCCCTCACAGGACCCGGCCCCTGAGCCCTGCTGTTCCGTGAAGTCATTAAGGATTTAACGAAGCCCCCCAGACCAGCGCCTCCCCCACACAGACAGACTCTTCTCAGAGGCCTGAGATTCCAGCACTCTCCATGGAAACACATTTCACCGAACCCTACGCCCTGTCGGAAATACTCCTTAGGCGGAATGAAATGACCAAGGCTCAGGCCCTTCCCTTTCAACCTGTTGTCCTCATCGGAGACAGCGATCAGCTGTCCCCATTCTTGGGGACACTGCCCTTCACACAGAGACACGGAGGCAGACGCTCAGCCCCCAGCCTGCCTCCCGCTGCCTGACTCACCCTGGGCTTGCCACCTCTCTTCTGACCTCTGATTTCCAGCCTTTTCAATTATCTCTGCCACTCTGCCACCTTCCGAACCCTCCATCCTCACCACTGTTCACAGCGCAGCGTCGGGTATAATAGAATGACTCCATGGCTGCTGTGGCCTATAGAGGTGGCCTGTTTATGCACTGGTGTCCTGAGTGTGCTCTCTATGGTGCCAGGAGCTCCAAGCTGAGCAGTCCCCAGGACCCGGGCGGTCTCCCCAGCTGCTGCTTAC
Source organism: Lontra canadensis (assembly GCF_010015895.1). Lineage (NCBI taxonomy): Eukaryota > Metazoa > Chordata > Mammalia > Carnivora > Mustelidae > Lontra > Lontra canadensis. The sequence continues at coordinate 20,475,886 of NW_022631026.1, read as the reverse complement.
GGTTCTGCTCTGCCTCCCTCCCCACCCCATCCCACCCCAACGTGGAGTCTGGGTGGGCTAGTTTTCTCTGCACTTGACTTTATTCAAATGATTAAATGTCTGTCACTGTTCCCTCCTTCCCAATTCAAAACAATACTAGCTGATTTTTATATAGTGCTTACTACGTGCCACATGGCTCTAAACGAGCAACTACATGTTTCTCTTTTAATCCTTGAACAACCCTGTTTGGTAGGTACTATTATTATCCCCATTTAAAGATGCAGGAGCTGAGCCACAGCGAGGTTAAGTGACTTGCTTAAGGTCACACAGCTAGAACATGGCCAGGCGAGACCCTCCCCATACTGCTTCTTCTGTTCTTTTTGCTCCCTTCCCTCTTCTCCAATTCAAAGGAGCAGAGATGGCTCCTCTTCCCAAGGCTGACCCCCTAACTATACTCTGCCCCAGCCCTGGACTCTTCTTCCTGGCCTTGCTTCTGGAGGCTCACCTTCCCTCCTTTCTCCCCCCTGCCCCCATTTAGCAGTATTTTCAAACTGTCCTCTGCTCTGAAAACCTCAAGAATTTCCTGAGTACCAGACCCAATGGGGCAGGCCTGTGCTGGCCCCATGGCACCCTAGGACAGATTAGAAAAAAATGGGCCCCTTTGGGTGGATGCAGCCTCTGGGAAGGCATAGTAGCTTGGTGAACGGCTGAATTTCAGCTTCCCAACCCATCAGCAGGATTCTTTGGGACAGTGCACAACCTGGAAAACCACACAGGGTTGTCTTGGATGTTGGCATCCTTACTGCCCTTCATATTCTGGCCATACTCAGCCCTGATGGCCCGTCTTCCTCTGACTTCTTTCAGGACACTCCCCACACCTGCCTCTGCTGTCCATTGCATTTTCGCCTGATGCACCCCGGTTATAAGAGTGGGCCGAAATTTGCCTGTGCTGCTCTGATACTGGCCCTCAGGGAAGGCCACCAAGAACTTGCCTCCAGCTCCACCCCACATTCCACCTGGCTGAACCAAGACCCCAGGTCTGGTGTGGCAGCCTGAAGGCACCATTCTCCCCCGTATTCCCCGTGTTGGCGCACTCTGTACTACCCGACTCCTGGCAATGTCCTCAAGCCTCAGTCAGCCAGACTGAACACCTTGGCTTCCCTTTCTCTCCCCCCCCCACCGCCCCGCACCGGCCCCAGCTACTCCTCCTTCCTAGTCCTGTCCTTTCCCTCTGTTCTGCTGTGGTCCAGGCCCTCAGCCTTTCCAGTCTGGGCTTGGGCAGTGGTTCCTAATCTTCCCGGAGCTTCCCCTAACTTTCCCCACACCAACTTCCAGGTTACACTCCACTCTGCTCTCTGCTCAAAATGTCACTCCCCTGCTCAAAAACCTTCTGTGACTCGCCATTGCCTATAGGGAAAGAAGCCCAAACTTTCAGCCTGCCATTCAGGGTCCTCCACCATATGTCATACCTCTCTGGGCTTAACTATTGCTCTGTAGCTGAGGGAAGCCTTTTGGAGCTAACCCTTGGCAGTGCTTTTCCATAGCTGAGCTCTCTGGAAGGCTGCCAGGGAGGAGGTGGGCGGGTGAGGGGTAGGAGGGGAGGTATTAAGGGAGGGGTGGCTCTGCCCTCGCCACCGCCATGCCTAGCAGAAGCCTCTTAATGGCCACCAGCATTCTGACAGCTGTCCTGCACCCGGGGCAGCCTGGATTAGAGCTCGGCCAGGCTGAAAATGTGGAAGGCTGCTCTCAGGGCAGGTGGATAACAGATGAAGAGTGCTGAGGAGCCTCTCACAGACCGGAGTTCCTCGCCCAGGGAGAAAGGCAGGTCTTCCAGGGAATTTGGTGGAACAGTGGATGGCAGGGGGGACTGTTTGAGTGGGAAGTTAAGCCCAGGATTCCCTCCTGCTTGTGCGGCCGGCCTGCAGTGTCTCTCCCTCTCTTTTGAATGTTTGATGTTAGGGAGGAAGGTATGGCTATCCTTCTCCCTCCTGAGGACACTGAGGCTGGGCAGGCAGGTGAGGCCACTTGGTCAAGGTCACGCAGTGTGTACATTGGAGGCAAGATGGAGATGTGGGAGTTCCTGGCAGGGTCTCCCACTGCCAGCCCACCTGCCCATCCCAGGCTGGACCCAGGCTTTCAGAGCAGCAGGAACTTCCTGGCCCTCCGGTGAGGGGCTGGTTAACTCTGGCACCCGGTGGGCACCCGCCCCTCCCCCCCGAGGAGGGGTGTATCTTGCTTTGCTCCTTTTCTGGCCCAAATTGGCACGGGCACCTGGGAAGGGCAGCTGGCCAGCCACGTGCCAGGATTACTTTAAAAATAAACCAGGGAAGAATGAGGCTTAAAAATAACCCCGGGGCTGTGTGAGGAGCTAATTGCTACTGCAGCCCCCTGTCGGGCCTTCAGGGAGTGTGGGCCCCCGCTGCCCGCGTGTGGGGTCCGCTCTGCTCGTCTCTTCTTGTGGGGCATCAGGTCACAGCACAGTCAGGGGCAGGCAGCGTCCCCGAATCTGACCGTACGAGCTGGAGGCAGCTCTGCGCATCCCCAAGGGCCTCCTCCATCTCCATCGGGAGGCAGAGGCAGGGGGAGGAGGAGAGCCCCCAGGCTGGCCAGAGACAACCACAGGCCGTAGGTCCTGGTAGAGCTTCTCTTGACCCTGCTCAGCTCTGGGCCTTGCCTCAAGACTTTCCCCTGGAAATCATCCGGTTCCAAAAGGGACTTGGGGGTCCCGAGCCCTGCTCTTCTCCGAAGTGCCTGCGGGCAGAGGGGGCAGCCTGGTAGCTGGATTTGCTGGTTGCATCTCCTTATTTAGAACTCCTGACCACCACTTCTCACGAGGACCATTCTCTCAAGAACTTTGAGGCCCACCTTGACCCAGTGGGAGAAGGATGCCTGGCTCTTCGGGCTGCCCATTCCTGGTTGCCCCCAAGAGCATCTCCAGCCTATGAGCTCCTGTCTCTGGACCCTCAGGGCCAGAGTCAGGTGGGACGGCAGTCTGGCCAGGCCTGAGGCCTGCAGGCTTTTCTCCCGACCTTCGCCCCCAGCAGCAGCCGAGAAGGCAGGCAGGAACCACACTCCCGTTTCACAGATCGAGGCTCCCCCCAAGGCCCTCAGAAATTCTTGCTGATCCCCCACCTTTGGCAGAGGGTGTGATGGGGGTGGGGGGGCAGGGAATGGGACACAGGGCCCAGCTGAGGATGCAGCTGAGGACAGACTTGCAGAATCAAAGAGAAAAAACAGAGTTTACCCCAAGCGGGGAGGCAGAGGCCAAGAGTGCTGGAAGCTGACAGAAATGATCAAAGGACAGGGAGGGACGGGGAGGTGGGAAGCCGCAGCAAGGGGAGAGAGAGGCAGAGCTGGGAGTTGGTTGGGGGGCTACTGCATGACGAGGAGGGGCTTTGGGGTCCCACGGCCTGGCTGGGCGCCCTGAGCCAAAGCTGGAACTTGGACCTCATTTGCATAATAGACATAATGATAACCACTCAGGGGCCTCCGCAGGAGGGCTTGTGAAGCGTTTATGAAGAAGCCTGTGGACACGGGGAGCTGCGACGTTGTGCGTTCTCTCCCCCGCCTTTCTTGGAATCTGGTCCCTCCGTTCCACCTCTGGCTCCACAGAGAGAAAAGTCTCCCCTACCACCTTCTCTGGCTCCTGGAACAAGCCGAGGACCGTGGCCCTGGGTTTCCACACCTTGTGTCTCCCACCGCCAGGCTGCCAAATGCACTGGTTGTTTCCCTGTGGTCATCTGACTTGATTTCCCAGCAGCAGCTGGCAGCTAACGCTCCCTCTCTCCTGAAACGCTACTCTCCAGGTTGCTCTCCAGGCTCTGGCAGGCCCCCTCTCCTGCTGCCTCCCTCCCCGTGTTGTAGGTGGTCGGGGAGGGGAGCAAGCTTCGTGCTGGCCCCGGGCTTCTCTCCCCTGTTCTCCCCTCTTCCCAGCTGATCTCATCCAGCCACAAGACTTTAAATATTATTTCCATCTGATAACTCCCAAATGTGTTTCTCAGCTCTGGCCTCTCCCTGGAGCTCCAGACTCGTCTAACTGGCCCAAAGGGACTTGTACCAAGTGTCTCAAAATGCACTGTTCATCTAAACCAGAAGTCTTGGATCTCATCTCTCTACCATGCTCTTTGCATGTTTTCTTCTCTGTCTCAGACAACGCTAACCCTCCACCCAGTGGCTCAGATCGACGACCATCCTTGACAATCCTCTTGCCCTGATGCCCATAGCCCTCTCCCTCCCTCTTCTCCTCCAACACATCCATCCTGTCCAACATCAGGTCTGGCCCCTGGGCCCGGATGCACGTCCTCATCTTATGCCTGCTCGCCACATCCACTGTCTCCACCCGGGGCCAACCCACCCTATCTCTCAAGACACTGGAAGCTTCATAGGTCTTCCCAGCTTTCATCCTGAACTACGGCCATGTGACCTCCACTGAGCAACCCATCTGGTAAAAACTTAAGTCGTATCACATAACGACTCTGCTTACAACCTTCCAGTGACTTCTGTTACACTTTGAGCAAAACCCAAGCTTTCGACCATGGTCTCCATGGCCCTGTAAGCCCCAGCCCTTCCAAGCTTCCGCCTCTAGGCTTGGGGCACCCGCAGCCCACTGCCCTTCCTGCTCCAGTTCCTCAAACAGGCCAAATTCTGGCCCACCTGGGGGCTTTGCATTTGCTGTCCCTCCCCCTTCCCGGGCTCTTCCATGGTTTTTACCTCATAGGGCAAACCCCACCCCTCCCGGGAGGATTGCCCACCTGTCTCTCTACCACATTCTCTTGGGGGTTTGGTTTTAAAAAGATTTATTTATTTTTAGAGGGAGACAGAGAGTAGGCAGCCGGGGGGAGCGGGGGAGAGGGAGACAGAGAATGTCAAGCACACTCAAGGTACCACCCTGAGATCATGACCTGAGCTGAAATCAAAAGTCGGATGCTTACTCGACTGAGCCACCCAGGAGCTCCACCATATCCTCCTGTCTGATGGTCTCCTGGCACTCCCTATCAGTGTGAGATGATGTTTATATGTGATCATATGAGTCATTTTACTGACTACCTACTTCCTCTGAAATGTAGACACCGTAAGGACAGAGCTGAGGCTTTGGGACCTAGAATGGTGCCTGACTCATGGAGGATGGTCGGAAAAATGAAGGGAGTGGAGGGATGACTGTGTGGTTATCGAGGGAGTGGAAAGGGCCGGGAGGCTGGGTCTGAGGACGGGTTCTGTTAATGAATTGCTGGTGACTGGGGCAGGTTACACTCCATCTCCCCCTGTCCCTGACCCTGGGTCTCAGTCTTCTCATCTGGAGAAGGGAAGTATTGCCCTGAATCAGCGATTCTCAAAGAATCCAAAGGATCCCAGGGATGGCTGTGATGCCACCCGGTGATAAGCTGAGCCCCGGTTCTGCATGAGCCTGCCGGTGTCAACATGACCTCACCCCTTTCTGGCCAAGGCTGAGGAAGATGCGTGCCATGACCTTCAGCTGGTCTGCGTGTGCTCTGCAACAGGTGATGTCCCATACACATTTTGAGATATTAAACCATGGTGGGGACCCAGGGGCTAACCGCAGCCCCTCAGTGACTGAGCAGGGCACTGGTCTAGGCAGGATGTCGAAAGTCGGTCCATGAGCAGGACTTCAGCTCCAGGGCCCCACGGGCCTTTGAGCTAGCCTCGGGCCAGGATGGCAGGACTGGCTTCCCATGGACTCACCCTGGGCCAGCTCAGGTCCAGAGGCGTCCCGGGCAGAAGGGTGTCTGCAGCCTCTCTCCAGGGCACCCACCCCCCGTAAGACAGCGCTGGCTGGGGTCAACCTGCTCTCAGACCCCGGCTGCCTCCCACACTCCACCCATGACTACCATGGGAGCTGCCAGCCGGGGGTGCTGCCCTTTCCGGTGGGAGGCTCCGGCATTCCAGCTGTCCCAGGGGCTGGGGCAGTGGACTTGCTCTTGCTGATAAGCGGGACCTTGGCCATGGTCAGAAATGCTCTCTTTCCGAAAGGGGTGACTTGGAGGTCCTGTACAGAGCTCTATTCTTGGGACTGGACACAGAGGAAGTCCCTCCTGGGCTCAGCCAGAATGGGGTGAAGCAGGGACAAGACTATAATCCTGGGCAGTGTGCTTCTTAGGAGGGGCTGGAAGCAGAGGCCAGGAGGTCCAACAGAGACCATCAGAGCTGTAAGGGACTTAGACACACCAGCCCAATCTCTCACAGGGCAGGTGGGAGATGAGACCTACTATGGGTCTCCCACGAAGGTAAGAGCTGAGAAACGGTGGAGGGGATCATGTGTCCCACTTTCCTTAGCTCAGCTGCAGTAAGCTAAGTCATTAGTCATGGCTCTGAGAAAGGACACACAGCCCACCTCTGTGAATCTAGTGGCTGACCCTGAGGGACAGGCAGGGGACCTCGGGGCCTTTATGGTGTTAGGGAAGATGAATGCTTCTAACTCTGGGGCTCTGAGCTGGGCATGACACCCAAGGGGAGGGCTGCAACTGAATTTGGATCCAGGTTTCTCTCTCTCTGGCCCTGCCTGCAGGGGGATCAAAAACCAAGAGCTGCCCCAGAGGGTCTTACCCTGTCGCACCTTCCCCGTGGAAAACCCGTGATGCGGGGTCATATTGAAGACGGAGTCACCTGGCTCAGCCTGACCAAAAGGCCCCTAATTTGTTCCCAGAATGTTCAAATGGCTGAGGGGCCTCGCTCAGGCTGACCCCCTTCCCTGGGGTCAAGAGCAGTCTGAGACCTAAAGCTCTGAAGATGGAACCTGTCCCTAGGTCCCCACTGAGACTCTCAGTCCCTTTTACCTGGGGGGGATGGGGGGCACGGCCCCTTCTCCCAGGGGCATCCACTGACTCCTGCTGTGTCTGCCACCTGGCTCACCCCAGCAGCTTTGGCTTATGAACTCCAAAGATTTTTTTCCTTAGCTGCCCCTCGAATGTCTCCTAAGTACCAAGGAAACCCAGAAAGAAAACGCTAGCCCCTGGCTGGCAAGCCCAGAATGCGGATTCTAACAAGCGCTCTCCTCCTCCATGCTTCCCAAGCCTGCTGCAGGTTCCCTTCCCCTGGGGAATGTTTAAAACTTACAGGCCTCTGGGCCTCTAAGGCCCAGTGAATGGAGTCCTAGGGCCAGGCCCTGACACCCATAGTTCTGGCTCCAAGCAGTGGCTGGTACTGGGACAAGCGTCCTACTTGGGAGCTCAGGGGCCATCTTACCTGTCCCTCCACACAAGGGGGAGCAGATGACTTGCCCGAGTTGCCCCTGACAAAGCCCCCTCTCTTACTCACTGGCCACTCCTAAGAACCATCACTGTGTTCTCATTTTTAGGCTTGGGTTCCCATCCTGTTCAGAAAGATGGCATTGACGACTGCGGGAGACTAAGACCGCCCTGTGACAACTGTCCCCATACAGTGCTGCCCCTTCTGCCCTCCATAGGCTGACACGCACTTCCGCAATGCCCCTACACCCGTGCCATGGGAATAACCCACTTTGGTCACGGTCTAGGAGGCGAGGGCCCCCGAGTTCCGTGGGGAGGGTGTGACTTAGGTTTGGAGGGTCCTGAGTTGACTCCTCCTCCCACATCACCACCTTGGGATCGCTGGAAGTGACCTGATTTCTTTCGCTCTCTGGTTTCTTCATTGGCAAAGTAGGAGGAATGATACCTATGCCTCGGGGTCACCAGAAGCCTTGGAAGAGACACTGTATGACCAAATGCTTTATAAGCCAAGGACTGTGCGAGCTTTACACTCCCCGTTCTGCCTCTTGCCCGCAGTTGGCCTTTGGGTGTGTTCCCTAAGCCCTCTGAGCCTCAGGGTCCTTGTCTGTAAGATGGGCATTGCAGTAGTGCCACTGTGGCCGTGGCCGTGAGGACTGAATGAGGTGAGGCATGGAATAAGCTCTGCCCAGAGAAAGCTCCTTGGGCTCCTAACCAGGGAAACTGAGGCCGGCTCTGTGGGGAGAGGCTGCTCCATGTCAGGTCTAAGATCTGGACAAACAGCCAGCCCCGGACAGGGCCCTCTGGTGCAGCAATCTCAGGCTCGCTCCTGCCTGCAGCTGCCAGTCCCCAAGGTCCCGGGGAGCTCCTCTGCACTAGCAGGAGGCCTGGGGCTGTCCCGGAGGAGAGGGCCACTTCCTGCCTAAGCGCCTGTCGTAGTTCTCTCTGGGCTGCTCTACTGGGGCCTGACAGTCTGGGTCCCTGGAGAGAGCCCCCAGACAGTCCTGCGGCTGGCGGGCTGGAATGTGCCTCTCCGGATGTTTCTGAGATGGTTATTTCTGCATTGGGGCTGTGGTCAGGAGGCCCTACACATTCCTGAACAGGGACACTGAGTCCGTGCCAAGCTGCAAAGCCTCGAGCAGAGATGAAGGGGTCTGAGAGCTGGGGTCTGGGGTTGTCCATGCAGGAAATATCTACACTGTGTCTTGCGACAGTGTTGCCTGGTTCAGCTCAGTGCCGCCGCCCGGGCTCCTGCCTGCCATCCACAAACCTGGGTTCTCTCTGGTCTCCAGAGTGGCCTTGTGGCCGAGAACAGGAAGTGTGGGAGGAAAAGCTTCCCCTGGGGGCTGAGGTCTTCTGGGTGACCAAGGCAAGGGTGAAGGGAGACAGTCAGGCTTCAGGTTCATCCCCCTCTGATTCAACTGGAATCCCAGGGGGCACCCACTGGTTCAGCTGGGGTGATGAGGACACCCCCAAGCGTTCAACCAAGGTCATGGAGGCACCTGCTATTTGACTGAAGTGATCCACTGGTTCAACCATGTTCATGGGGGCACCCGTGGGTCGCGGGATCCGGGCAGGAGGGCGCAGGGTGGGGGCTCACTTCCCTCTTCCATCACCTGGGCAATCAGGTCCACCCACCAGAGTCCAGAAGTCTGCCCCTCTACAGGTCCACCTTGGCCCCTGCCACTTTCCTTGGACACACTCATGCCCCTCAGCCTGCCCCATGCTGTTCCCTCATCGAGAAAGTTCTCACTGCCCATCATCACCTACTAGAGTCCCCACTTCTCATTCGAGCTCTCTTGGGGGCTACCTGCCCCAGGAAGACTTCTCAGACCCCTACTTGGAGCGTCTACTGGGATTTACTATAAATAACATTCAACTGTGGTTTCTGGATTCCACTGGACCAGAGTCTCCATGGGGAAGGAGTTGGGTCTTCGTTTTCTATTCTTTCCATGCCAAGTATAGTGCCTCGTACTCAGGAGACCTCAATGATTTTTGAGGCGCTGGCAGGGGGTCCCTCTTTGGGTCCTTGGACTCACCAGGCTGCCCCCTTGAAGAGCAAGAAATCAAAACATCTCAGGGTTGGAAAGAATCTTAAAAGCCATTTATTGTAGCCCCTAGTCTGATATATGGGTAGTGTGATGATCTTTTTGACATGTCAGCTTGGCTAGGTTAAAGCCCTTAGTTATTAATCAAACACTAATTTAGAGGTTGGTGTGCAGCATTTTGTAGATGTAATGAAAGTCCATAATCAGCTGACTTTGAGTAAAGGAGATTATTTTATATTATCTTAGATAATCTGAGTGGGCCTGATTTAATCATTTGAAAGGTCTTAAGAGCCAAGCTGAAGGTTCCCTGAAGAGGAAATTCCGCTTGTGGACGGCAACTTCAGCCCATGCTAGAAAGACTTCCAGCTTCCTGATGGTCTACTCTTTGGATCTCAGAATTGCCTACCAGCCATTACTATCACATAAGCCAAGCCTTTGTAATACGTCCCTTAATACAGCTCTCCTATAGATTTTGCTTCTCTGATTGAACCCCAATGGATACAGGTATCCTCTGCAGCTTGCCCACCCAGTGTCTTCTTGTATGCTTCGTGTGATGGGGAGCTTTCCACCTCTCAAGGCAGCACAGTCCATCTTTGGTCAGCTTCACCCCTAAATAAAGTTCTCCTTATTTTCAACTTGATTAAGTCTTTCTGTGGACTTGACCCACTGCTGCTGGTTCAACCCCTTGGGCCCAAGCAGCCCAAGGTTGGTTCTTCAATCTTGCAATAACCCAACAGATATTTGAAGGCACAATGCATGCTCTCCACGCCTGTCCCTGCCAAGTGTTTTTCATTTGACACACTGTTCCCTTCCTCTGACTGTTCCCCCGTTTGTTGATGACCCTCTTAAAGTCTGGCGTTCCTCCTGCCACCTGCATTTCACACCACTGCTGGCAACTGAGTGGATGCATCTAGTGGTCAAAGGACCACCAGTTTGGAGACATCCTGGGCCTTTGGTGTCTGGATCCCAGCCCATGGGAAGCTGGGGGCTCCCCTTGAAGGAAGAAGTGAGCCTCTTCTAATGGTGACTAGAGGTTGCACTGCCCCCTTGGGATTGGGGGTGGAAGCCAGTTTTCCTCTTGGACCTTTCCTCTCTGGGGCACCCCTTCTCCATGGACCCGAGGAGCTTCCCTGGCAGATGGGAGAAGAATGGAGGACATTTGAGGACAGCAGAGACCCGTTTGTGGGCTTCTCCATGGGGCAAGCCCTTTTTCACTGCTCTTCTCCTCCCCCCACCCACGTGATCACACAGCCTGTGCCTCACCTAGCCTCCACTTCCCACTTCCTGTAGGGCCAACCATAGCCCCTCTCTAGCCTCAGAGTCAGGATCCACCAGCTCTGAGTCTTCTGGCTCTCATAGTCCCAACCAGATTCCTAGGGACTTTCCTAGCTCTACACATTCTCGATCTTAAAACCACAGTCCACTTCTCAAGTTGATTCCCCAAAGTCAGGTCTCCTCGATATTCCAAGTGTGGACTATGAATCAACAGCATCAGTGCCCCTGGGGGCTTCCTAGAAATGCAGAATCTCCGGCCTCACCCCAGACCTCCTGATTCAGAATCTGCATTTAAACCAGATTAACCCCATCCTTGCCTGCACAGCAGTGTTTGCAAAGCATTAATGTCCCCACATTGTTCCCTTCACTTGTTCCCTTCACCTGAGCAACATCTCTGTGCAGGGGGAAGACTGAAGCATGCCACGGAAGCGTCTGCTCCTCTCACAAGTTCAGGGGCAGCAGAAGAGAGAGAGAGAGAGCGAGCCGGAAGGATTTGTTTAACGGGAGAGAAAGAACCCTGTTTCTAGCTTCCAGGCCAGGCTCCTGCTTTGAATTCCCAGCAGCCACGTGCCCCCTCACAAAGGGGTCCTGTGTGTCACTGAAGGAAGGAGGGGAAACAGGAGCAGCGAGGAGTCTGCTTTTGTGGAGGGGGAGGGTGGGAGCTAGGTCCCAGCCGGGTAGGGATCCCAGGAGGCCACAGGACCAGGAGGACTGGAGTGGATTGCTCTAGGTGGCTGGCCCCTGAGGCCGGCTCTGGAAAATGGGCAGGTGAAGGTGTGACTTGTGGCTGTAGCTTGGGATGGGGTGAGGGGTGGGTCCCCAGGAGCTGCCTGGGAACTGCCTTAGCCAGGGGCAGTTTGTGGACAACGAGGAAGTGTGGACAAACTGGGAGGCGGTGGCATCATTGGGACCCTTGACTGCTCTCTCCATAGCGACAAGGGTCTCGAAAGGCGTTTGTCAGGTAGCTCTCTGCCGACCAGAGGCTAACGGGGGAGTCAGGAGGAGACCCAGGGCTAGCGGAGCAAGCCATCTCTTCCTTAAGAGCCTGCGGGGGTGGTGGGGTGGGGGGGCAAGAACACCAAGGGAGTTGTCATTAAACAGGGCTTCAAGGCCAGCTCCGAGAAGAACCGTTAAGTATAGCCTGACCATGCCCTTTCTCTCATTTGAATTTTCCTTTCCAACTCTCTAAAATCAGAGGGTCGGAGCTAAAATTCTGATTTCTCTTTGGGCAAAAGACTCTTGAAGGCGAGAGATCCTGACGCTGAGGCCACAGCTGAGCGTCCTGCGTGGACCCTGGTTACGCCATCCAGCATCATTTGTGACATTCATATGGAAGGGATGGCAGGGACTCCGTGAGGGTCGGGGGAAGGGGAGGAGGGGCGTGGCTCTGTGAAAAGATACTCCCTACAGCCCTGGGTGGAAACCCTGGCACAATCGTTCTATATTTGTAGGGTCCTGGGCCAATTTTCGAACTCCTCCGAGCTTCCCTTCCCTTGATGGTGACAGAATGAGAAGGCCAGCCCTCCCAGGGCAGCAGTGAGACTGCAGGCTGTGAGGAGCGCCCCTGACACCCAGCAATGTGTAATAGACAACACGTCAGTTCCCTGCGTCCAAGGCAGGGGTGGGGCATGAGAGGGTGTCTATCTTGGTCTCTGATAATGCTCTCTGTCAGAGCTGGGTCTCTTCCCTTGCTGCTGACTGACTGCAAGGAAATCACTTCTACATTTTTTTTTTTTTATTACAAAATCAACTCACAGATTCACCGTTTGTGTCGCCAGCTGAAAACTGTTTATAGTGGTGATTTGCACTACACTCGTCTGTGCTTGTTTATGTTTTCTTCGAAAATACTTATTGTGTTTGTTCTGTCCCTGCTCTGACCAGGCGTGTGTCTTCTATTTCTGGTCCTCTTCTCGCCCCCACTCCCTCCATGTCTCCACCCCCTAACCGTGATGCATGGGAACTGGACATGTAGGTAGGAGGCATGACAGTCATAAGGACCTCTCATCAAATACAGACTCTTTGTAGATGAGGAAACTGAGGGTCACAGAGGACCAGCAACTGAGATAAGCGGAGCTGGAACTCTTGCCTCCTTGCTCCAATCCAGTGTGGGTTCTCCTACCAATGTGAACCTCGCTGTCCTTGACCAGTTTTCTGCAGGGAGAGGGAGCATCGCCCCTCAGCCTGGATCTCAGGCAGACTCCAGGCATGGGTAGGATCTGGAAAGCCTGGGTTAGGGGAATGGCATTAGGAGAATACAGAGAAGGGTGTGACAGCCTCTGGTCCCCAACCCCACCATCCCCCACCTGTTAGGAGGGACCAGAGATATCCATGGTCTCGGTAATCCTTGGGAAATGGAGAAGTACCCTTCTGTGGGGGAGTAATAGTAATAATGCATGAACAATAATGTTAATTACACTGATCATTGCTAATATTGTTTATGAAATACGGACTCTGTACCAGGCACTTCCTTTCTATTGTCCATTTCATCCTGGGAAGCAGATATTATTCTCCCCATTTTGCAAATGACAAAACAAGCTCAGAGACACTAAGCAACTTGTCCAAGATCAAATAACTAGTGGTGGGGGTCTGGGGTAGGTGAGTGGAGAGGTGGGTTGAGAGATGAACCCAGACACTCCGGCTTCTAAGCCAGAGCCTCCCTCCCTAGACACCACAGAGAAGGCTTGTGTGGTCAAAGCAGAGGGGTGGCCTGTGGGCATGGAGGAAGGAAATGCTGACCAAGAGTGGGCAGTAGAACTGTTCGAGGCTGGTTGTCCCTCCACCCCACCCCAGCAAGTCAACAGAGGACAGGGAATAGTAGAGTAAAAAGCAACCAGAGGTCTTGGTGCTAAGAGAGATGGTGGGTGGTGAGGGGAACAGGCTAGGGAGATGGAGAGAACTCCAGTGGGGTCACCCAAAGGCCTCAGTTCTAATCAGGGTTGTGCTCGCCACTTGCTGTGTGACTTTGGCAAGTCACTCCCCTCTCTGGGTGTTTGAATGGTTGCTGATATCTCCCTTCACTCTTCTATTTGAGGACACTGGGATGTATTGGGCGACCGGTCACTCCTGTACTTTCCTCCTTCTTGGAAAGATGTAAAAAGTGCAGGTTCCTTCCTGAACTGCCTTCTTGATTTCACAATCTAAGGACTCCCAGGCCACGTGGTGGGTGATGGGAGACTGTGCTCCGCAGAGAACAGGCCGGGAGCTGAGGAGAGAGCAGAACAGAAGGTTTTCTGCCCCAGCTCCATCAGCTAATCAATCACCCAGCCTCTTGTTGCCTTAGAGCCCCAAGGATTACAGGGGCCCTCATGGGAGAACAGCACCTGTGAGTCTGTGGCTGTCTCAGGTAGGGCCTGGTGCTGGGCACAGCTCTGCCACGTGGTCTGGGTTGGTCAGGGGCCAGGGCGTGGCGGAGGGGAGCCGCAAGCTGGCGAAAGCATGTTGGAGGGAGAGGCTCTCTCCTGGGAATGGCTTTGCCTGGGTGACAAGACGAGCCTTGGCTCCTCGGTCAAAGGTCTGGGCTGAGTTCTTGAAGAGGAGAAAGAACTGGCAGGAAAGCTAGGGCATGGGAGTCAAAGAGGCTCCGTTGAATCTGGGCAGTGCTATGCGTTCAAGTCACAAGGTCAGGGGGGAGTCATCTGCACGTAGACCCTTAGGTTCCTCTGCAGAAAAATGGGGGTAATACGTCCCCTCTTGAGAGGTTGGCGAGAGAATCGAATGAGAGCGTATAGAGCCTGACAAAAAGTAGCCCACGAATGGTGGCTGCTAGTGTTACTGTTGCTGTCCCTGCTGCTCATAATAATAACAAGAGCCATCCTGAACAAGTGGAAGGAGCGGAGGCCTGGGAGTCAGGTTTGGCTAAGCCTTAGCTGTGTGACTCCTGTCACCTCTCTGGTTCCTTATCTGTAAGAGGAGGGGGCGGCCCTGGCTGATCTTGAGTCCCCTCCCAGCTCTGACAGCCTCTGGGCTATGAATAGATGGGGCTGGGGCCCCGGAGGAGTTTAATGACTCAACAGCCAGAGAGGTTAAGCTTTCCCAGAAAAGAGTTTCCATTTGCGTTTGATGAACTTAGGGCACAACAAAGGAAGGGTTTCCTGGCTGGGAGGCCAGGGATGAGGGAGCTGGAGGAATCTTTGCAGCCCATGGAGACTGTGACTAACCAGGTGAATGACTAACTCAGACCCTGCTGACCCTCAACCAATCAGGGCTGCCCTAGAGCACCCTTCGAGCTGGCATCACTGAGCACGTCCTGGCCATGCCAATTTTAGCTGGCTCTGGGCTTCACAGCATATGGAGGCAGAAGACGCAGCCAAGAGACCGGCAGGGAAAGAGCACTGGGCTTGGAGTCAGAAGACCCAGCTTGAGGCTCTAACTTTGCTGCTCACTAGCTGCATGACTTTGGGGGACTCCCCTTCCCTCCTTTCCCTCCATGCCTTCATCTGTGCAACAGAGCTAACAATACCCGCCCTAGCAACTTTCTGAGCAGTGAAGGCTGAGAATCAGGAGATGAGATGAGTGTGTACTGGGATCACTAAGTGGCAGGTGCTATCATTTTTCTATCCCGATGTGAGTCCCGGTGCCTCAGGAGACCCGTTGGGGTTCCCAGAAGGGCCAGGTGGACAGAGGCTGTTGCCTCTGGGTTTTGGGTCGCCATCAGTTTCATACAAGGCCCCTTCTGGCCATCTGATCACAACACAGGCAAGCTTGTCTTAGAGCAGAGCCCTTGTGGACATTTCCAGCCAGATGGTGTAGCCAGAGAGAGAGGTGACAAAAAGTCAGGACTGGTTGGGTGGGGCAGGAAGTGGGCAGTGCCTTTCTGGGGCCCCCACAGAACTCAGGTGGTGCTTCGATGTGGTTTTTCCTCTTGCCCAGCGCTATAGCAATAAATATCACCAGAACAGCATTCTGTCTGCTTCTATCCCCAGCTGTTAGCATCTGTCTGGGTAAGGACTATACACACTTTGGGCCAGGATGATGCCTTTTCATTTCTGCACCCCTTCAGCCCCCTCAGTAGCATTCTCTGAGTGCTCATGTGGGCCGCCGGGTCCTGTGCCAGCACTGGGAGGACAGAGATGGGAACCACAGGGCCCTGCCCACACAGAGGTTAATTGCAGTGTGGTTAAAGAGACAAAACACATCCCCTAAAATGTAAATAACCATGTAAGAAAGCCTACACAGTGTCACCCTGGCAGTACCGACAGTGCATCCTGCATTTGTCTAGAGCGGTGGCCTTGGATGGTCTGGGAGACTTCAAGGAGGAAGTGGGATTTGAGCTGGACCTTGGACAAGACAAGGAGAAGACAGAGAAAAACGTGTGCCCGATGGGCACACTTAAGGTGTTCTCAGGAGACAGTACGACAGTTCTCAGGAGTGGAGGGATCATGTCAGTAAGAAGTGAGAAATGAAATCGGAGATAAAGTTAGAGCCAGCGATGAGGGTCATTAAAATTTGAGATAAAGAGCACGGACCAGATTCCACGGGTAGCTGGAAGCCATTGAGGGCTTCTGAGAGGGTATTGGTATGGTCAGAGCTGCACACTGGGGAGTTTCTTTCTGGCAGGGTTGTCTGCAGGGAGCTTGTTCCATGGGGAATAAGGCTGGAGGCAAGGTCGTTTGGGAAGTTACTGTGGAGCTAGGGACCATGGGACTGAGAAAAGGGACACATAATCAGAGGCACCACTTGTGGGAAGAGGGAGGGGGAAGACCTAACTCACTGTTCAGTGCTCCTGAAACCCTGGCAGGTGGCAGGGAAGTGGGAGAGAGAGGCTGCTTTCTGGGCCGGTCTGAGTCTGACTATTCTGCCCTAAACACCAGAGTCAACAGGACCCAGAGGTGCCTCCATTTGGGCCACATCCACTCCTGGGGCCCTTTTCTCTTCTTCTAAGAGGGGAATCCAGAGACTACATAGCAGAGTTCCCCCTGAACCCCAGAGAGGAGTGGAGCCTTGGGCCGAAGTCCTGCAGTGTGTAGACTGCAGGAACAGTGCCCAGTCCTGCCTTTTACCCCCTCAACCTCTGTGGACTCCCAGGAAAACACTGCCATCTTGTCATGGGCTATGCCAAGTGGCGATGAGCCCCCGGGAGCTCAGCCAAGGCAAGGAGAGGGACCAGAGAGAGAAGAAATGGGAAAGATGGAGGCCTGGAGGCATCCCAATGGGCTTTGGGGGAAGGTGGGCTGGGAGCGTGCCAGCCCTGGGCAGAAGGCTTGAGATCATTTTAGCCAACCCTTCATGGTCTGGAGGTGAGCCTGAGACCCAGACAGGAGAAGGGACTCGCCCAAGGTCATGTAGCAGGAAAAATGATGGAGCTGGGCTGGAATCAGAGTCTTGGGACCCGGGAGGAGTTTACTCCTATCTGGACACTTCCGAATAGACTGGAGATTCCGGAACATCCATTTGTGTGCTGTGTGTGTGTGTGTGCCTGTGTCTGCCCTGTGTGTGCTTGTGTGTGTGTACTTGTGTGTACATGTTCCTGTGCCTATCTTATGAGAGAGTCTGGGTGTGTGTGTGGCCTGCCGCACCGCTGTTTGGAGAAGGGAACTGAGGCCATTCCTGTGGGGTGACTGTTTTTCCCGGGACAGCAGAGAAGGCAGACAGAGCTGGATCTGGCTTCCAGCACCAAATCTGCTGCCCTAAGAAAATTAAAGGCACTGGCTGGCTGTGCCCAAACTCTAGGAGCTGGACACACACACACACACACACACACACGCACGCACACGCACACACACACGCGCGCGCGCGCGTGTGTAAACACACACACACACACACACACACACACACACTCCAAGCAGCACTTACAGAGGCAGTTAGAGGGTGTTTTAAGCACCCAGAGTAAACAGGAGTACCATGGAGTACTGCATCCACACGTCTCGCTGGAGCCCCAGACGGTGTAGACACGCCAAGGTGCGGAAGCCCATCTGCCAGGGACACGGAGTCGCGAGCTCCCCGCCGCTCTACACTCAGCTCTCTGCTCCAGGGCCTGGCCCGGCCACACCCCTCCTCCCCGGCCTCCGCCGGTGCTTCCTGCCCCTCTCACACACTTCAGAGTCCCCTGAGGCCCTCGCGCAGCCTGGCAGGGACAAGTTAGGGCTGGCCCGGCCGGAGAGTCAGGTCCGGAGCCAGGAATCGACGCCTCCCCCGAATCCTGTCCCCGAGAGCAGACAAACCAGGCTGAACTCGGGTTTCTGGCAGCGCGGGGTTCGGCGCCTAGACCCTCTCAGGAGGGGATCCCTTCAGCCCCGGCCGGCTCGGGACTACCCCGGGACGCGGCGCCCAGCCCCCGGGTCCCCGCCCCCCGCCGGCGAGTAGTTACCGATGGTGGTGATGACGGTGATGGCGAAGTAGAAGGAGCCGGCGAAGCGCCACTGCACGCCGGCCTTGTGCGGCTTGAGGCGCAGCACGACGCGCTCCAGCTCCTCGTAGCCGCCCTGGCTGAGGTTGTAGCGCGCCCGCAGCTCTTGCTGCCGCAGCTCCAGCCGCTGCCGCTCGATCATCTCCGGCTCCGACTCGAGCGCGTCGAAGACCGCGGCGCCCACCAGCAGGTAGGTGAAGGTGCACACGATGAGCGCCAACGTGCGCACGTTCTGCCGCTTCATCGTCCCGCCCGAGCCGCCGCCGGCCCCCCGGCGCCCCCGGCCCGCGCCCCGGCCCCGGCCGCCGCTGCTGCTGCCCCGGAGGCGGCCTGGGGCATGGCTGCGCTCGCCGCTCCCCAAGCCGGGCACCCGCTCCGCGCCCCGGGGCCGCCGCCGCCAACGCCGCCGCTGCCGCCGCCGCGGAGCTGTCCCTTCAGCACCACCCACCGCCCTCCTCCGCCCGGCCCCGCTCCCGCCCCCCGCCCCCCGCCCGCAGGCCGCCTCCTCCCGCCAGCCCTCCCGCCCAGCCAAATAAGGACTGGGGAGACGCGCCGAGGGAGGGAGGAGGGGGGCTGGCGGAGGGGGAGGAGGGGGAGCGAGCGGGAGAGCGGCGGAGAGACCGGGCAGGACCGAAGGAGAGAGACCCAGGGAAAGAGATAACTAGACAGAGAATCGCCTGTAACTACAGAGAAAGAGAGAAAAAGAGGCGCAGGGGGGTGTGACAGATAAGGAGATAAAGCCAGAGGGAGATTCACAGGCACAGAAAAAGAAGCGGCAGGCAGAAAAATACAGAGCGAGAGAGGCAGAGAGCGAAAGATGGAAACAGAAAGAGCGACAGAGACAGGGAGACCTGGGTTGCTAGAGATAAACTGACGACGGAAAAAGAAAAGCAAGGAAGGGAAAAAGGAACAGGCAGAGCGAGCCCTCCCCCCCCCCCGCCCCCCCCCCCCCCCCCCCCCCCCCCCCCCCCCCCCTCCCCCCCCGCCCCATCTCCACCGAAATCACAGCATGCTTTCGCTGGAAGGGACCTTGGGTCCTGCTGTCCTGCCCTTTATTATGTCCATGGGGAAACTGAGGTGCAGAGAGGTCAAGTGACATGCAAGGACACACGGTGAACTAGTGCCAGCACCGGGACTCAGCCATGCTTCCCTCCGCCCAGGCCACACCCCCCCCTCCCAGCACCACTCTTAGAAACAGCAGGGCACAGCTGTGGACCTGGGCAGGCCAGGGCCGACACCCAAGGGAAAGCCCTGCTTTCATGAAATGTGACCCTTCCCAGGTCAGCACGGCTCCTGGAACTGGCTGAGAAAGCCCAGGCTGGCAGCCGAAGCCAGTAGTGCTGAATCCCAGGCTCGCCTCCTCTCTTCCTCCTGGGCTGTGGCGCTCTCTTAACTTCCGCAGCCTCAGCCCTGCACCAGTGGCCCAGCCTGGGCTGCCAGAGATAATGCAGGACCCCAACAGGGCAGCATCCCAACAGGACAGGGATCCAGCTGAAAAAAGGCAGGTGTGGCCCAGACCAGGAGGCTGGCTGAAAGACTGGGGGGAAGCAGCAAGCCTCTCTGTGCCTCAGTTTCTTCTTTTGTCAACATGGTGGCAGTGGTGGTGAGGAGGGGCGGGCTGTGGGACCTCAGATGAGGCGTCGCTGCCCCTCTCTGCGTCTCACTTCCTTATCTCCTCGATGAGGTGCCATCACAGAGGATCCCACAGGCCTTGTTTAGCTCCAGACAGGGACGGGCTGAGTAAGCAGAATGATTGGAATGCAAATCCCTCTGCCAAAGAGGGTCAGAAAGTGGTTCACGGGACCCTGGCATGGGCCAGGAGGAAAGACAGGGAGGAGGCCCCAGGGCCCCTGGCGGAGGGTAGGTGGAGGACGCAGCCCATCCAGAAGCAGGAGAATCGTTGGCCCTCAGCCTCGTCCGACCCCGCACGGCCAGGCATTTCAGTGCCTCTCGAGAAAAACTACCAACCCCACTGCCTCTTTCAGCCGTTGTTCGGAGAGAATGTACCAGTCATCTACTGTGTGCCAGGCTAGGCAGGTTACATTTATTATTTCCAGTCTTACCACAACCCTGAAGGGTATGCATAGGTCTGTCCATTTTAGAGACAGAGAAACTGAGGCGAAAGGCAGTGCAGAGAACTGTCCAAGATCGTTCAGCTGGAAGAACCTTCAGTCTGCCTTCCAAACAAACCCATTCTCTTCTCCATAATGACTCCTGGAGACTTAGTTTTTTGTTTGTTTGTTTGCTTTTCGTTTGTTTGTTTGTTTCACCTGTAAATGGAGTAGCTAATTATACTAGAGTCTTTGATCTGATACAAACTTTCTGCACCCTTGGCCATGAACTCAGCCTACAGCAGGCCCTCCCCCTCTGGCATTGCCTGGCTTCCTGGAAGACAAGCGCTGCATTTCCTGGCTTCCCAGAGGTGAGGGCGCAAGTTAGGTTCTGTCCTCCTGGCCACAATTGCCCCCCAAGCCAGTTTCCCCCAAGCCCATCTAAATGAGCAAGGCTCAACTGGTCTGGTTTTTGGTGTGAAGGGCTGTGTGTCCAGGGTCGGCTCACTTCTGGCTGTCAGGCCACACTGCTGTGCAGATGAAAGGTGATATTATGAGTGAAAGAGCTTTGGAAAAAGGAAAAAGCTCTCTTTAGGGGCAGGGCATTTATTATTGATTATGGTGAAGCTTGTTCTCACAGCATTCAGAACTAGAAGGACCTTTAAAGACCAGCTAACCTGATCCTTTCATGTTACAGATGAGGAAACTGAGGCCCAGAGGGGAAGAAGGGGGTTGCTCATAGCCACACAGGGAGTGAAGGGGGCCAAGACTTATGTCCCATGGCTGGGGTCTCTCCTGTAGCCCCCATATGTATGGGATCAAGACACCTGCAGGCAGGGGAGCATAGAAGGTCCCCAGTGTCCATGGAGCCCAGGAAGTCAGCTTAGGTCTACTCTCCTGTCCCTTCTACCTTTCTTCTCTTCAGGAAGGGGGACTGGCTGGGGCAGGGGGAACCAGGCCAGTGCCAGTCTAAGTTTCTGAGTAGGCCCTGGGTCCTGCAGGCAGGAGTCCCATCAGCTCATCCCTGACCTGTGTGGGATAGTGCCAAAGATCTAGAAGCCTATCTCACCCCCTCTGTCCAGGACTCCTGGGACCTGCATGTACGTTCCCTCATGGGGTTGCCTCACCCTCTGCCCAGAGTCACATGTCAGAAAGCACCTCTATGAATCATGTACTTATAAATGATAAAATCTGCTCAGCTATGACTTTTCCATGTTCTATTATTTTCAATCCCTCGGTGACTCCTGTGGAGGATGCCTTGGGCCGGTTAGAAAGAGCTGATTTACACGCCTCCAATCACGATACTGGCTGGCCTCCTGTGTGATCAGTTTCTGAAATCTGATCCAGTATAGAGAACATGGGGTGGAGAGTTGGGGGGCCTGGGCTGGGGTCCTGTCCCTTCCACCTGCTTCCTGTGGGACTCAGGCCAGTCACTCCTTCTCCCTGGGCTTTGGTTTGTACATCCATAAATGGAGTGGTTTGGACGGGACGTGTCTATGCTCCCTTCATTTATAACATCCCATGACCTTCCTGGACTGCTTCTGCTTCCTTAGTTCTTCCAAGAATCAGGTGCAAAAAGGATTTAGTCACTACTTTTAAGACTTTAGTTGGCGAGGAAGAGGACACAATCAGAGTTAGGATAATTGGTACAGAATGTACCATTAGCTGCTGCATATTATTATGTACTAAACATTATACACGTATTATTTTCTACTTTGTCTTCCATGTCATTCCTCTCTAAGCTCTGGACACATCTAATGAATTTCATGCATTACTTCTGACTCATGAGACTCCCATCAGCTGGGATGCTGGTACTTCCTTGACTCTTCCATTGTTTATCTATGGAACTCATGTTCAGGCTTCAAGACCCAACTCAAAGCCCACTACCTCCATGAACCATTCCCCATTACCTCCAATCAGAACCAATAGCTCTCTTGTGGTTCCATCGCACCTCGTCTAAGCTTCAATTCAGTAGACATTCCTCCTACCTGGTAGACTGGTCAGTTCTTGAATATCTGTCTTCCCCACTGGCTCATTATCTCCTCCAGGGTGGAGACCCTCCTTATCCTACGCCTCCCCACAGTGGGGAACCCAGTGCTTTGCACATCAGAGTTATTCTACATGTCTGTTGTGCATTCAGTACCCAGCCAAGTCCTTAAAGCCTCCTACACCTGCTGGGTTAGAGAGCAGCAGTGTCAGCGGGGATAGGAGCACAGACAGCAGAGTCTGTAGGGAGAAAAACAAGGCAGTTTGCTTCTGTGACTCTGTCAACAGACACTTCTAAAATGGAAGCAAGCCCTGCCTGGCTGAGGGAAAGAGGTAAAGACCCATGGGAGTGTCCTAAGGTCCAAGGGCGCATGTGGAGAGAGCACTGAAGTGGGAGTCTAGACACCTGGAATTTGGTCCCAGTTGGGGCCAACTAGCAAACAGTTGGTGGACTTGTGGGAGTGTCCCATCGCCTCTCTGGACCTCAGCTTCCTTTCTACAGGATGAAAGGGTTGCCTACCGCAAAGATTCCCCTCTGTCTGACATTTTGCGAGGTTAATGAGAGATCTGACCCCGTGATTAGCGATGATCGTCCTACAATGGCCAAGAATGTGGTCTGAGGGATGAGGGGCCCAGAGTCCTCTTCGTCCATTGTTTTCCACCATCCCATGTCCTTGGGTACCCTATGTCCTTGGCACCCCCCGGTCCCCACTGGCTGGAGGATGGGGGCAGGGGGCAAGGTGGGGAGTAAAAGAGTTGACCCTGAGTCAGACAAACTCAGGTTCAAATTCTAACCCTATTCACTACTAGTTGGACGGGAGCTTCACATGACATTCTGGTTCATCTTGTTTTACCAGATCATAAGCTCCCGCAAGGCAGGGGTAAGGCCTTACTCATCTACTCGTCTCGGAATAGGGTCTGTGGTTTGCTGTAAGAAGGAGTACCCCAAATGATCTCAATATCCAGTGAGGAGGAGGCCTGAGAATGGGGGGCCTGGTGGGTCCAGGAGCTGCAGCCAGCTCTCGTTGGTGGAGAGTGGCACCAGGGATCGTGGCCTCCGATCGTGGCCGATGGCTGGTTGAGTGGATTCGGGGTACTTGGGGGATGACTGAGGTGTTTCTTGGTGTATTCCTGAGGGAAAGACATGGAGGATTAGCCTGGATTTACAAAGCATAACCAGTCCCAGAGCAGCCGGCTTGCATTTGTCAAGAGACACTATTTGTTTAACATCTCAAGCCCAAACCAAACACAAAAGGCAGCTGTTCACAAAGGAGAGCCTCTGGGAGCCGTTGGGGAGACAGTGTCGTGCTAGGGGGTGGACACCTGGCTCTGTTCTTAGTCCTGCGGCAGAGGAGCTGGGGGAGCAGCTCCGGATACCAACTTGGGTCTCCTACAAGTGGGAGTGAGAACCGAGTGGTCTTCCCGGAGTGGCTGTGGGGATCAGTCTGGCTTCCTGCATCCGCAGAAAGCTGGTGTCCTCCGCATTTGACGAATCCCTTCCCCTAGAGAGGGCTTCCTTGGTGGCCTCCATCTCTGGGACTGAGTATCACACTGAGATGAACATCTTTGCACGTGTGTCCTTGAGAACCTGCCGGGAATTTTCACTGGGGCGCACACCCAGAAGAGTCCCTCAGCACTGCTGGGCTGTTCTCGGTAGCGCTGTCTTGGTTTGCAATCTCCCCAGCGGAGCACAGGGTTGCCTGCCTGGCCCTCACTGACTCTGGTGCAATTCATGTTTCTGTTTTTGCCACTTGTATGCCTCCCAATTTTCTACTAATTCCCCCTTCTCTCCCTTTCCCTTCTCCCTTTAACACCTCCCTCCCCCCATGCTTGGGGCAGGGGCAGTGAGCAGAGCCCCCATGACTGGGGTCTCAGGCAGGCCAGCAGGCGATGAGAGAGATCTGGGAGAAAACCAGCCACGGTTCTCCAGCCTGGGGCATGTGTGTGTGTGTGTGTGTGTGTGTGTGTGTGTGTATGCGCGTGCACGTGCGCGCGCCTGTGTGTGTATCTCTGTGTCTCTCTGTGTGTGTATCTCTATGTGTGTCTGTATGTCCATGTGTGTCTATGTGTCTGTGTCTCTGTGTGTATGTCTGTCCATCTGTGGGGGAGGGAAAGCTGTGAGTCCAAGATTTTTAGCTGCGGTCCTGGTCTTTCCCTTCCCTCTCCGGGCCCTTCTTTTTCCTGCACTCACATTCTCCTCTGCGTTTTACCAAGGCTCCAGAATAGTTCAAGCTAGAGGAAAGCCTAGAGCACGCAGTCCGATGAGGAAGCTGGCCTGGCGCCTGGAGCCAGCACCCCCAGGCCATACAAATTGCTGGGCCAGAGCTGGGACTCAAGCCCGGCTCTCCTAACTTCGAGCCTTTAGCCGCAAGAGAAGTTCCCTAAACTTGCTTCCCTCCCATAGCGAGAATCAAGTCCCTCAAATCATAGCAAGAATCCAGACTCGGGAGCAGCCATGGTCCAGCTTTCCTGACAAACACCATGCTGCTGAGGAAGAAAAGTGAGTCTGGAGATCTAGTCAACATCCTCACAAATCTTGAAACTCTTCTTTGCAGGTTTATAGCTTCTGAGGAAGGAGCAGAGGCAGCCTGTTCTCAGGACCAAACGCAATAATTATAATGGCACATGGATGATGAATCAGTTGGTGAGTATCGAGTGGCGCCTGTGAGCCCGTGAGCCCGTGAGCCCGTGAGCCCTTGCGTGTCCAGGTGGGGGAGGGGACAAGAGAGGCGACTTCACTCCCACTGAGCAGGTTTTAGGTGTCTTTCCACTGGGGGGGGCGGGTTGCTGCCACCACCACGGCATTCCTTGGACTGCATCCTATTCTGGCTCCTGTCCTGTTCTGGCTCGGGCTGCTGTTCTCCCTGCTGGGAGAGGAGTCCTAGTCTCCTAGAGGAGACCCCTAGCCTCTGGGGTCCTAGTTGCCAGGCTCCTGACCCTGCTGGGAGGGAGGAACTGACAAGCAGAAGCATTTCAGGCCCATCCATGATTCCTGAGATTACCGAGGGGCCTCACCAACACGACGGACCTGGCCCAACCCAAGGAATTTGGGAGGCTCAGCTTGGAGAAAAGATGCACGGAGCATGGGAGCTGTTCTCAGGGAGGAAGGATTAGCTTTGGTCTGGGTGGTCTAGCAGGGGCCAAGGATCTGTGGGGAGATACGCCAGCAGAAGAGCTTTCAGCTCAAAATAGGTGACACTTTCTCTACACCTCTGAGGAAGGAATGGGTTGTCCAGGAGGTAATGAGTTCCTGGTCAATAGAAGTATGCAAGCACAACCTGATTGGTCCTTCGGGTTGAGGCTGCTTGAGAAGGATCCAAGGGGCTAGTACAGTGCCTGCTACATCGTAGGTCTGCAAGAAATGCCTTTTGACTTGGTTGCTGAATCTACTGAGTTTGGGGCTGGACTAGGCACCTTTTGAAGTTCAGTTGGACCCCATTCCACATGTCAGGAACAGTCCCTCTGAGCCAGGCACCTTGTCCCTCCAACCTTGAAATGCTCCGTTCCCTGGCTCCTGGGAGGCCTGCTCCTGGAGTCCTTGCTAAACCACCAGAGCCCTGCTTTCTCCCAGCCACCCCAACCCCACCCAAACCCCACAGACTTATATCTCATATCTGCCCGCAGAGACCCAACACTCACAGGTTGAAGTGAGGCCCAGAAGCCCTGGGACTCCAGGAAGGGAAATGGGCCTTTGGCAGGCTAATTACTGGGAGCTGATTCTATTAAGCAGATAGCTCGCTCTAGGCAAAGCAATTACATCTAATCAGCCCCTTGCAGCCGTCCAAAGGGACAGCCATTTGAGCCAGACACATGCGTGAGGAGGAACATCAAAGCAGCCTGGGGCTCAGGCCTTGGCAGGCTGGTCTGAGACCAGGGGCTGCTCAGAAACTGGTCCTCTGGCACCTTCCCCAGGTGGCCAGATCTCAGGCTGCAGTGGGGCTGTGGCACTGTGGAGGTGGCCCAGAGCTGGGACTCAAAGACCTAGATGGAGACTTGGCTTTTTTACTAAGGAGCCGGATTTCACTGGGGAGAGTGTTTCTCCTACCCAAGCCTCAGTTTCCCTGTCTGTCAAGTGAGTAGGATAAGCTAGAGAGGATTCATTCTGAGATTAAAATGGTGGTTCATCTCAGTACAGTGTTGTGTGCTCAAAAATTGCTTAAGAAGGAAGATCTTATGTTAAGCGTTCTTTTTTTTTTTTTAAGAGTTTATTTATTTATTTGACAGACAGAGATCACAAGTAGGCAGAGAGGCAGGCAGATAGAGGGGGAAGCAGGCTCCCTGCTGAGCAGAGGACCCCCCCCCCCTTGATGCAGGGCTCGATACCAGGACCCTGGGATCATGGCCCAAGCCAAAGGCAGAGACTTTAACCCACTGAGCCACCCAGGCACCCCAAGATCTTATGTTAAGGGTTCTTATAAGAAATAACAATAATCCTAATAAATAGAGCAGACTGGGGTTTTTAGAGGTGATGGGTGTCTTTATAGTGTAGATGGTGATGATGGCGTCACAGACCGGTACTTATCTCTGAACTCGTCAAGTTGCATTCATTAAATAGATATAGGTTTTTGTATGTCAATCATCCCTCAATAAAGTGGTTTAATGAAAAAAGACAACACAAAACGGAAATGCAGTCTGTCTAGCCCATGTGGTTTGGATCCTAGTCCGGGAAGGAACTATATGGTGCAGGGCCTAATTACTCAGACTATGCTTTTAAAAATAGCTGAAATAATATGTTTTTTAAAATGATGGATGCCCTCTTCATAGTCTTCTCTCCTCTAGAAATGTAATGAAATGTGTTTCCAAAAAACCAGCCATGATGATGATTATTATAATATTATTATTATTTTGACCATGATTTATTGGCTTCTTAGTCTCAGATTCTTGGAGGAAGCTGGATCATGCTAGAGAGGGAGAAAATGGGAGAGGATTTCCCCAGAGATGGGGGAGAAGAGCACGATGGAGACAGGTGAGACCCCGGGCTATGGCTGTGCCCCTTCTATCTGTGTTGGCTCCCTTCCCAGAGGAAGAACTCTGTTGAAGATTTCTGGATGCTGACAAGATGCAGAGCATAGATTTGAAACATCAGTCCCTTCCAGCGCTGAAATTCTGGGATTCGTGGTTGGGACCAAGCTACTGGTGGGACCCAAAAGCATCAGTGGGTCAGTCTTGTGCAGGGAACTAAAGGCAGGAGACTACAGCAGTGACGAGCTGTGGCGCCTGGGCCAGCCATGGCCTCTCTGTGAGTCTCAGCTTCCTTCCTTAACCACAGGAAAATGAGGAGAGCGGTCTCCCCATAGTCTCTCTCACACGGTGGTTGGGGGACTCCAAGTGAGATGATGAATGCGAAACTAGGACTAATTAATTCAATTAAAAAGGCGAGAACATAAACTAAAAAAGCTTCTGCAAGGCAAAGGAAACCATCTACAAAACGAAAGGCAGCCTGCGGAATGGGAGAAAACATTTGCAAATCATGTATCTGATAAGGGGTTATCAGATATGTAAATAACTCCTGCGACTTGATAGGAAAAAAAAACACACGATCCAATTAAAAAATGGGCAGGTAGCTGAATAGGCATTTTCCCAAAGAAGACATAAATGGCCAGTGGGCACACGAAAAGACGCTCAACTCCACTCATCACCTGGGGAATGCAAATCAAGACCGCAGTGAGATTGCGCCTCCCACCTGTAAGAATGGTTATGCTCAGAAAGACAAGAGATAACAAGTGTTGGTGAGGAGGAGGAGGAAAAAGAGCCCTTGTGCCCTGGTGGTGGGAAAGCAAATCCGGCATCCATAGGGAAGCCCTGTAGGGAGTTTCCCCCAAAACATTAAAAACAGAACTACCGTATGATCCATATATATATGATGGGTTTTTTCTTTTTTCAGAACTTTTTTAAATTAAAAAAATTTTAATATATGTATATGTGTGTGTGTATGTGTGTGTGTATATATATATACATATGTATATACATACGTGTGTATATATATATATACCTATATATATATATATGCACCTATATATATATATATACGTATATATATATATAAAAAGAAATACTATTCAGACATAAAGAAGAAAGAAATCCTGCCATTGGTGACAGCAAGGATGGAACTTGAGAGCATTGTGCTGAGTGAAATGAGTCAGAGAAAGATAAATACTCTGTGATCTCACTTACATGTGAAATCTGAAAAAAAGAGAACTCATAGGTACAGAGAACAGACAGATGTTTGCCGGAGGGTCACGTGTGGGTGAAACGCCGGAGAGTGGTCAAATGCACCAACTTCCAATTATAAGATGCGCGAGTCTTGGATGTCCTGTACCACATGGTGACTACAGTTGACAAAGCTAACTGTATATTTGAAAGTTGCCAAGAGAGTAGATCTTTGAAATTCTCATAACAGGAAAAACATCTGTGTCTGTGTGTCGGGATGGAGGTCAACTAAACTTATCAGGGTCATCATTTCATAATGTATACAGATGTTAAATCATTATGTTGTGCACCTAAACTAGTATGATGTTATATATCAATTATATCTCAATAAAAGAAGAAAAAAGCTGAGAATATTATTACAAATAGCTGGGACCCAGATCTCCCTCTCTAGCCCTTTCCTCTGGTTTGATTTTCATGATTTCGGCTCTGAGAGCAGGACAGCCTTGCCCGCTTTCCCTGGCCTTGGTGATCTCTGATGGTCAGTGCCCATGTCATTAGACCAAAAGCCTTGGTCTGTCCTCAAAGAGGAGCCCCTGATGCTGATTGGCAAGTGGTGGCCCGGCTTGGCCATGTGCAGCTTTCGGGCATCTGTTGGGAGGAGAATTCACCTTGATTCAGATGCTGGGTTGAGGAGAGCTGATTCCTCTGCATTAGGCTGGCAGGGAAGAGGACGGGGGTAGGCTAAGGAGGGGGGCGGGGGCACCAAGAAAGCTTGGATCGCCCTGCTCCTCAGCACCCCACACAAATCCTTTTCCAGGAGAGAGGCCAAAAGGAAGAAGCTACTTTCTTCCCCATGTTATTCCAGGAGTGGTGGGAGGGAAGGCTGGACCCAGAGTTTGTTGGAGAGCCTGTAGTGCCAGACTGAGAACCTGCACGGCTACGTGGAAACAGCTTAGGGACACGTAAAGTGTGAGGGCGGGGCTCTTCCATCCCGAGGTCATGGCCCTCTGAGCTGAGCCTGCATTCCTTGGAGTGGCCTCCATGGTCTGCCCATCGGACCTCTCTGGCCTCATCTCCTTTGCTTCACTTAGAACTCTTGCCACCAGCCGTCCCATATTATTCACAATTTCTCCAAATGCTCCCGGCTCTTTCTTGCCTTTCTGCTAGAAATATACACTTTCCTAGGGATGTCTATGATTGCATTTTCGTGCTCCCCAAAGCCGTTGGAATGGCAGCATTCCATTTTACGGATGAGGAAACTGAGGCTCACCGAGAAGCAATTTGTCTAAGCTCTGATAGCTAAATGGACGAGAGATACAGCATTCAAACCTGGATCAATTTGACTCCAGAGTCTGTGCTCTCAGTTTTCTGCCACATTCCATCTTGAGAAAGTGATTGAGGGCGGAGCTGGGCAGCAATAAGGGAAAAGAACAGAAGACATTATCAACAGTGGCCTGGCCCATAGTTAGAGCTTAAAAAGTACTCGCTGTGTGAATGAATACATAGGTCAGAGAGGACGGCCTTAGAAAGGTCCAGGACCCAGGACCTTGGTTTGCCCCAGGAGGGACAGATGCTTGACTCCCAGTAGGACACAGGGCAGACCTGTGGGGGAGGCCAAGTGACTCTGGCCTGGGAGACAGGGCTGTCATGAACAAGCTGGGCTCGGTGACCCACCCAAGGTGGAGGTGAGGGAGGAGGCCACGCCGCCCGCGGCCCAGCCCAAGCACAGTCCCTAGGCATCTCACCCAGGCAGGAACTCAGAAGTGTCTCTAAGCTGTGTGCCAATTGAAGGATGCCTTTGAGGCTTCGAGCTCGGTGCCTAGGAGAGGGGCAGTGTGTTTAGCGCACCAAGCGATGCGAAGGAGAAGGGACCATTCAACCACCTGGTTGCGGTTGGTCTTTGTGCTGGGTCCTCATGAGGAGACATGGCTGAGGACCTGGTCTCTGCCCGTGCAGATCTCAGGTGGCCCAGGGATGGCGCAGTCCAGCGATCCGTGGAATCCGCAGCACCTCCGGGAGATGGAGATCAGCTAGGAGGCGGCGCTCCGCAGAAGGGCAGGAGCCGTCAGGGAGATGGAAAAAGTGATGTCGTTAAGGAACAATGTGGCCGAAGGAATGAGCTGTAACTTGCTGGATCCAAAAGAACAAATGGGAAAACGGCTGCCAGAGGCCCAGGGGTGTCTGATGATGGCCTGACACTGCCCTGGGGGAGGGACTGAGCCCCAGCCTGGAGGCCAGAAGAGAATTACCCTATAGGCTCCGTGGACCTTTTCTGTCCCCTAATACCTTGCCAAGCAAAGCTTCTGGTCTATTAATAAAAGCTTGATGAATTGAGTCGGGACAGAGAACAGAGAACTCTGCCCCGTTTCAACAGAGTAGATCTAAGGAGGCCGCTGTGAGGCCGAGGAAAAAGAACAGGGTTGGCATCCCTGGGTGGGTCTCACCCCTGCCCAGCTGGGAACCTCCCTTTTGAAGATGGGTTACAAGGATTAGGTGAGATACGGGATCAGCAGTCCTGAAGCTGGGACTGGCATGACAGAAGTACTTCTTTCCCCTCCCTCTGTTCCCTCTTTCCTGGGTAAGGGCTGGGGAAAACCAACCTTAATGCAAAGCCCAGGGAGGAAGCCAGCTGGCCGGGGGTGCTTAGGCAATCTGGCAGAGGAAAGGGGCTTGCTGGGTCTGACTGGCCGGGCATGGGGTGGCGGTGGGACCATGGAAAGATGGAGCTGTTTAGAAGCAGCCAGACACTCAGCAGAAACTCAGTGGAAATGGAGAATCTTGAAAGAAGCACCAAAGGGAACTTATGTGTGTGTATGTGGAGTGGTGGGTGTGGGGAGGTCATCTGGTCTAAACTGTTCCTTAAGAGATGAGGCAATGGGCCCAGAGAGGGGAAGGGTCAAGGTCATGCAACCTGGTGACAGCGCTTGGCCTTGATTGAGCTGGAATCCCGTTGCTGATTTTCCTAATCAGAAAAATCTCTGCCTAGCTCAGAGTTGATGGGGCTCCAGGCGGTGGCCAGTGCACCAGACTTGAGCAGAAGTGGTTGTGTTGACCTTGGGAATCTGGAGAAATTGGAACGTGTTTTCTTATTGTGGTCAAAATTGTTGAGAACCCAGTGAGCCCCGGCTGGGGCTCCAGCTCACCTCCCCCTGCCCTGTGGGGCCCAGTGTGCTTCAGGAGAGGGTCTCCTCCTGGGAATTTTGGGCTGGGAAGCTTTGGGGTCTGGTGGGCTGGGACTCCGAAAGGTGGTTGACCTCCAAGGGCATGACCAGGGGGATACAAATGGCCACACTGAAGCTTCTATTTGCCAGTGGTGACCCCAGAAATAGCTCTCTCCGGTTTTCCCCAAACCTCAGTTTTAAAAGCTCATAGGCAGTGCCCATGTGGTCCCACTGTCATCTCCATTTTTCCAAGGAGGAAGGATGGCTCCATGGTGCACCCAGACAGTAAATGGTGGAGGTGGGACCCTGGGTTATTCTCTACAACACACTGTGGTCTCTGCATCTTCCTCCTCTCTCTGCACACACTTCCAGAACCTTCCTTGGGGCCCGTGTCTCCCTTCAGCTGCCAGGCCAGATCTCCTGAGCTCCGTTAACTGTGAATGTCAAGTCTTAGCTCTTGTACGTGAGCCTTTTTGCTTTCTGGCTGGACCAACTGTCTCCCCCAGGATTAAGAGAGGGATGCAGAAAGGGAAGGCTCCATGCTTCTGTACACAGAGGGAAACTAAGACACAGATGGGCTTTCACCAAAACCAGGATCCAAAGTCCCTGTCCCCAGGTCCAGCAAGAGAGACCTAGAGCTGCAGGAAAGAAAGCAGGCAGAGAAACACTGTTTTGCTTTCTTAAGCTCCTAGCTGGGACTGAGAACACCAAATCCTCTTTGAAAAAACAGAAAGGGGATTTAGAAAAAAATCAAGATATTAACCTTCTGAAGCTGGACACCCCCATATAGAGATTAACTTGTTTCTTAAGCATTTTTTTTTTCATTTCTGTAAACATCTTAATTCATGCCAACATCATGGCCAGCCTGGACTATGGAAGGATGGAGAGTAGGACGGTCTTGTTCTGGCCACCCACCTAACCAGACACACACACACACACACACACACACACACACACACACACATACCCTTCACACCTGGGGCAGGAGAAAGAACATTGGAGGAAGAGCCAAACACCTGAGTCTTATTTTCAGCGCTGCCCCCCAACCCTGAGCCTCTGTTTCCTTATCCCATTCCCCACCCCAAATGGGGTGGTCGGACCAGCCAGTTTTCTAAGATTTCTTCCCAGCCCACTCTCGGGAGCTGCTTGCTCGGGAGCTGTGGGCTGGCCCCCCTTGCTTATTTCCTTCTCCCTGTCCTACCCTCATTTCTCAAGGGCCTTGCTGGTGTCTTCCAGAACTTCTCTTGACAGCCTGGACAGCAAGCACCGGAGGGAGGGGACGGGGAGGCATGCCTTCTGGATCTGTAAGGGGCTGGGACAGCTTTCCTGGTTCTTTCAGCTCTGCCGCAAATGTGAAGTCACATGCGAAAACACCCAGCCTGCGGCCAATGCTTCCCAAAGCCCCTTTCCCCCCTTCTGATCATCCCTCGTTTTAGTTCTCCTGGATGCCCAGCCCCATCTGGGGCCAAGTGCCCTTTATCTGTCTCCCCCAGTGAAGAAGCCACATCATTTTTTCTAGTTTCAGATTCTCCACAGCCCGTGTCATGTGGACCTGAGCTGAATCCCCCAGGGGTTCTCAGGGCTCTCTGGATGAAGACCTGGACGTCACTGCGGCCTGAGAGCTCTTGTGGATCCTCTCCCTGCCACCGCCCCCCACCCCTACGACCTCTCCAGCCTGGCTTTGAGTGAGGTCCACTTGTCCTCGCCCTCTGGGCTCTGGGAACCTTCTTTCAGGTCCCCAAACCTACCATGTTCCTCTGTGTCTGCCCCCGTGAACCCTACCTCTGCCCAGGCCCTCCCCTGTCTCCAGCTGGCACACACCTAGAAGCCCCTCTGACTGTCCCTTCCCCAGGGAAGTCCTCCTTGACTCCTGACACATTAGGTCCTCCTGCTCTGGTCCTCTGGCTCCCCTTTCCTCCCTGATAATGAAGGTCCATCCCAGCAAGAAGACAAGTTGTGCCCCCAGCCTTGGATGTCTGCCTCCTTCCCCCACTGGACCATAAGCTCCAGGAGGGAAGGGACAGGCCACTGTGTCTGTTTGGATCAACATTGTCTCCCCAGCACCTGCCCAGCGTCTGGCACTCACTCTCCTGAGTACATGAATGAATGGCATCTAAAATTGCTGTCTTTAAACACACCTGAAATGGGGCTCGGCACCTTCCATGAAATCGGGGCATAGAATTCCTTAAGATAGCTTCACTCTTCTCTGGGTAAGTAGCTGTCCGTCCCTACAGCTTCCTCCTTTTCCCTCAAGTTTCTTTTTAAACTTCTCTCTGACCTGCCAACATCATCAGCCTGATCAAGCAGCAGACTTCACATCCACGTTTCAGTTCCTTCCACCTTCTGACAAGCCCGATCGTTTTCACACCTTGATTCTGTTCTGCTGTTGGAGCTGCAGCCAAGAGCGGTTATTCTGGGCGCCAGGGAGGAGCGCAGCGGGGGGCTAGCCCCGGCTCTGTGAGGTCCGGAAGAAGGTGCTGAGTGTCTCCAAAGGTCTTGGGTAGAGGTGGACCGTGGTCTGGTTCTGGCTGGGGCAGAGGTTAGAGGAACCCCTCTTTGTCATTTTTGGTCGGTATTGTTCAAGGTAGGCTCATGGAACAAAGGTTCCTTAAGATGTTCTACAAGAGAAAGAATCTTGTGCTCAAATATATTGGGGAATGGGGCATCACTCAGAGTCAGTTCTAGTTCTAGTTCTAGTCAGTTCTAGCAGAAGCCAATTCTGCTAACGGAAGCTTAAAGGGGGTTTATTCTAAGGATCTTGGGTAATTCACAGAATTTCCAGAAGGGCCAGAAAATCAAGGTCAGAGGCAAAGCAGCCGGGATCATGCCCAAAAGCATAGTGTAGGAATGGCCCCAGGAAGACCCCACTGCTGCCACCACGGAGCACAAACATGCTGGCTTGTGCCGCCGGCTCGACCCACCCTTAGAACTGCCATCAGGGAAG
This sequence comes from Lontra canadensis, assembly GCF_010015895.1. Lineage (NCBI taxonomy): Eukaryota > Metazoa > Chordata > Mammalia > Carnivora > Mustelidae > Lontra > Lontra canadensis. Next base: position 20,441,748 of record NW_022631026.1, on the reverse strand, counting down.
CCTCTGGAAATAGTGGGCAGCCACCGCTGCGGAACCTGCCATCCTCTCCACAGTGGGTTCTGCAGTGTTCTTGCTGCTTTGCCTCACTAGCTTGGGGTTCAAAGCCTGGGGAGATGCGTCTTGTTGGTGCAGTGAGGTCACGTGCCTGCGCTCTTCCTCAGGACAGTGGGACAAGGCGAATTGGCCACTTTCACCTCCAGCTGCTGCCTCCCAGCAGAGAGGAAATCCTCACACACAGGAAGTGGGAGCAGATCCAAAGAATGACAACTGTTCTCTTCACTGCAGACTCTGGACACTTCCCTTGGGTGTCCCAGTGCTTCAGCCCTGAGTTTCTCCAGCTCGGCACTGCTGACATTTTGGACCAGAGGACTCTGTGTGGCGGGGCTGTCCCGGGCACAGCAGGATGGTTCACAGCAGCTGGGGCCCTACTCGTCAGATGCCAGTAGCACTCCTCCAGTTGTGACAACTAAAAATGTCTGAATTCATTGCCAAATATCCCCTAGGGGGTGGCTTTTCCCGGGGCTGAGAACCACTGCTCCAGGAGATCCGTGGGAAATCTGTGATACATTTGAGGAACCATGATTGATTTAACCTTATTGACCATGGAAAATTGTTTTTCTCTAGCACCCTTTTCTCTTATTTCGCAGAACTTACTCTGAGAAATGCTGGGCTGGTCACTGGGGACCTCATTCTAGAAATATCATGGAGGTTGGGGTTCCCTAGGCTGAATGGCCTTATGTGCAAAGAGGTCTCCCTGCCGCCACCTCCCCCACCTCCACCTCCCTGAACAAGGCTGGGGGCTCTGGAGCTCCTGCCCTGTGAAGACCCCTACTCTGGGGTGCTGGTCATGACTCTGGAGAACATTCCCAGGGACCAAGGGAGGAGCCCACAGAACACCATTCAACTTGGAAGTCAGTCTTTTCCCCTTGGCTATGAACCTGGCCTGCAGGCAAAGGTATTGCTCTAACCACCAGGAATCCTGCGTTGGGGACAAACGTCCTGCCTCTGACAACCTTCTGTAGCCCCCTGCACAGTTGGACAACGATCCCACATGATTCAAGCTCCGTGGGCTTTGTCTGTATCTCACACATGTTTACCGGGCCAGGATACTTAGTACTGCCCAGTGAATGCCTGGGACACAGGGTCAAGTTCAACCCCACCAAGAAAATATCCCCCACCCCAACTGTGATTCAGGATGAGGGGGTCATAGACCCCTGAAGGGTGCAACCACCACCCACTGGCCTTGCCTTTGAGAGGAGCCATTGGAGCCATTGCTAGGTCTGGAATGGAGTGTTCCCCATATGGGGGGGCTCAGTTCCAGCTTGTATCTTCATCTTTGGAACTGCCGCACATGGCTTATGATGTCTCTCAGTGATCTTGGCTCTTAACCTTGGGCGACTGGCACAGTGGAAATATACAGCATGGGGGGGCAGACAGACCTGTGTTTGATCTCAGTTGTGCCACTCACTGGAGGCGTGGACTCGGGAGGGCCACCTTTTTCTCTGAACTTCACTTGCAGTGTGTAGATTTTTTTTTAAAAGCATTTTTCTGGCTCCTACATTCTAGAATTCTATATTTTAGTATTAACGGGTGCCTCCCAGGTGGTGGAAGGTAGGACTCCCTGAAGCCTCCCTGAGAATTTAGGAACCCATTCTCTGGACCCCAGGGTGAAATTTCAGAGGGCAGGGGAGACAACTGGGAAAAAAAAAAAAAAAGCTAAAAAATGCCTTGGATCCCAACCAGCCAGAGGATGCGCGAATGGAAAATTCCTGCTGTGTGTCAGAGGCCCACCTGGCCCGGGTGACAGCCAGCCGAGCCAGACACGCGGGCCCCACAGCATGTTTAGACAGCACTTTCCTGCCCTGGCCAGAGTTCGCCCTTCCCAACGCCCATCCTGGGAAAGTGGGTAGAGAAGCGGGGTCCTCGCCCAGGCTCAGGAGAGCTTCCTGGGTTTCCATGACCGAGTGGGTACTCAGGAGCGGGAAGGTGGGCTGCAGGAGAGAGATGAGGCTCAGGTTTAGTCCCCAAGGCAGACCAGAACCCATGTCTGGGACCGGGGAGTAGCAGCATTGCTGCTGCGGCTCTAAGGGTCCTCGTCTGGGTCGTGAGGGGGGATGTCTAGCAAGTCCTCACCAGCCTTAACATCCCATGTGTGGAGGCCAACATTCTCAGGGTTTCCACATCCGCCTTGGGAGAGGCCAAGGCCCCTTTCATCAGCAGGACCTGGGGCAACTCTTGGAAGCTGCCCTTGGAGACAGGCTCAGCCTCTGAAGAAGGCGGCCAAGGCTGGTCTGCAGCTGTAGGACGATGACTTGGCCAGCTCTAAGTGCCCACCGAGATCTGAGGGTGATTGCTGAGGGGCAGGCTTGGGGTGAGTACGTTGAAATAGACTCCCTCCACTCCAAGTCTGGGGGCAGAGGAGGTGGGCATGATGGACCTGGGAGAGCCAAAGAGGAGCGCTGAGCCGCAGGGAGCAATGTCTGTCTAACGCCATGCAGGGGAAAGTCCCTGAATCTAGAATGCTCTGGGGGCCAAGCCTTATGCTCTGATGTGGGCTGAGAGCATGATGGGCTTCACCAGCCAGGATGGAGTGGCCCTCGGACTTTGCCCAGATCCCGCACTCACAGCCTCAGCCGCCCAGGGGCTCCAGGGGCAGGCTGGGGCAGGCTTGGTGGGGGCTGTGGGGATTCAGAGCCCTCATTAGGGTTGAACACATTGGCCAAGGCCGGTCTGCAGATTCCCAGCTCTGGGAGTGTGATCGGCAAGTCAGCCCCGGGGGCTGGATCTGTCCTGAAACCCTGACAAGGTCAGGTCTGGGAGAATGGGCAATTTGCCAAGGGGATGCCACATGAGAGGTCCCACGATTAGTGCTGCCTGGCCTACTGGATTCTCCCCCCTTGCTAATCTCCCCTTCTTGGCACAGCTTTCCACAGAATGTCTCTCAGTGCCTTTTATCTGTCCCTTTTTTTTTTTAAAGACTTCATTTATTTGAGAGAGAGAGAGAGATCACAAGCAGGCAGAGAGGCAGGCAGAGAGAGAGGGGGAAGCAGGCTCCCCGCTGAGCAGAGAGCCCAATGTGGGGCTCGATCCCAGGACCCTGAGATCATGACCTGGGCTGAAGGCAGAGGCTTAACCCACTGAGGCACCCAGGTGCCCTTACCTGTCCTTTTGATGCCTCGGAGATGGGACAAATCTCCACCCCAGGCCACCACTGCTTCTGAACTCTGCTGTCCCCAGCCTCTTCTACTCACACCACCCCTCAGGCACATACTTAAAAGAAAGTGCTGGAATGGCACTGCATACAAGCCAGGACAAGGACAACCCTGGTCTCTGCGATTTCACTCTGGGTGGCTGCTGGGACCAGCCCACAGGGGAGGAGTGTCCAGTCCTTGTCAGAGACTAGCCTTCCTCCATCCTCAAGCTCTTTCTCTGAGCTCCCAGTCCCTCAGAGAGAGCTGTCCATTCCTCAGACCCACACCAGTCCCTCGGTGCCCGGCCGAGCCTGCCTTCTGGAAGGCCCCGGCTGTTGGTGCCAGCTGCGCGTGAACTCCAGGGCTGTTGTCCCCCCGAGGCCACTTCCAGGAGCTGCTCCACTCAGGAAATCCCTCCTCCTGTTTCTTGTTTTCTTGGTTTCCAGCCCATGATTTTCCTTCTCTGCTCCCCTACATGCTCCGCAGGGGTTCAGGTCACCCGGAAATATCTTTTCCTTCTTCTGAGGCCTGGAGTCAACAACACAGTGTGCATGTCTGAAATCCGGGGAGGCTCAGGATGGTATAGATGGGAGTGTGCACACTCGTGCACATTCATGTGTGTGTGTTTGTGAATTTGTGTGATTTGAAGATAGGCTTGGTCCCCAGAGAACACAATGTTTCCCACTTCCAAAGGTCCTCAAAGACCTGCCTCCCTCCTTGCATTTCAGCGGGGCTGGGTGAGTGCGGGTTCTGAAGGGCTGCTAGACTCCTTCCCCGTCATGCCACAGAGCAGGGAATGGTTTCCAGGAGCCTTGAGCCCTGCCACGGGGCCCTTTCTACAACATGGTACTTGGATGTCAAGGGAGAGAGGTTTGAGCCCAGAAATCCTTACAGGGGGTGGCAGAAGATGCCTTAATCTGGGGGTTGGGGTATGAGCTCAGTGGGGTGTGGGATGGCGTTTGGAAACAATCGTCATCACTCACTTTTTCAGAATACTCCTTTGGTCCTGCAGCTCTGGATGCATCCTGATTTATGGGGCGCAGGGTTCCAGCAGCTCTGGGAAGGGTTCTGGTTTTGCAGGGCTCGAGCTCCTGGGGAGAGGTGAAAGGGAAGGACCTGCACTGGAATGTTAGGAGTTAGGAGGTTGAGGGGCAGAATCTGTGGAGGGACCCCAGGATGCTTCCGCCTGCCTTGGGTGACAGACCCCCATGAGAAAAGAGGCAGGATGGGAATCCCAAGGGCCTTGGGAAGCAGCATCCTTGGAGCAGACAGGCTTCCTGGGGAGTAGTTCCTACCCCTCATCCCACTGTGGGGTGTTGCTTTTGCTTCAAGACTGAGCTTTTCTGCCACAAAGTTCAGCCGGCCATCTTCACTGAAACCACAGAGAAACCATATATGTCGTTCACTCACTCCCATTTAACAGATGAGGAGACTGAGGCCTTAGGTTAAGAGAAGCTGAGTGGTGCCACTGGGTCTCCCAGATAGAAAGTGGTAGAGCCAAGCTCCAAACCTACATCTTCTGATTTTAAGTTCTGACTCCTTCCATGAACACGAAGAGTCCCCCCTCAGCCTCAGCAGGGATTGAAGCGTGGGCAGGGATTGAAGCCTGGGCTTCAATTTTACCCCCTATTAGGACAGATGTTGTGAATTTGGGCAAGTTTCTGAATCTCAGTTTTCTCCTAAATAAAGTGGATGTAGTCAGTGAGATACTGGAGCCGTTCTGGCTCCCAAAAGCCAACCAGGCATATTTCTTTCCAATTCTGCATTTCAATAACAGAGGGGGAGTTAGCTTGCTATGGGCCATGGGAGAAGTATTTACACCACAGAAACGAGCACACCTGACAAGTCCTTCCTTTTTTCCATTTAACAAACATTCGCAGTCTTCTGTCAGGCTCCAGCATGGTGCGAGGGAAGTGAAGATGAGTAAGATAAAGTCTTATCCTAAAGGATCTCATGGAAGAGAAAGAGGAAAGAGGCATGAGAAAGAGCCAGATTCTGACCAGGGACCACAGGGGCTCACAGAGCATAACTGTAGTCAATTAGAGGTGAGGTAAGGAATAAAAAGGATATTTCTCTGCAAAAGAAGAAGCTTTAGAAGCAGCTTCAATAGACTCTTTCTTATTGGAATGTTCTGGAAATTGCAAACCTGGGCTTGGGTTTAAAAGCCTAAGCTTTGGTTTGGAGTCACATAGGCAGACTTTGGAACCCTGGCTGAGCTGGCCACTATGTGTGGCAACTTAGCCAAATTATTTATTTATTTACTTCTTTAAAGTAGGCTCCGTGCCCAATGTAGGGCTTCACCTCATGACCCTGAGACCGAGAGCCGCACACTCTACTGGCTCTTGAGCCAGCCATGCATCCCAACTTCGCCAAGTTATTCAACTTCTTTGAGACTATCTCCTCGTTTGTAAGATGGGTTGATAATTTTTACCTCACAGGGTCCTTGTGAGAATTCATTGAGATCATTTATTCAGCAAAATATCTTTGGGTGCAGAATACCTACTATGTGCCAGACACATGAGCCCTACTATGTACCAGGTCTCTGTCCTCCTGGAGCTTATATTCTAGTGGAAGGGGACAGACAGGGAACAAATAAAATCTAGCATGGCAACAAGCAGCCATAAGTGGGTTGGAAATAATAAAGCGGGTGTTTGGGGTGGGTTCCCCAGGAACAGTCCCTATGATGAGCTTTTGCTAGGGAAGTGCTCCTAGGGAAAGTGGTAGGGGAGAGAGACACAGGAAAGGACACAGGAGCCAGGCTAGGGCGCCGATGAAGTCCCACAGAGGGCATCCAGGCTGATCCTGTAGGGCCTCTGGAGGGTAAGTTATGCTTGGAGGGTCCCAGCCTCAGGACAAAAGAAGGATTCCATGAGTTAGTACAAGCTTAGGATTGTGCTTTGCAAGCATGTTGGCCAACAAATGAACACCCCTTCAGCCTAGTCAGTCCCAGTCTCTGTGCCACCCCCCTTCCGCCACGACTGTGTGACTCAGTGATCCAGAACAACTTAGAATTTCTGTGAACACTCTGTGTCCTCTCATGTTGGGCACCTCTGCCCACGTTGTTCCCTTCCTGGAATACCACTCTCTGGAAAATTCTTAGTCATTCTTCAAGTCTTAGCTCAAATGCTGCCTCTATGTCTTTGAAGACTATTCCAGGCCATCCTGGGGGCTTCCTCCTGTGTAACCTCTGAATGGGTACCAAGCTCCCCTGGGGCAACAATATTTCTTTAGAATTACCTGTTCATGACTGTCTGTGCATTAACCTGGGAGCTCCTTGACAAGTGTGGACAGGTCTTTCAGGTCTGGGTCTCCAGAGTGTTGGGCACACAGTAGGCCCTCAGGAGACATTTACCAAGTGAAATAGTTTGATCACTGAGTAGCTTTGTGCCCTTTGGCAAGTCAAAAAACAAAACAAAACAAAACAAAACTCTTTGAGCCTCAATTTCCTCCTCAGTAATTATAACTTCTCCTAAATCCTAGTGGTTTTAGGCAGTTAAATGAGACAATGAATATAAACTCTGAAATGCTATCCAGATGTTTTATTATAAAAAGGTAGGGGAAAAAAAAGATCCAATCTGGAGGTCAACAGTGGCTGTGTGGGCCCAAAAGTCTCCAGAGATCTTGGCTCAGTTCAGAAGACATTTAGAGAGCATTCCAGTATGAGAGCACTAAGCAGGTGTCAGGGTAGCTCCCTATCTTTTCTGACACTTCCTCTGTCACCAGCCAGAGCTTGAAGCTCTGGTCCTGGGAAGGAGATATACCTGCCATGGACCCTCATTCCCCACTTGCAGTGAGTCACCAATAACCATACATACCCAAGCTAGTCGTATTGAGAACTGAAGCTTCTTTCTGCAGAAGGAGGCTTGAGGAAGGAAACCTTGTCAATGGTCATCTTTGCCCAAATAACGGGCATGGGACTAGTCTGTGGTCAGTGTTGTAGGTGAATCTTGTATAGGGATGCTATGACTCTGTAAACCTTGTTCCAGCTCACATCTAGTCTCTTCCAAAGCTGGTCCCTCTTTTCCTGACTCTCCAAAAATCTGTCCTTCCTTCCCAGTACCATTTCATTCTCCCATAGCATCTGCCAAGCTCTCTCTCAGTTATCTTGGTCCTCAGGGAACTATGGCCTGATCTTTTCCTCTATTCTGCTCCAGCTCCAAGTTCTCTTGGGCCTTCAGTGTTGTTTCTTCTTCAATCCCATCTTGATGATACCTAGAATTTGAGAAACTTTTTTTGGTTACCTCAAAGAGATGGTTCTCATGAAAGAGTTCGTGACTCAAGAGTCCCTTCCTCAGCCATGGTGTACGGCCTAAAATTCCTCCTTTTATATGTAAGATGGTTATTTATACTTCAATATATTGTCATCAAACCACTTCTTAACTCTAGGTGGTCTGGCTTGCATTCCCACCATTTTGCAAAACTTCTCTCACTCTCTCTGACACCAATAACCTTCTCTTGGCCAAGTTCATTAGCCTGGAATAGCCCTGTGCCTTCTAGCTTCAGGCCCACTCCTAAGCCATGTAGCCAGCACCTAATATAAATGGGTACTGCTAAAGATCCAATATTGTAGAGATGTAAGTTTTCCCCCAAATTAATCTATAAATTCAGTGAAATACCAGTAAAAACTTAATAAGAGTTTTTAAAATGGAGCTTTACAAGCTAATTTTGTAAGTCACCAAGGGGAAACATGCACAAGAATAGCCAGGCATATTTTTATACAGTCAGAACAATGGGGAGGAAATTGCTCTTTCACATATAAACATTTACTATAAAGTAGTCAATATGGAGTGATATTGGTGTAAAAACAGATAATATAAACAATGGAACAGAGCAAAGAAAGAGATCCATGGAAATCTATCTTATGCTAACAGGACATTTTAAATCTCTAGGAAAGGATTAACTGTCCAAGGATGGTTTTCAAACAATAGATTATCCACTTGGTAAAACATTTGTATATTATATTGGCGATGATTTTACTTCCTAAAAGGAGAATTCATTCTACTTATTTTAATCAAAAAGAAACTCATGGAAGGTATGTAGAGCTGCCAGAATTGCAGGGATGGAGAAAAAAAAAATTTCAGGTTGAATTTACCAGAATAACTTCAAAGCCATGGCACAGAACTGAGCCACTGAAAGAGATGCTGTCACTGCTACAATCTGGAAGCTGCCAGATAGCAGGAAGTTTTTGCCGTGGATACTGTTCCAAAACCACACCACCATTGCCAGGATCTGTGCTAGTAGAATGGAAGCTGTGTTGTGTTTTTCTCGTATAACTCAAAGTGTCATGTGAGTTCTGTCTGCCTAGGTCTTCTAGGAAGCAGACACCAAGATGGAGTTAGGGGGCAGGAGATTTGTTGGGATAATGCCTGTGAAAGATAAAGGGGAGAGGGAGCAGGAGTAGCAAGCAAAGCCTTCAGACTCTGGTATAGTCCTGACATCTGTGAAAGGAGAGGGAGAGGAAGGAAGACTGGGTAGAAAAAGGCTCAGACTGTGATGTAGCCTTGAGAAAGTCTTGGTCACCAGAAGGATTGCCCATAGAGGAGTCCCTCTATGTGGGGAAGAAATGGCCATGCCCTATTTCTTCTCTATGCTCAGTCTTTGACTAAGAGCTCTAGCAGATCCCAAAAGCATTTTACTGGGAGAATATCCATTACATCTGGAATTCTAACTTCAAGGGAGTCCCTATAATACAGTAGGAAAATCAGAAAAGGGTTGATATGAATTTTGATCCAGCCAATGTATTTATCTACCATAGACCTCTACCTCATACCATATGCAAAACAAATTTTAGATGAATTAAAGAGGTATGGGGAAAGAACAAAATTATGTTGTGTTACAAGAAATACAATTGTATTACAAGAAAATATAGGAATATATTTCTATAACTTTGCAATAGGGAAGGCCTTTTTAAGAATCTCAGGAATTGGGGTGCTGGGGTGGCTCAGTCAGTTAAATCTGCCTTCAGCTCAAGTCATGGTCCCAGGGTCCTGGGAGTGAGTCCCGCTTCGGGCTCCTTGCTCAGCATAGAGTCTGCTTCTCCCTCTCCCTGCTGCTCTCCCTGCTTATTCTTTCTCTCTCTCTTTGTCAAATGAATTAAAAAAAAAAAAAAGAATCTCAAGAATCTTCTTGATCCTGGGATGCTGTGTAATCTATCAGGAATAGGTTATTGACATGTATTTTACTGTTGATTTTCTGCCTGCAATCTAGAACACTACAGAAAATGTTATTATTTTGTTATTTTAAATTTGCCTTTTAAGCAAAATGCAAAATTGAAATTATGTAGAGGCACATTTTAAATTAATTTTTATTTATTTTTATGTTTTAAAAAAGTAATCAACCCTAACATCCTTAATGGTGAGACACTAGATGTTTTTCCTCTAAGACTGAGAACAAGAATGTCCCTTCTTCCCAGTCCTATTTAACTTGTTCCTAAAGACCTAGCTAATGCAAAAGAACGACAACAACAAAAAAGGAAATAAAAGACGTAAAAAATGGGAAGGAAGAAATAAAATGGTCTTTATTTGCAGATAACATGGTTGCCTATATTGAAGAATCAACAAAAAACTCCTGGAACTAATAAGTGATTATAGCGAGGTTGCAGGATACAAGGTTAATATACTAAAGGCAATTGCTTTCCTATACACCAGCAATGAATAATTAGAATTTGACATCAAAAATACAACACCACTTACATAAGCAGAAAAGAAAGAAAAAAAGAAGAAAATCTTACATATAAATCTAACAAAATATGTACAAAATATATGTGAAGAAAACTACAAAACTCTGATGAAAGAAATCAAAGAAGATATAAATAAATGAAAAAGTACATGTTCATGGATAGGAAGACTCAATAATTGTTAAGGTGTCAGTTCTACCCAATTTGACCCAAAGATTTGATGCAATCTCAACCAAAACCCGCAGCAAAATTAAAAAAAAAACAAACAACAGATAAAAAAACAGATTCTAAAGTTCATGTGGAAAGGCAAAAGACCCAGAATAGCTACCACAATATTGAAGAAGAACAAAGTTGAAGGACTGATATTACCCGATCTCAGGACTTACTGTAAAGTTATAGTGATCAAGACATTGGTGAAAGAACAAACCAATCAATGAACTAGAATAAAAAGCCGACAAATAGGCCCATACAAATATAGTCACATAATCTTCAACAAAAGAGCAAAGGCAGTACAATGGAGAAAGGACAGTCTTTTCAACAAATGGTGCTAGAACAATTGGGCATACATATGCAAAAACAATTAACCTAAACAGTCTTCACAGTCTTCACAAAAAATAACTCAAAATAGATCATAGACCCAAATGTAAGTCACAAAATTTAAAACTTCTAGAAGATAGCATAGGTGAAAATCTAGGTGACCTTGGATTTGGCCATGATTTTTTTAGACTCAGAATCAATCTGTGAGTGAGAAAATTGCTACGTTAGACTTTGTTAAAATTAAAAAATTCTGCTCTATGAAGGACACCATTAAAAGAATAAAAATATGACATAGGCTGGGAGAAATCTTTGCAAAAGACATATGTCATAAAGGATTTGTATCCAAAATATATGACAAACTCTTCAAATTCATCAATAAGAAGAAAACCAACCCAATTAAAAAAACTAGCAAAAGATCTGAACAGATATCTCAACAAAGAAAACAAACAGATGGCAAATAAGCATATGAAAAGATGTTCAACATCATATGTCATTAGGGAACTGCAAATTAAAACAACAATGAGATACTACTACACATATATTAGAATGGCTAAAATCCAAAACACTGACAACACCAAATGCTGATGAGGATGTCGGGAAACAGGAACACTCATTTATTGCTGGTGGGAATGCAAATGGTACAGCCACTTTGGAAGACAGTTTGGTGGTTTCTTGCAAAGCTAAACATAAACTTACCACACAACCCAGCAATTGGGCTCTTACGTATTTATCCAAATACGTAAAAAGTTGAAAACTTTGCTACAGAAAACCTGCACACAAGTATTTATAGCAGCTTTGTTCAAAATTGCCAATAGTTGGAAGCAACCATCATATTCTCAATAGGTGAATGGATAAACAATCAATGGTACATCCATACAATAGAATATTACTCAGCAATAAAAATGGAGCTTTTCATCAAACCATGAAAAGAATGAAAGAATCTGAAATATATATTGATAAGTTAAAGAAGGCAATCTGAAGGACTACATATTGTATGATTCCAACTGTACAACGTTCTGGAAAGGGCAAAACAATAGAGCCAGTAAAAATATCAGGGTTTCTGAGGGAGGCAAGGAGGGATGAAGAGATAGAGCATAGGACATTTTTAGGGTGGCAATAATGAATGATATTATAATGGTAAATACATGATATTATGCATTTGTCAAAATCCATAGAATGTACAGCACAGAGAGTAAACCATCATGTAAACTCTGGACTTTAGTTAATAATAATATAGCAGTTTTGGTTCATCACATAACAAATGTGCCACACTAATGTAAGCTGTTAATAATAGGAAAAATTGTGCATGAACAGGTGGGGAGGGAGGAAGGGAATATTGTGATGGGGGAAGGAGGTATATGGGAACTCCATACCTTTTGTTCAGTTTTTCCATAAACCTAAAACTGTTATAAAAATAAAGTCTATAAAAAGTTTTACAAGTAACTAATATACTTGGAGAGAAAACTGGCAGCAAATATAACAGACATATACTCTAGTTTTCTCAGGACAGTTCTGGTTTATACCAGTTGTCCTGGTGTCTTAGCTGGTTTTGTATTTGTCATTCTCTAAGTGTCTTGGTTTAAATGATAAATTATATGGTGACCCTAGACAAAAAGTTATTATTGGTAATAATATAAAGAACACTGTAAAGCAATAAGAAAAAGATAAACAATCCAAGAGAATAATAGGCAATATATATGAATAGGCGTATTAGTTTGCTAGGGTTGCCATAACAAAATATCATAGATGGGGTAGTTTAAACAACAGATATTAATTTTCTTACAGTTCTAGAGGCTAGCAGTCCAAGAACAAGGACATAGAAGGTTTGGGCTCTTCTGAGACCTGCAAGTCCTTGGCTTGCAGATGGCTGCTTTCTCACCGTGTCCTCACAGCATCTTTCCACTGTTCATGCATAAGTCTGTGTCCTAATCTCCTCTTTTTATAAGGACATAGTCATATTGAATTAGGCCCCATCACATGACCTTATTTTACCTTAATCACTTCTTTAAAGGCCCAGTCTCCAAATACAGTCACATCTGAACCACTGGGAGTTAGGATTTCAACATATGAATTTTTTGGAGGTAGGGACACAATTCATCCCATAACAGTGGAAAATTCACAGAAGAAGTACACATGGCCAATAAATATATGTCAATATGTGTAATAACACCCAAAACCAGAGACATACAAATTAAAAATAATAATAACCAACCATCTCCCCTAGTAGAATGGCAAAAAAATAATAAAAGAAGGCTGATTCTATCTAAGGTTGGCAAGGATGTGGGAAACTGTTGTTTGTTGATGGAACAAATTGATACAACTTTTGTTGAGGACAATTTGACAGGTTCCATTAACATAAAAAGTACATATCTTTTGACCTAGAAGTTTCACTTCTGAGACTTGATCCTACAGAAATGTAGAGGTACGAAGAGGTATGCATATAGATATTAATTGCAGTATTTTTTGGTATTATTTAAAAATTAAAAAAAATTAAATTTCTATCCATAGGTAAATAAGTTATGGTACATCCACACTATGGAACACTATACTGAGGTTAAAAAGGATATTTTATCATTTACCTATGATAAAAATAAGGTTCACGTGATATCCTATGAATAGATAAAATGGAATCTTAAAACATATTAAGTAACTCAAAAGAGAGGAAATAGAGAAGAATATATGAGACACATAGAATAAAAATAACAAAATGGTAGATTTAAACTCAGCCATATCCATAATGTCATTAAATATAAATGTTCTAAACATCACAATTAAAAGGCATAGATTATGAGATTGGATTTTTTTAAAGGCATGATCCAACTATATACTGCTTATAATAAATCCATTTTAAATATAGTCATAAGTAGGTTAAAAGTAAAAGGTTGGATACAGATATACCATGCTAATACTAATCAAAAGAAAGCTATATGGAGTGCTTGGGTGGCTCAGTCAGTTAAGCATATGACCCTTGATTTTGGCTCAGGTCATGATCTCAAGGTGGTAAGATTGATTTCTGCATCAGGCTCTGCCCTCAGCAGGAAGTCTGCTTGAGATTCTCTCTCTCCTTCTCCCTCTGCCCCCCACACTCCTGCAGGGTCTCTCGCTCTTCTAAAATAAATAAATAAATCTTTTTAAAAAGGAAAGCTATATTGATATCATACAAAGCAGATTTCAGAGCAAAGAATATTTCTAAGGATAAAGAAGTTCATTTCATAATGATAAAGGGCTCAATTTATCAAGAGGACATAGCAATTCAAAAGGTATGTTCATGTTAAGAAGAAGTTTCAAAATAATGACACAAAACACATAGAATTGCAAAGAGAAATAGACAAACTCAAAATTATAGTCAGAGATTGCATATCCGCTTGTCCTTATTTCACAATTTCTACTCTGCCCTTCCTTTGTCTTTTTAAACTCAATTAAACTTAAGGCCCTTTTCAGATAACGTTTTAGTCTCTAATTTCTCTGATGTGAATTATTCCATTTGTTGGCCATCTTGGCATTGGACTTCTTCATATATTTTATAATTTTTGTCTATGAGCTCATCTTCAACAGAGGCTATTTTTCATTAGAGTCCTATAAGTGTTTTGAGTTATTAAGGTCTCTTATGATATGATTTCATTATTGCATACTTAGAAATTTTCTCTCTTCTCTTTATTTTTTTTTCAGCTTAGCTATGTTTTAAATGAAATTTTAAACAATTATATAAAATATTGTTGTGTGGGAAATTCTCATGCCAGATTAGTTTTTGGTTTTGATAGAATGTGTCAAAAGGTTTCCCATGATAAAACTTTGAAAATAGCCTTCAGCCAATTTCTTCCCTAATTTTCCTTTGTCCTGGAATTATAAAATTACTTTTTAATGAATTTATAATAAGTGGGATATTGTTTAACTGGGGAAAATGCCATTTCAGGATTATAAGCTGTGTACTTTTTAAGATAAAGACTAAAATTTGCTTTATGGAAGATGTTCTTCTGTTTTAGCCTATACTGCTTGAGTCGGCCCTTTTAGCTATGCTATTTATGATAAAGCAGGGCCCTGCCTATCATTCTTGGTGGGTATGGAAGAACACTGTTGGGGTCTTAAAGGAAATTTCTAGTTTGAAATGTTAATATCCTTTAATAATATACATTGAATGAAATTGTGAAATTCTGCCTCTGAGCATTATTTTATTTAGAGCACCACCATTTCCTAATTTGGAATCAGACTACCCTGTCCCTGAAATTGGTGTGTTCTTGAAAAGTGATGTGTGTTACTCGGGGATTAGTTGTTTACACAAGATAAGGGGCTGGGATGGTGAAGAATGTGGGAGAGAAGTGCTCTTTCTTCAGCTTAGACTGAAGAAAACAACCGTGCAAATGACCCACCCTGGGCCTAGCACAGTCTAGTCTGGACCTGGGAGTTGGTTGTCCCACTTGTCTTCTATTTTAACCTGACCATGCCAATGCTGGGGCGATGTCCTGACAGGTATTTTGTTTTGATATCTCTGCTGTCAGTAATGCATGGAAAAGGCAAACTCTGGAGCAGGACAAGAAGATTTCAAAGGCAGATATTAAATTTGAGTGAGAGGGAGAAATAAAACAACAACAACTACTTCCAGGAGCTGGGGTGGGAGTATCTCTTAGATCTGGACTCTGAGGAAGGGGAATAATTGGGATATACCTGGTGGCGAGAGATTTATCACTGGCCATATGGAGGCAGTTAGCAGGTGAGGTGGGAAGTGGGCTTCTAAAGGACTCTGAAGTTAGCTAGGTGCTGTGGGCTCTCAGCAGAGCCACTTCTAAGAACAGTTAAAGGGTAGTTTCTAGTATGTACTTCCCTTCCCCTTCTGCCTCAGCATTGTTAACTTATCTTTGGCTGTGGTGTGGAGAATTAGGAGAGATCCTGGCCCATGCTTTGGTTGAGGAACCAAGACCTGTTTGGATCTAGGTGCAGGGGTACCTGGGGAGAGAGTGAGGCAGAGAGTGGTAGACAGTGAAGCTGAGCAGGAAGCCAGGACCAGAGCACAAAGGGCTTTGTAAGCCATTCCAAGGAATGGGACTTTGTCTTGAAGGCCCTGTGGAGCCATTAAAGGATATCAAGCAAGATGGTGATGGGAACAAACTTATAATATATAGAAAGCAAAAAAACTTCAGAGTATCTTATAAATTTGCAGACCATTGTAGTGGACATCTTCTGTTTTTGTCTGGACAGCACCTCTTAAATCTTCCTGTGGTAACAGAACCCCTTTTTCCTGTGGTGCACCTATGCCATGGGATTTGAGTAGCGTTGACTTTGATCTCAAAAACAAGGAATGTGCCGGTGACCCAGGTCAGGCCCAACAGGAGCAACTGACCTCCACAGATACTGGTTCAGGGAGGGTTCTGTGACTCAATTTTGTGTTAGGACTTTTGTCATGCCAAGACTTTTCTGACAGAAAAGTCAGAAAAGACCATCTCTTTCTGGTGGGGTCTCTAAACTGATAGAATATGAATCTGGTCTCCTGGTGGCCAAGAGGTTTTCTGCCACCTGGACAGAAAATAACTGAGAGATAGTGTGAGACCAAGTCCTCAGAGATGGTGTAAGACCAAGTTCTCAGAGATGGTGTGAGACCAAGCCCTCAGGCTGTAGTTTGAGCCACAGGATCCAGCCACAGGCAATGCCAAGTAGAAATAGGCAGCTAGGGGAGAGAGAGAGAGAGACAGAGGAAACCCCAAGGACATTGTTGAACTACTGGATCCCAGCCAATCCTTTCTTTTACAGAAGCCAATAACTTTTATCCTGCTTAATCTAATTTGTTGTATTTCTCTCACTTAGAAGTGAGAGTTCTTTCTAACAGTTGTGTGTTCTCCTGATTTGCTCTTCCCTAGACTCAATATTCCCAATTAGTTTCACAATTTGAGATGGTTCCTAGGTCACTCCCACCGTGGTCATCATCCTCTGGAGGGAGATGTCCACACTAGAGTCCCTGGGAGACCTTCTCTGTAAGAGTTGTATTCTTTTTTTTTTTTTTTTTTTTTTTTTTATTTTTTTTATTTTTTTTTAAAGATTTTTATTTATTTATTTGAGAGAGAGACAGTGAGAGAGAGCATGAGTGAGGAGAAGGTCAGAGAGAGAAACAGACTCCCCGCGGAGCCGGGAGCCCGATGCGGGACTCGATCCCGGAACTCCAGGATCATGACCTGAGCCGAAGGCAGTCGTCCAACCAACTGAGCCACCCAGGCGTCCCAAGAGTTGTATTCTAATAAAGTACATGATGAAATCTTCTCTGAAGAAATCAAGATATAAGTTTGATACCTGTGGATTGGGTGCTGGGAGGGCTTTTGGGAGGATCTTGGTCACAGCAATATATGACTTGAGGTGTCTACATTTCTATAAAGAATGAAGTACAGTGGCTCTATCTCAGAGAGTTCTCAGAGGCCAGATTCTAAGTGGGAGGGAAAGTAGAAAAGAATGTGTCCTCGTTTATGGCCAACAAGATCCCAGGCTGTCCTGAAATATAAATGAAACCATTCAGTCATCTTAACTGGCTGTTAATGAGCCAATTCATAATTTAGAAGTGGTTTTAAGGAATTGCAAAAGGAAGGGGGTGGGAAGACACTCAGGCCAGATCCGTCCTTATCATAATCTGACTATGTTTGTGTGTGTATAGAAGGCAATAGTGAACCCACTTCCTTTCTGATTGCACAGGGGTCTATAATGCACCTGGTTAAGGTGAGCTGAGGACCCGCCTTCAACAGAACAGTTCTGGGCTTAGACTCCCAGGCGATGAATTCCTTCAAGTGTCCCTTGCAAACTGCTCTGAACCTTACTGTGTCTTGCTTTCTTTTTTCCTGATCACTTAGTAAGTTACACACAAGATTAATCCCAAGATTAAAACACCATTTTGGATGTTCCCAAGTCCTTGGCCATATTGTGTCACCTTGCCTTTTAATGTCCTAGAGAAAATGGATCAAACTCTCAACACACCATAGAAGGAAATGCAGGTTTTTTACTATACTTCTGGGGATTTGTTCCCAATCCCCTTTTACTGATCCTATCGAATTCCCTTCCTTTTTCCCTTCTTTCCTACCCTCCCTCCACCCCACCCTCCTCCCTTCCTTTCTCTCCCTCCTCTTCCCCACTGTCCCCCTCCTTTCCAAGGCTGTTTTTTTCTCTCTGACTGGTGTCAAGACAAATGCAAAATACAGATCTTTTTCCTTGATTTCCTTGATTTCCCAACAGTAGCCCTAGCACAGGGGAGCATGTAACACAAGTTCCCTGCATGTAACCGGTAGAGCAGCACTGTGTCTTAGCACAGAAAACACCTTAAAGTTAAATATCAGATATTCTCTTGGCCACATCCTACCACCCCCCCCATCTGACCTCCTTGAGGCCCAGCCTCCACATGTTTCCAGGGCTCTCTCTTTCCCCTCCCTTTCTCCTTCCCTCCCTCCCTTCACAGCAAGGCTCTTCTGAAGCAGCTCTTCCCCACCCACTGCCCCAGACTGCCTCTGGGCCAGTCTCTGCCTGCCCAGAAAACATTAAGGACCAGCTTTGAAATTACTTTTTCCTTTAACACAATCAAATTATTCATCTTAACTCCTTCCCCTACCGGTCTCCACAAGCATGTGAAGATCCATCATCCCTTGATATGAAAGTACGCTACCCCCTTGGAAGGCAGAAGTGGCTAGAACAGTTTTGTTGGCTGTTTAAACTGCAGCGTTGTCTTTCTTGCAGCTTGAGCCTGACTACAGCTCAGAGATGTTTCTGTGAGTACCCCCTGCCTAGTCCGATATATTCCCCCCGACCCAGGCACCACCCCTCCCTTGTCAGCACCTCTTAGCCCCACCCTACCTCCCCCATCCAAGAGCCTTCTGGAAACAGCCCATACCCTTATTTCCCAGTTCTTCCTGCCCCCCAGGGTGCCCTGAACCATAGGAAGGCCCTCCTCTCCTTCCACCAGCCGGATCTCAGGAGCCCTAAGGCTTGCCTGGGGCTGCTCTGTGTCTGAGGGTCTCCTAGTGTGTGATTTAAACCCAGGGCCCCTAGAACCCTACGTGATCAATGAATGGTAAGTCCCGACAAGTCCCCAGGATTTGCTGGAGCATCCAGCCTATGAGAAGCATCAAGAAACGTTTCTCTGTCTAAATCAGAGCTCCCTTGCACCCAGGTCCCGGAGGGAAGCTGTCAGACTGGAATTTGGTCTCCTGAATGTAGCACAAACTATAGTCTCTGCTCCTCTCTGTTCCTGCACTGCCACCCATGGTCTGTGACCCAGTGGCCTGGGGTGGGCAAGGAGCACTGGGCTGGAGTGAAGACACAAGGCTTCTGGGCTTGTTCTTCCATAAATTCATTTCAGCGGCTGGGCACCCCTGTGCCTGCTTGGGCCTCTGTCTCCTCAGCTGGAAAAGAAGAGGTTGGACTAGGTGAAGTCCAGAGGCCTAGAGCCCAGTCCTAGGAAGGGGCCGTCTTACCCCCAAGCTGGAGCTCATGACCGTGCCCTCCATCAGACTCACCTGTGTGGGCAGCAGCTGTGCAGCCCTGAGCTGCGGATGGAGGTGGAGGCTGTGCTGGCTCCTGACCTTGGAGGTAGAGGATGCTGGAGTTCTGAGAAACTGAAGGGAAGCTAGGGCAGTTGGGGGTCATGGGGTGGGGGGAGTCACGCAGGGTAAGGCTGGAGAGATGGGCAGGGCCTCTTGGGCCATGCTGAGGAGTTGGTATTTTACTCAAGGTGCAACAGAGAGCCATTGAGGAGGTTTCCAATGGGGAGCTCTCTGCATCTGTGCAAAGAATGGACTGAGGGGACCCCTGAGCAGAATCAAGGGGATGCCCAGGGAGGCTAGTGCAGTGGTCCTGGTGAGAGAGGAGACCAGGGAGAGGTGTGCACGCATGGGTTCAGTGCAGGCTTGAGGCAGAAATGGTCCGCGTCACAGTTAATATGGTGGTGAAGGTGTTGATGCCTGGGTCTCTCACACTTTGTTTAGGGCCCTGCTCACTAGCACTCAGCTGCTCCTTTCTGGCCGCTTAGACTTCAGGGGGGCTAAGCCAGCCTCCAGAGAAAGGGTGATCAGGGGGCTTTGCTGCCAGCTGAGATGGTGACTGAGTTAGGACCTTCCTCCCTTCCTGGTGGCGCCAGGAAGGATAGAACTGGTGGGAACAGAAGGGGAGAGCCTGTGGCAAGGGAATGGCACTTGGTCCCCCCAGATCAGCATGGGGGCAGGACACCCCAAATCTCAGGGGCCTCCCATCCCTGAAACATCTTCATTAGCTGCTCATTGTCTGTGGCAGCAAAGAATGGCTCCCAGCTGGCCAGCCGATCTAATTTCAGGAACCATCTTTTCTGAGAGATGGTTCACGCTCAGCTTGGTCCGCTTCAACTCCCAGAGGCCTTTGGGCTGCTTTCCTGAGGCAGGGCTCTACTGGTCATGTCTGGAAGGCAGGGTGATTCCATCAACTGGGTTTGCCTGGCAGGAGATTGGGAGCACTCTTTGGGAACAGAGAAGGAGGGAGGGACGGCAGGGACAGAAGAAGAGCGAGAAGAACAAAGAGGGGCTTGGTGTGAGAGGGGTGGGCTATTTGCTAAATAAAATTTAAATCCTTAGCATGGTTTCTGCCAAAAGGAGAGAAGTGCTGATGAAAACCATATGTCTCTAAGTAAGTGGAATGAAGAGCCTTGCTTTGTGTGCGCCTGTGTTAGAGATGCTGCTGTTGGTCTCCCATGCAATGGAAAAATCTCTATTTTAAAGAATACAATGTTAAGAGGCACTCTGAGACAAACCACATTTCGCAATTAAGTAGTTTACAAGGTCAGCGAAGGAAGGACAAAATAAACCAGCTGAAAAAAAGTCTTGCTCAATACCAAAATTTGTTTAAAAGTTCAATGTTACAGTCAGAAACAGTAATATAGGCTTATTATGTAGTTTTATAAAAATAGCCCCAAAGATAAGACTCTTTCAGGATGGAGGAGAAATTAAAAATGCTCTCAGTACGGGTGCAGATATTGTATTTTCCTGACATTTGAAAAGAAGGCTAATTTTTGTAAAATGTAAACGATGTCATTTTTTACTTTTTCTAAATTGACCCTTCGGCAAACTGAACCCAAACTGAGATGCAAACTTAACTACTACTGTCCATTCTGCAGAACAGAAGTTGAATTTCTTCCTCCAGCATTCAAATTCCAATATATCGTGGTTCCAAATGGCCTTCCCTGAATTTCCTCCCCAGCACACCGGCCTCACCAGCCCACCCTGTTCTCTGTCCTCCTTGCAGACTCCCCTGCTGGGTGTCAGGTGCACTCCCTGGGCCTGCGGTCCGTGATGCCCTTCTTCCTGGCTGATGAAAAACGTCAGTCCTTCTTCAAGGATGTCAATTTCCAAATTCTATCCATTCCACTATAATTCCCATGTGATGCTTTTGCATAGATATTCCAGTTCTCTGAAGAAATCCTCTATCTTGTCACTTACTTTCTTGACCATATTAATCCCAGCTGTTGGAAAGTCTGTATCAGATCGCTCTGATTTCTGGATCACCTATGGGTCTGTTTCTAGTACGGAGATACTTTTTTGGCTCTGCCTGATGTTATTTTTCATCGCGGGATTTATCTTGGCTTTCCAGAAGGCCATCCTAGTCCAGTCCAGGTTGAGCTGATTTGAGGCTGCCTGTCGGAATTGTGAAGGCTGCCCTGTCCCCCACTTGCCTTTTCTCCTGGGGCCTCACCCTTCAGGGTTCCCTTCCCCTTCAGTGGGGCTCTGATTTCCAGTTTGTTTCCCCCGCCCCCATCTGACTGTCAAGAACTCTGCTCCGCTTCTGCGTGTCTCAGCCGGTGGGTGATTTTGGGCTCATCAGCCCTTCACTACCGCGGCCCCTGCTACTTATGAATCTGCAGACGCCTTGGCCGGGGAAGGGCCTGGCATTTTGAACTAATCTAATCTAAGCTGCTTCTCTTCCCCCAGGTGCCTTGGCCCTCAGGTCTTTCTTGCCTGGGCATTTCAAACTCCAAATTTGTCTCCCCGCCCCACGAGATTGCCGAAACCTCTAGCTGGAGTTCCGGGTTCTTATCTACCACTTTTTGCTTGGTTCTGAGCCTCTCGGGTCCATGCCACTCACAAACCAGTGATGCTGGGAGGGGAAGGGTAGCGCCGAGTGTCACCTCCATTAACTCCCCTTCTCTCTGGGGTCCTGACCTTTCAAGCCCTGGCTACCTGCAAACAAGTGGCTTTTAGATTTTGTTCAGATCATTCCTAGTGGGAGGACTGGCCTTTGATGGGCTACTCTGACATTCCAGGAACTGGATTCTTTTTCTATCCCCTTCGAAATGTAAGCTGCGTGAGGGCAGGGCCCTTGTCTCCACCACCGCTGTGATCCCTGGCTGATCGTAGAACATGGCTTTAAATACCACCTAAGCCTGGACATTTTCAGATGCTGTCTCCAGCCCAGAGCTCTGTTCTGCGCTTGCGGCCCCACGTATCTGCCATTGTCATCACCGTGGGGCCGTTGCTCAGAAACTCCACATGTTAAAAATTTGGTTCTTTCCCTTAAATCTGTCCCTGTCCCAGGCTCCCTCCATCTACCTGCTTATGTCTGAGACCAGAAGGTCACACTGACGAATTGTCACTGGCTCCCCTCCCACCTCCAGTCCCCCATGTTGCTGACTCCACCTTAAAATGTCACATGACATCATCTAGTCCTCTTCCTGCCACCACAGCCCCATCCCAGGACCGTTCCCCTCCCCTCCCCTCGGGTACTTAGTAGTCCCCTCACATTCCTCCCCAAAGCCATGCTGGTCTCCTTCCAGCCCGTTCACCAGCCACCAGATAGAGTGATCTCTTGAAAACAAAAATCTGATTATGTCATTTCTCTGCATAACAGCGTTCAATGACATCCCACTGCTTTTAAGAAAGCTTTGAAGATAAACCCTCGAGGAGCCACCATCCTGCTGTTCTACCCCACACCCCATCCCAGGCTCAGCCTACCTGACTGTTGCCCTTGACACATTCCATCCCGAGGACCTTCTCGGCTCTGGAGCGCCTTGACTTCCTCTTGCCCTAGGGTGGGGGTGGGGGGCTCACGCAGGCTCTTCTGCTTCCAGAAAATAGTTTCTCATTTTCTTGTCTGCTTCTCTCCCATTCATCTTTCAGGTCTCAGCTCAATGTCTCCTCCTTGTAGGAGCTTCCCGGCCCCCCACCCCACCGGCCATGAGCTCCTTGTCACTGTATCATAGAACTCAGCACATCGGAATAAACTGTGAAATCAGCGGATCGTTGAGGTTTTTCCCCCTACTGGGCTCTAGCTCCTGGAGGCTCTTTGTCTTGGTCACTACTCTAACCCCAGAGCCAGCAAGGAGCCTGGAACCTCTTAGCAGGTTCGTCAATAACGTTTTGAATAAGTGGGTAAAAGACCAACAAGGACACCCGGTCACCCCCGACCCCCACCTCCGCAGCAGAAAGCAACACGGTGAGTGCAGAGCGGACTGAGGGCGGCTGGGATATGGGGTTTCTTGTTAGCAAGAGTCGGAGAGTGTGATCATAAAAACGAGGAATTCTAAACAGTCTGATGCAGTCTTCTTATTGTCGGACTTAGCGCCCTGGCTGGGGAGCCAGCGGATCCGGGTTCTAGTCCCAGGCCTGGCACAGATGATGACAGATAGCATTCATATAATGCTTCACAGCGTACAAGGCATTTTCACAGATAGCATCTCATTGAATTGATTCAGCCACCTCCAGCAAGCAGCGCTTAGAGGCCTGTTGTCGGGGCAGAGATGGGGCGGGGAGGAGTGGGTTTCCAGGCCCATCTTCTCCCCGCGTGATCTCAGACAGCTTTCATCTCCAGCCCTGAGCCTGCTTGTCTATAAAATGAAGGAATCCAAAGGGATGATCTCTAAGGCTTGCCTCTGGAAATTTAGAACTAAAAATTCAGAAGGACTCCAGTCAGAAGGCAAAGGATCACGGTAGCCGGGCAGCATCCCCCTCCCCCCACCCCGCCCCAGGCTCCAGACAATACCAGGGGCGCCCCAGGGAAGGGTCGCAGAAAGCTGGAAGTGGGACAGAAACCAGGACATTTGTATAGGTGGTTAAGTGAGAGCCGGCCCCTGGGAAGGAAGTAGGAGTGAGGGACCGGGGAGAGGAAAAACCCAGCTAGGTCAGTGTGTCCAGATCACCTCTGTCTCGAAGGGACATGACGTCACTGGGACTTGCTGAGAAGCCGCAGAACCCCTCCCAGAGCTGTCAGCCAGAAGTACAGGCCCAGTGAGCTTTCTCCACCAGCTCCCACCCCCGCTGGTGGGCTTTCACCCGCAGAACTGTCCCCTATACTACATACAGGGCTGTGCCTACCCAGACCGAGGAGGCTTCTTGGTAGAGAAGTTCTGGGGCAGATAAGACAAGAATCCTTGAGGCAAGAGTGGGGAGACAGGTCCAGCTCGGGGACACCTGTCCCCCGCAACAGCACCTGAAGTCAAGGTGGGACCTGGGGCACCGGGACATATGATATAAGTCACAGAGGGACAGGAGCGCCACCCACCATTCATATTCATGCGTTGTGGTGTTGGGGCTCTTGTCCCCTACCCCCACCCATCCTGGGCCCTCTGAGTGTTGGGGCCCCACCCTCTTATCTGTGGAGTTCTTGGTGTCTGGAGCCATTGAAAGTGGGGATTCGGGGTGGGGGATTGTCTGTACACCTGGGCGATTCACACGGGGCTCAGCAGATCTTTGGACGAGGGCCCTCCAGGCGGCTGGGTCTATGATGCAGCGCCCAACCCCATGGTGAGGAATGGGTGCACTCGTGCCTCTTCTCCCCTGGTCATGAGTGATGCTCCCCCAAAGGCTAACAAAGGGTCTGCCTACAGGCTTGGGGCTTGCCAGGCCTGCTAGTGGCAGTGCTCCTAGTCAGGAACCCTTGTGCTGCCTCCCTGGTGCCATGATGCCTCCATCTGCTCTTCCGTTGTAAACTCTGGACCTGGCTTCCTTCAGCCTTAACTTTGGATTCCCCAAAAGTCTGATTTGTTAATAAAAAAAGGAACAGTGGCTGTTTCTAGCCTTTTTCCTCTGCTACCACAATTCTACTTTGTCCCTAGGCAATGTGAATGGGAGACTAAAGGGGAAAAAATGTCTTTTATGAGAAGGTGGAAAAGAACACAAAGATTTAAGCTCCAAGATATTATCTGAATTCTTCCTCTGGATGAGCCTTTTTAACCCCCAAATAAATGTCACCCTCCTTATGGAGAGGAAAGGATTTTCATTTCTCTAACTGTACCCCATCCCCAACCCCGGGTTTCCTGGTGCTGTATATAACAAAGAATTTGGGTGACTTATGTCCCTGGCTCATGGGAGGTAAACCCTAAATTTGGGGAATTTCCCAAGTAATAGGAGTGTCTTCTTCATTCACGGGGGGTCGTTCAGACCGTGACTGAGTTCATGCTAGTCAGATGACTCAGGACGGGGACAGGCCAGGCCAGAAGACCCAACCGTGTGATTAGAGGGTTGGGGTTTTGAGACTGGTGATGTCAGCCTGACCCCTGGGAAGGGTAGAGAGGCTGGATATTAAGTTGAATCACATGACCAGTGATTCCATCAATAATGTTTACATCGTGAAAGCCTAGGAATAACTCTGGACAGAGGCTCAGGTGAGCTCTTCCTAGCTCATGTGACACATCATTGGTCGGGGTGGGGGGGTGTATCCTAAGAACACAGAAACTTCACATTTGAGACTCCTTCAGACACACTAAGACATGTCTCTTCATTTGGCTGGTCCTGATTTGTGCCCTTTCTAATAAAACTGTAGTCATCAGGACAGTGCTTCCCTGAGTTCTGTGAGTTATTCTAGTGAATTACGAAATTTGAGGGGATAATGGCTGTTTGGTCAGAAGTACAGGGGGCCTGGGAACCCCAGAACTTATGGCTGGCTCTGAAGTGAGGGGAGACTTGTGGCTGATGGTGTCTTTAGCCTGTGAAGTCTGCACTAGTTCCAGACAATCTGACCTGTGTTGCCCTTAGGTGTATCTATCTGCCTGCTTCCTTCCTTACCACGGCCTGGGGATCCGTACTCATCAGTCAGGAGGCTCAGTCTCCTCCAAATAGATGCTCATTTCTACCTTCACCCCAGAAAGCAGACACAGAGGTGGGAGAAGTGCCCTGGAGTTGGGTCTGGGTAGGACGGGCACAGCCCTGGGGAAAGTGATGTGTGCCAAGTCCTTGGATCCATGCGTGTTCCATGCATTTTTGCTGGAGTCCCACAAGGCATGACCTGGCCTTCTGGGCAATGTGCTGACGTGTACTATGGGAGCTGAGTCATCCCACTTGTCCCTGGAAAAGCCCCTTAGTTGGCTCTTCATCCTGGCCAGGCCTTTGCCGGAGATTTCCACCTCTCCAGTCCTCTCCCTGGGGCACATGAGAGTTTCTGGGTCCCCTGCATGCCCGGGGGCGCCAGGAGTCTTACCTTGGTCATGCCTCCCCGGCCACCTTTGTCCTGCCCTCTGCACGGGCTGAGCATCAGGCAGACTTCTAGATGTATCAGGTTCCCTCCCCACAACCCGCCCCCACCCAGCCCCACCTGCCACGATCAATGAGCTCAGGGAAGCATGACTCAAGTGCCTGAGACTCTCAGCTCCCGGGGACATTTCTAAGCACCCCTGCACCCTCATTCTGGAGCAGTGAGCTCACGACGGTCTAACTTCCTCCCTACCTTCTTCATCCTCTTTGTCCTCAAGACCGCAAGGGCAAACCCATCCTTTTCCTCTGCCTGCTGAGGATGCCTCTACAGAGTGTAGGATCTACCCTCCCAGACCTGCCTCCTGCCACAACAAATGAATTTAGAAAATCTTTCCTCCAGACAAAGGGTGGCTTTCCAGTCTGCTTAGTTGCCAGGAACTCAAACAAAAATCTAGTTGATGTTCAAAGCCAGGCAGTGACTTGCTCCAGCAAGATCTCCCCTTGCCCCCGGGTGACCCCCTGGGGTAGAAGACTCATAGGCTGAGGAAATAGACCTGAAATTATTTCAAAATATAATCTCATTTACATGCGCCTCGAATAATATTTACGGTGGGCCTGCTACACTCCGGTCACTAGGTTAGGACATAAACACTCCTTAGAAATTGCTTTTAATAACTGCTTTATTAAGATATCACTGACATGCCCTACAGTTCTGTCTTAAAAGGGAACAGCTCAATATTTCTTACTATAGTCACAGAGTTGTACAAACATCACCACCCCCCAATTCTAGAATGTTTCTATCACCCCAAAAAGAAATACCGAACTCATTAGCAGTAAATCGTCTCCTGCCTCCAGTCTCCCCTCCGCCGGCTCCTGGAAATCACTAATCTACTTTCTGTATCTATGGATTCGTCTATTCTGGACATTTCATGTAAATGGAATCATACAATGTGTGCCTCTGGTGACTGGCTTCCCTCATTTAGGAGAATGTTGTTAAGCTTCCGTATTGTATCAATACTTCATTTATTTTTATTGTCAGTTAATGCTCTGCTGTAGGGATACGCCGCGTTTTATCTATACATTCATCAGCGGACGAACATTTGGGCTGTCTCCCCTTTTTGGCTGTTATGAAGAAAGCGAGCATGAACGTTCTTGCACAAATCTTTATGCGGACAAATGTTTTTATTTCTCTTGGGTACATAGCCTGGAGCTGGGTCACGTGGTAACTCTGCCTAACAGTTTGAGAGTGTGTCAAATTCTTTCCCACAGTGGCTGTGCCATCACCATTTACCGCTCCCACCAGCAGTATGTGAGGGTTCCAGTTTCTCCACATCCTCCCCGACACTTCATGGCTTCCGGTTTCGGCCATCTTGGTGGGCGGGCTGTGGTGTCTCACAGTGGTTCTGATTTCCATCTCCCTGATGGCTAAGGACAGCGAGCATCTTCTCATGCATTCACTGGCCATTTGCATACCTTCTTTAGAGAAAGAGCTATTAGGATCCTTTGCCCATTTTTTCAGTTGGGTATTTGTCTTTTTGTTGTTGAGTTGAGTTGTAAGAGTTCTTTATACATTCTGAATACAGGTTCATTTCCAGCCCCTTTTGGATTTGAAGAGAAATCTAAATCAAGGTTAGACCCAGAGTTGCTGTTTTAATAAATGAGTGCTGTGAAATGTGTAAGCCTGATGATTCACAGACCTGTACTCCTGGGGCAAATAATACATTATATGTTAATAAAAATAATTAAAAAGAAAAAGAGGGACACCTGGGTGGCTCAGTGGGTTAAAGCCTCTGCCTTCAGCTCAGGTCATGATTCCAGGGTCCTGGAGTTTTCCTCTGTTCCTGCAGGAACCCTGGCCGGCGGGGTGGAACGCCCTTTTCTATGCTCTTTTGGTCACCTCTTGAGGTCGGAGTCTAGGCTTATTCATCACTGTGTCCCCACACCTGGCCCAGTGTTTGGAATGTGGTTCTAGGAGCTAACATTACCGAACACCTATAATGTGCCAACACTGCTGCTTGTATTATTCAAATAATCCTCACGGCAATCTCACGAGTCTCACCTTCATTTCACAGATGAGGAAATGAAGATGCAGGGAGGTTGAGTAACTTGCCCAAGGTCACATGTCAGCACGCGGCCAATCTGGGATTTGAACCCAGCCCGTGTGACTCTTCAGCCAATATTATGACTCGCAATCCCACTATTGGGTTGTCTTTCTGGTTGTCCTTTTTGTGTAGGAGAGTGGCATCTGTTGCCTTGAGAACCCAGAGAATCTGTCCCTTTGCCCTCTCAGAGGCTCAAGTAGATGGGCAGAAGGTGGAATGTGGGCTACCATGGCAACTGGGTCACTGGTCACCTCCCCTGCTGAACCCTTGGGCAGAGAGAAGCGTGGGGTTGGCATGGGGCAATGTTTGAGGCATCAGATGCACTGGGAGGACTTGGAAGAATACCAGGTGGGTAGATGAGGCGGAATGTTCTGGGCAGAGGTGAGGGGAGCCCCCAGAGACAGGTGGGATGAGTGGGAAATGCTTGCCTGTGGCTGGAGTGTTTCCCAGGCAGCATAGCAGGCACTATCGCCTTTGCTAAACCCACATCCACCTGAGGCTGACCTGTCCTCCGAGACCTCCTCCTGCGTTTGTCTCCCGCTGCTCCAAAGCCCAGGGTTGTAGTCTCGACTTCACCCCTCTCTCCAGGTCTGTGCCGGCATGGTCCTTCCCAAGGCGGTCAGAGCCTGGGGTTTGCTGCTCTGCCACCGCTGGAGGCCTGAGGGTTGGGGTACTTCCGTTTTGCCAGGTCTAGGATAAGAGCAGGGGCTTCTCCTCCCCAGGTCCCTGAAATTACCCCCTCCCCAGGGGGCCAGGGCCAGAACGGAGGGAGGAGGCAGGTCACCTCTCTCTGTGGTTTGTTGTAGGCCCTGACCTTCCTGACCAGAAATGAGATCCTGTGGTGAGTCGAGGGGCCCCCTTTCCCCTACCTTGAGCTGCGCGCTTGTCCTGGTAGGGTCACATGCTGGTCCCTGAGTGTGGCCCCTCCAGGCACTGTGGGGCCCTGGAGACGAGACCGGCAGGCAGAGACAGACTCCAGCCCGGAGACCCCAACACCAGGATGCCAGGGCCCCAGTGGGGCTGAGGGAAGCCTCAGGCGTTAAGCCACTAGGCGCTTCAAGGCAGGATTTCTTCACAGAATTGCAGAAGTGAACGAGGCCTCTTGGCGGGGAGGGAGAAAGGATTTAGGAAACAGGTAGACAGGGATGGGCTCTAAGCCCTGACTCCCGCTCCAAACCTCTCTTCAGAGCCTGCCATGTGTCAGACACAGTGAGGGCCACGGGAGCGTAACAGGGAGCAGCCCGCGGTGCCCATGGTCATGCAGGTGACCGTCCAGCAGGGAAGGCTCCAGACAGAAGACAAGCATCAGGCAGAGTGAGGGCGGCCGATGCCCTCCTCAACGGGGCCACTGAGGTGTGAACGGCACCGTGTGTGGGTGCTCCGTCCAGGTCCAGGGCGGGGGACTGAAAAAGTCTTACGGGATTTCTTCTCTAGCCCTGCAGCCGCTCGGCACCCCTTCCCTGGCCCGGCACAAGACAGGCGCTCTGCTGGGTGGAGCTGAGTGGACAGGCTCTCTCCTCAGGACCACTAGGCCCCATGACAGGCAGGGATGAGCCCCCGGCCGGCTTCGGCGAGCTTCACTTGTCGGGTATGAACTGGAAGCTGAGGGATGCTGGCTGTTTGAAGAGAGCATTTAAAACTCTGCATTAGATCATGTCATCATAACACTTCAGAACACCCGAGATCATGAGGAGAGGCGAAGAGCTTCCACAGAGAAAACAAAAACAAAACAAAAGACACACACAGGGAAAAACTCCAATCCAGAGTGAAGTCCTAGTTAAACGAGTAATCAAGAGCGAATGTGAAGTAACGATTTTTTTTGACATGCAAATTATCTTTAAAAATGACCTCTTAGGCATCTTGTCTGAGAAACTTCTGGAGGGCGTGCTCCATTAGCACGAGTAGGTAAATGGTGT
This sequence comes from Lontra canadensis, assembly GCF_010015895.1. NCBI lineage: Eukaryota > Metazoa > Chordata > Mammalia > Carnivora > Mustelidae > Lontra > Lontra canadensis. The sequence goes on along the minus strand of NW_022631026.1, from coordinate 20,411,940 downwards.
TATTTTGGAAAGAGATACTGGTGTATCTAGGACACTTCTGTTTTTGTACAACAAAAGGTTCTACATGTACACACACACACACACACACACACACTACACGAAGAGAGTATGTGTGGAAGGACACACACGCACGCCGATCACTGGTTAGCTTCCTGCAGGGGCCTGGGGTTCTGCCCACGTCGGCTTTAGCGTGGCTGTGTTGTTGGCAAGGTGAGGGGCGGCGTTGACGCACACCCGGGGACAACCTCAGGGGCTGAGGGAGCTGATGGCACTTGGTGCTTAAGGGAGACAGTGGCCCAGGGGAGCCGAGACTAAACCCCAGTCACTTTTGGACAATTGTCCTATGTGGCCTCCAAAGACACGTGGGGATTTTCCTATTAGTGTGACAAAGACATACAGCCTGGATGACGGTGCCATTGGAGAGGTCGGTCCAGCTGAAAAAAGCATCCAAGAGACTGATAGACACGAGTAGCCTCTGGACAAGGGTGCCTCTGCCCTCTTCCAATACTTTCCCACATTTTATTTTATTTTTTTTTTTGCTTTTCCACCTTCTTATCTGTGCCGTGCAGAGGACACAAAGGCCTGAAGGCCTAGTCACCAGATCTGTCGATGACGCACAGCGGGAGGTCAGACCACATGTGACACTCTGGTCTCGGGGCCAGCCCCTTCGCAGTCTGGGGCTGCCTTGGCCGGGTTTTCCGAGAAGGGGTCTGTCCACCCTCAATGTCTAGCCGGTGGGGATTTTCTGTCACAGCTTCTCCCTGTCACAGGAGTTCTAAGTCAGCCCTCCCTGACGTGTGATCGGATTGCTCTCCGAGAAGGCCCTGACTTCCAGATGTCTCTTTGGGCTCAGCGCACAGGCGGTTCGGGTCCTTATCTTCAGCCGTGGCCACAGGCTCCACGTCTGAGGCCCGACCCCTGGAGGGCACTTGTGGCTTCCTTTAGACCTCTGGGCTTGGAGCCCAGGTCGGCCTGATTCAGTCTGAGCCATTTGGACTTCTCGGTGTTGCTCAGGGACTGCTCCTGTCACGATTGTGGGCGGTGTGTGGGTCTGCTTGGGGAGCCTGAAGCTTTGTCCCTAGCCCCCGCATAGGCTGAAGTGGCCATAAGGACCGCTCTTTCCTCTTGGCACCCCAGAAGTCCCAACACTTCCCAGCCTCTAGGCCCTGTCCTGGCCATTAGCGTCTAGCCCTCCGGGAGCACCCATCTCTGGGTCAAGGTCAGCAGGCAGCGTGGTTACGAGCTGGCTTCCTGGAAGCCGAAGGGGTGGGTTGGAGGCTCAGCTCTGCCCCTTCTAGCTGTGTGACTATGGGTGCATTTCTTTGCTGAGCCTGTTCCCACACTTATAAAAAGCGTGACATGAAAGTACTGGAAGCTAAGGTCCCATGGTTGTTATTAGGACGATTAAACGATCAAATGCATGTCAAAGGTCAGAGCAGCCCCGGGCACAGGGGTCTGTGCTTACTAGGGGCTGGCTGTTATTTTCATGCTTTTATTATCTCCCTTTTTCTGCAAATGAGGAAATTGGCTCAGAGAAATGAAGCGGTTTGTTCAAGCCACACAGCTTGAAAGGAGCAGATCATAAAAGCCACCTTTTCAGGCTAAAGATAGGGCTATTTATGAAATGCCTGCAGTCTGTCCTGTAGAGCAAAGGACCACTGACCCCATGGCCCCCCAGAGCGGAGCCCAAAAGAGAGGAGGAGAGATGGAGCCTGGCACTGGAGCTGTGTTCTCAGTCCTGCCTGCAAGAGAGGGATGGGGAAGCTCATAGAACGTAGAGGTCCTGCCCCCATCCTGTCCTTGAATGAGAGTCTCTCGGGGTGGGTACGGGTGTTTCTAACATGGGACCCAGTTGAATATCACTAAGTAGAGCCTCAGAGGCAAGGGGGCAGAGAAGGTTATAGAAATAGCCATGGGAGGCCTGAACCAGAGGGAACAATGGGAGTCACCAAGTATCTCATTTTACAGAGTGGAAACTGAGGCACAAGAGGGAATGTGGCAGAGCTTGAGCTATGGGGCTGGTCTCCCCTGTCTTGGGCGTCGGAGCCTGCAGACAGCCCCTCCCTGTGTCTGGGAGAGAGCCACAGCCTGGGCTCCTTGATTTCTGGCAGGCTGAATGTGTGAGTTTTTCAAACGGCTTTGACTCTTGAGTCCATTAGTGATTAATTCAGAGTTCCATTTAGAGCCTGCTGATCCATATTTGGAGGAGGAGAACATTTTGTGGCAGCCGAGATGCAGCCACGATTCATCTGCGGGCAGCCCACCCACTCGGCGGCCTGGGAAGGCATGAAATCCAGGCCAGGCCCTCCCCACCGCACCCCTCCCCAGAAAGCTTTGGGGGGGCGGGGCCAGGAGACTCGCACCTGGCTGTGGGGCGGATCCTTTAGGGGTGCAGCAGCACAAACTGAAGAACTCAGTGTGGGGTTTGGCCCCCACGCTCTCTCAGGCCTTATGACCTTGGGCACAACTCTTACGCCCCCTGAGCCTCAGTTTACCCTTCTTTAGAAATGATCACCCCTGCACCCGTCCCTCAGGAATGTTGGAAAAATTGAGAAAATGTGCGTGAGTGCACCAGCACAGAGACCTGGTAAATGAGAGGAGGGGGTGGCCGTGGCCATCACCCTTTTCCCCCAGCAGAGCCTCCAACACGCCTCTTCTCTGGGCTCCGAGGAACGGAGCTTTGGTCTGCAGCTCTGGATTTAACACGTGCCACAGTGTAATCCGAAGCAAGTTATTTCTCCTCCTTGAGCCTCCGTTTCATCAGTGAAGGAGAGAGAGTGGCTCCTTCCTTGCAAGGCTCATGCAAGTTCCATGAAAAATGCCCACGAGCGCTGACGGCTCATGGCAGGCCACTCCCGGTGGGGAACCTCCAGTGGGGTCAAGGGAGCCCTCTGTTCTGGGCGCTGACCAAAACGGTGCAGGGGCTCAGAGAAGTCTTAAAAATTAGTACAGCTTACTGAAAGTCAGTCTGCTTTTTCTCTCCTCAGGCCAGCAATTCTAACGATGACAGTGATGAAACACTCCTTTTGGCTAGGGCTGGCTGCTTTGGCCACCCCATCTCACTGTCCCCTCCCCTCTTGGGCCACTGGACCCTCCAGGGATGCTGGCCTTCCTTTCCTGCTCTGTGCTCTGCAGTGCCCCCCACACTTGCCTGGAGAACGTTTCCCCTCATCTATTCTATATCCTGCTTTTCGGCTGCCTCCCGAACTCGCCAGAGCCGTCCCTGGTGATGAAGGTCCAGGGCCCCTGACAAGGCTGACAGAGCCTGTCCTTCATGAAGAGCCATGCGCCTTTCTGGCTCCTGTTTTCAGCCCTTCTCTTGGGTCAGCACAGAGTAAGAGATGGGGATTAGCTCCCTGTTGGGCAGAGTTAGGATTGGAGTCAAGGTATCTCTGGTCAGAGAGGTCAAGCAACTTGCCTCAGATCACACAGCTGGTGGGACAAGGATCATGGTCCATACGGGTACCCCTGACTGATCTGGCAGCATTCCAGCAGGAATCGGGGAACAGGCAGCATACTCAGCTGGGGGTCTTGAGCTCACGGAGTTAAGCGACTGGCCATTGCTGCCTGGAAGGCCTGAGGAGCCCAGTGGGAGCTGGAGCTGTGGAAGGTGGAGGGCTCATGCAGACACGGCCAACACCTGCCATGGCTGGAAGGGGTTGGGAGGGACGAATCCCCACCTGGCTCTGTCACCACCTCCAGTCTCCGGTGGGTGCCTCCCTTGGACCAAAGCCTACGGGAAGCGTCTGGACACCACAGGGCAACCATAGAGATGGGAGTGGGGCCTGGCCAGGAGGTGGGAAAACAGAACAGGAGCACGGACACAGTTGAAGCGCTTGTCACTCTCTCATGGCCGGGATCTAAAGGACGTTTTCCCAGTCAGTGAGCTGTGAAAGCATGAGAGGCTAGAATGGGAACAGATCATGGCTCTGAGCTCTTCTGGAGTTGGGCCTCCACGTACCATGATCAGGGCCCTGGCCGGGGACTCCCTCTCTATCTCCAAATCTCCACTTGTAAAATCACCCTCTGAATTCTTTGAGTCGCCTGTCCCTAACTTCCACCGATCAGATTCGTCTGGGTTCAGACACCAAACACGATGCCAGGGACAGTGAGGCGCTGTTAGTCACTCATCCCCAATTATGAATTAGCTTGGCCGGGGGCTTGCCTCCTGGCACTGAGCTGAGGTGAGAGGTTGGATGGTGGGGAGAAGAACAGGAAAGGAGGAGAGGGGAGAAGGTGAACTTGGAGTGTGAAGGACATGAGGGGAAGAAGAGAGGGTGGGCCCAGGGACCCAGGTCCGGTTAGAGGGCACCCCCCCACCCCTATCAAGGTCTAGGTCTGAGCTCCGAGAGTCTGGGCACTGGGTGCCTGAGCAGCAGGACAGGAACACAGACAGGGACATAGAGAGGCTCAGGGATTGGGAGAGGCAGGCACCATGCTGACGTTTCTACGCCTTGTCTTGTGTTTGTGAAGGGAGATTAGAGGCCCGGGGAGGGGGGGATCAGAACCCTGCTCAAGGTCTCAGAGCTACCAGGTGGCAGACTCAGGACTTGAACTAGGTCTGTCTGGCCCTAGAGACTGTTTTTCACCAGCCTGTGGTTAACCCCCCGGCATGCACACACACGCACAGTCACACACTCACATGCACACTCGCTCACATGCGCGCACACAGTCACACACATGCACACTCACTCACACGCACAGTCACACACACACACACACAGTCACAGGAAGGCCCTGCAGCCCTGTCACATCAAATCCCCACCACAGCCCTCGTTATTGCCCATTTTCTGGATGATGAAATTCAGGCTCAGGAATGAAGATCGCACAGCTCTGCTGCGGCACCACAGGGTCTGGGGTTCGGGCCACCATGTCTCCTCTCCACTGGCTGTCTCGGTCGCTAGTCCTAAATGACCCAGGAGCCTCGACAGGATGGGGCAGGAGGGCGGGAGGATGCGGCTTGTGCTCTCTTGGCCTGGGGGTCCTGCACTCTCCTCCCATCGGGCCACGTAGCCACCTCGCCCTCTGCCTGTCCCTCACAAGCAAAGCCTCCAGGCCAGTGTGGGCCTACAGCAGGGACACTGATCGTGGGGAGATGAGGCCGGAGGCTTAGTCCTGTGGTCTCTGGAGACCACCTGCGGGCTAGGGCGGCTGTGTGGTCCCCGGCTTCGGCTGCCCTGCCGGCTGGGCTCTAATCGGGGCTCAGCCACACCCACCGTGTGATGTCTTTTCTCCCGGACAAGGGCAGGGCTGGGCAGCTGGCCTGGGTGGCATGCTGGGTTCCTGAAGTCCCTGTTGGCTTCTCCATCTGTAAGTAAGGGACTGGACTGCGTGACCAGAGATGTCCCTTCCAGCTCTGACATTCTAGAACTAACACGTGTGTATTCTGTGCTACAGAGCACACTCACGTACCTTTCCTCACACTTGGCTCATCTTTGCACACCTCTCCCCCTCCCCACCCCCCCGCCACCCCAACGTGGGCCGGGCACACTGGATCCTCAAGGATGTTTCTAGAAGCGTGGACTGATGTCCAACTGCCTTTACTATGTCACTCAATCGTAAATCCCCTTCCTCCAGATAGGCCTGCAGGAGAGGGGCACGTGGTCCTCTGTCCCCAGCTCACTCCGCCTCTCTTCTTAGCATCCATGACACCTTCCTGAAGCTCTGTCCCCCTGGGAAGTACTACAAGGAGGCAACACTGACCACAGACCAGGTCAGCTCCCTGCCAGCCCTGAGGGTGAGTGCAGCATAGGGGAGGGGCTGGGCGTGCCACTGGGGTCCACGGAGGGGTGGAGGACCCTGGGGGAGGGGTGGGCATTGTGGCCCTGGGGGCGTCTGGTGGCAGGCTCTCCAGAGGGGCTGGTGGACCACCACGCAGGGCATGGTTTCCCAGCACTTCTCACATGCGTCTGGCCTCACTCTATCCTTACATCAGTCCCGGAGGCAGGACAGGTGTGACAACTGTCACCATTTCTCAGGTGAGGGACCGAAGTGCATGAAGACAATGCCACTTGCTCCAGGTCTCATTGGGGAAGGGGGTGAGTCTTGATGAGGCTCCAGGGCCTGTCTGTGATTCCCTCTTGAGCCTTATCTTAGGGCCCCCCTCCGTCAGCTTCCTGCTGGCCCTTTACTCGATCCCTCCCACCCAGAGGACCTGCACCGGCCAGCTCTCTCTGCTGTCCTTTACGCCGCAAGCTGGATAAGTGGGAAGGTCGGGATCCCCTGCAGAACAATTTGGGCCTTGGGGAAGCCAGGGTGTCATGCCAGTCCATCCGCCCATCCCCCTCCTCAGCCCTTTTCTGCTCAGGCGTCTTCAGTGAACTAGGGTTTTTCTAGAAGGACTGAGAACCTTCTCAGTTTCTTCCCTGAGAAGCCAGGAAAAGGACTTGGAGCCCAGTGACTGTTGTCCCAAGCTACCTCCTTCCATCTCCAGGTGTGACTACAAGAAAGAAGGACATGTGCATTTCTATCCTTGTCCCTCTCTTCCTCTCCCCCCAGTGGAGCCAATCCTCCCTGACCTGAGAGAGGTGGGCCAAATGTTCCTATCTTCTCCTGGATTTCCCCACTTTCCTGGGCCAAATCTCATAACCCTTATACCCAGTTTACATACACCCGCCCTGCCCTTGTCAGAGCAGAGTCCTTGTCCAAACCCACATCTCAGTCTCCCCACCTGTGAAATGGGTGGAATGGTGGGGGTGGCTGGGAGTTGTTTCCCTCTGCTCCCCAAGGCTCCCCAAGGTCCCCGAACTCTAAAGGCTGTGCTGACACAAGCTGTTAATGCTCCCCATTCCCAACTTTAAGTACCATCTTAAATTTTTGGTTCCTGATGTGAAAAGGCCCTGCCCTTCCCCCGAAGCACCTAGAAGAGCCCGAAGGTGCACCATAAAAGGGCTCCTTAATCACGTCTAAGATTTGTAATTAAAATGTGTCCAGCACTCAGAAGGACGTCAGGTTAACTAATCACGGTGGTGTCAGGCTTCCTGATGTTTCATTCTGATCTCAGAGGAATAATGGTTTGAATTTGTCATTGTGCAATGAGAGGCCATCCTCACTTCTGTCTGGAACAAGATGGGCCTGAGAGCTGTGGGCACCTCTTGGAAGAGGGCTAGGGGCTCGGGTGGGGCGGGTGGTGGGAGAGACCGTACAGGTGGAAGGAGCACGCATTCAGTGCGGGTTCTGCGGCCTCTCCGAAGTGACGGACCTTGTTCTGGGTAGAGAGAGAAAGAGCACAGAGCTAGGTACTTGAGATGGAGGCAGGAACAGAGAAGACAAAGGAATAGGAAAGGGTGCTGATTGGAAGGGGGACGGGGCAGCTGAGAGCTGGGGTCTCCGAGAGGAAAGGAACCCAGTACTCAAAAGGTGAGATAATTGGAGAATCTGCCTATGACAGACACAAAATGGGGAGCTTGTCCTCCTGGTACCCCCTGTTCTCATACACACCTTCACCCACACAGGCACACCTCCATCTCCCCACACCCCACACACGTGCTGCCTCAGTGGGGGCGGGGGGTGAGGTCGCTCAGAACTAGACTGTCCACGCAGGGCCGGGCTGAGGGGCAGCCTGAATGGGAAGCTTCTGCCCTCTGTTCTCCAGGTTGGGGACCGTGTCACTGGGCAGTCCCAGAGTATCCGAATGCGAAGCCTGGAAAGAGACCCGGAGGCCACCCAGCCTTATCACTGCCAAATGCTCTCTGCCCTGGTTTTACCCATTAGAGAACTGAAACCTGGAGAGGGAAGCACCTTGCTCAGGCTGGGTGACTGCAGAGCCTGGACCGGCTCTGACCCACTTCTAACCAGGGCCTCCACCTCTGATCAGGGCTTGGCTTGGTGCTGACGGTGTGCCTGGGGTGGCAAGGTGCCCTGGGGGCTCAAGGGGAGCACCTGGCAAAGACCCGCCCTGGAGGGCTGATGTGGAGAATGCTGGGGGACGCGTGGGCCAGCACCCTGCATAGCCCCAGAACAACCTGGTCCGGCCTGGGGTCTCTGTTCTGAGCTCCCAAGGAGCAACGCCTGGACCCAGAGGGCTGGGTCAGGGCCCAGCTCCATCACTCCACCTAGGACCTCTCCCTCTAAGCCTGAATCCCTGTCGGTAAGACATCGTGTTTGTCCTGTGCCATGTATCAGCATGTGCAGGGCTAAACCGTGGTCCTCTGCACCCGGGGAGGCGGGAGGGCAGTGGGCAGGGGTGCGGGCAGGGAGCACCAGCCTGGGCCACCTCTGCAGCCCTGGACCCCCAAGCTGGACAGTGGCTGGGAATGGAGACAGGGTCTTGGGACAAGCCTACTTTTAATATTACTTATTTCACCCTTCTAAGTGGCCTTTATTTTATTCTGTTGCGTGACTAGAAACCAGATCATTGTAGGAAAACACAGAAAAGCAAAAATACAATTAAAAACTGTCAGGAAGCCCACCTCAAGGGTCGATCATCATGATCAATTTGCCTTATTTCCCTCCTTAATTTTCTCTAAGCAGATACATAAGTGTTTATTAAGAGTTTCTTGGGATCACGTTGACTTTTTTGTATGTTGCTTCCTCCTCCCCCCACCCCCCTCCCCCACCCCGTTCCATTTTGGTTTCTTTGTTCCTTTTCTAACTGGTTCTGAATAGCCAGAACCATCTCATGAATTTAGGACACTAAGCCACTGCCACATCTAGAGAACGAGGGGACAGGACCTGTGGCCAGGAGCAGAAGGGCTGGGTTCGAACTCCCCTTGCTAGCCATACGATCTAAGGCAAGCCACGTCACAAGAGGAATGAATCATGAATCAGAGTGGAAGGAAGCAAATAGACACCAGGCAGAGAGGAAGGGGTGGGAGGGGAGCCGCAGGGCCTGTTTCCCTGCAGGTGTGAGGCCTAGTTCTAGGTGCTCCCAGGTGTGGCCCTGGGTCCAAGGATGCAAGTTTCTCAACATTACGAGGAAGAGAGCAGTGAGCACAAGCTCCCTATCACCGCTGGGCAGGAAACGGGCCGACAAGCATTTAGCTGGGATATTCTAGTGCACGCCTAGGTATGAACAAGAAACTGACCCCGTGTGTGGTGCCCTCTTCACTGCCTGAGCCAGTGGTTCTAGCCCTGCGACACGTTCTTACTCTTTTGTGTTGGTGACCACGGTACGTCTCAGACTTTGGACTTTTCATAGTCCAATATAATTTCCAAAATAAATTTTTTTTTATTTTTTTGAGGAAGAACTAGCTAGAGATGCCAACTTTCCTAATTTTGCCAAGTAAGGACATTTAAAAACGATGTGATCCACAATCACCACCATTTCATTTTTTAAAAATGTTCATTTTAGAGCAAAAAATACAAGAAGGAGCTAATCCCAGGCACAAGAACAGCTCTTTCCACATACATCTCTTCTTGTCATTTTTCTACTTTTGCCACCAGTCTATCAGGCACGTTGTCACGGGTCGTCCCTGGTCCTGAGACCAGCTTTGGAGGATTTAGATCTAGGACTAAATTTCCCTCCATGTCTTTCCAATCTTGGTCAGAGGGGGAAAATTGCTTCCCAAAATGATCGAGGAGAGGCTTGGTGGGGGATGGGGGCCTGAGCGTCCCTGTTGTGTCCTCTACCGGCCCAATGATGGGAGCTGCATGACTCACACTGCCCAGAACTCATCTCTGGAAAAAGCTGTGAGAATTGGGCCCCAGGGAGCTCCCGGTACGGCTACAAGTTGGCTCAGGGGGTTGAGTGGTCTGGGAAGAGAGTCCTGTTTTCTTAACTTGGATTCACTGGTGGAAAAATGGGTTGGTTAATATTGGGAAGGGTCTGTTGGTCAGCAGAGAGCAAGGAAGGAGAATGGCCTGGGCGGCCGAGGACAGTGGGAAAAACCAGATGACAGGGACACAGTGGTCCCTTCTCACTCAGAAATTTCTGTTTTTTCTTTGCGGCTTTCTTTGGTGTATTTAAAAACAATGTTTCTGTTCTTGTAAATAATGATCTTGCTTTCTGTAAACTTGGATGAGAAGTGGCGCAGTGTGACCTGGGTTTCTGGTTTCCAGGCCCAGGACGGCGGGTGGTAGGATCTGGGCAGATCCCAAGGTCTCAGCCTTTGGGATGGAGGCTCGAACAGCGCTGCTCTGGCCTCTCCCCAGTTCCCACTCCAGGGTTCCTGAGGGCAGGTGGTCTGTGCCCAGTCTGGCCTCCACTACCTTTCCCCCCAGCATCAACTCCGCAAGCACAGAGAGGTTTAGGAAACTGCCTGAGGTGTCAGGAGGCTCTGTGGGTGTGGTTCCAAGGTTTCAGCTCCACATCCTTGGTTTCTAGCCGTCCCCAGGTTTTCTGAACCTTTCTGATGCCTGCTGATAGGCTGGGCCTGGATCCTTAGACTAGCTGGCAAAGAACCCCTTCCCAAGGCTTTCCGCAAATCAGGAGTCCTCATGCTTATTCAGGCTTTCAAGAAATGACCAGCGTAGCAGAGGCAGGGAGGGGAACGTGGTTTTTTTTTTAATTTAAGATTTTTTCCTTTTTTTTTTAGTTTTTGAATCAAAATTATTTATGCATGCCAAGAGTCAAGTTGCCCTCTGGGGATCACCCTCAATTCCCTTCTCTGGAAAGAAACCATTTGAGGCTCTTAGCTGGTTCTTGGTTCTTGCCTTCATATCTCTGGAGAGTACTCTTTATGGCCCCTTCTTAATATCTCAACCTTTGACCTCCCCCTAGAGAAGAGGTTCAGCTCTTCCTTCCCCTACATGACTCCCCACATGACTCCCATCCCACAAGTCACTCCCATCCCCCACAACACCCCCAATGTAGCTATATAAGTATTTCGATTAGATCGGTATTCGATGTTTACGTGATAATAATTACATATGCTACTCGGAGCTGAGCCAGGAAATAGACTACGGTTACTTTTCTCTGTCTGCACGTTTTCTGTTGTCGCCTTTCCTGGATGTAATCGTTGTTTTTGCTTAAATTTCTGTGTACTTATCATTAAGCTGACACCAAACCTATCTACCGATCACCTAAAAATCTCCTCTAGTTAAAGGCTTTCAGAACAGAGACGCTTTCTGTACCTTCCACTTTCTTGAAGAAATTTCTCTTGGAGCCTTCGGAGCTGCTCTAGACAGGGACAGGTGGCCCCCCCCAAGCCTGGTCCTTGTTGTCCTAGACTCTGGTCGTGTCTCCCTTGGATTTTCCTTCCCTGTCTTCCTCTCTCTGCATAGCCCTTTGTTTTGGTGGCTCATCCTTTAGTAGCCTCCTGATAAAGGGCTCGCAGAGGTAAAGGTCTTGCCACCTTCCATACGCCTTACGTGGCTGATGATGTCTTTACTCTCCCCTTGCACTTGATGGAGAGTTTATGTGGAACTGACCTCTCAACTGGTTGTCATTTTCCCTGGCGTTGGGAAAGCAGCACTTAGGTGCATTTTAGCGTTCACTGTTGTTACTGAGAAGTCCAAAGCCTTTCTGTTTCCTGACCTTGTTTTGTAACTCGATTTTTTTTCTTTCTGGGAACTTGCGGGCTCTTCTCTTTGGCCTTGGGATTCTGAAATTCCCACCGATGCGAGGTGTTGTGGGTCCTTCTCCCCATGCACCGGGCACACAGAGGACCCGTTTGGTCTGGAAACTGTCATTCAGGACTAGGATGTTCCCATGGATTGTTTTCTTTGATAACTCTCCCCCTTGTGTCTTCTTTGTTCTCTCCTTCTGGAACTCTAATATCCTGCTGTTGTACATCAGGGATCGCCCTTTACTTTTTATCTCCTCTCTCATTTTTCATCTTCATCTCTTTGCTCCTCTTTCTGGGAGAGTTTCTCAACTTTATCTACGACCTTAATTTAGTTTTTCACTTCTGCCCTTATGCTTTTAATTTCCAAAGTCTCCTTCCCCCCTCCCCACCCCATTTTAAAATAGTATTTTCTTTTTCCTGGATGCAATGTCTTATCCGATTTTTTCTCCTTGGTGCCTCACCACCCCTCCACACCCCCAGCTTGCTTGCGTCTCCATCATCTGTGTCAGAGGCCTTCCCTGGCTATCTGGTAACCGTGGGCTTGTAGTGGAGAGTAGGGGTTGGTTGCTAGCGGGCTGTGTCAAAGCTGGAGTCCCTGGGTATGCTTTCGAATGGGAGTGCCCCCGGAGACAGCAGTGCGGGGTGACCATTTCTTGAGGTCTCCCGAGAGAGGAGGGCGGGAAAGTTCTGAAAGGAGGGCTGCTGGGGTCTCAGACTTCTGCTTAGCTATTTATTTAATCTCCAGTTTTCAACATGACTGGGCCCCCCAACCCCCACCCCCCACCACGCAGAAAGTCCCTCTTAGACTCTCCAGTGTACAACCTTCCAGTCTGGTACAGGAGCTGGGGAGGACCAGCCACCCAGCATCCAGCGGAGGGGACTAGAACTCCAAAGCTTTCAACACACTTTTAATGAGTCTTTTTCCGACCTCTGTGTATTTCCAGTGTTTCCAGGTGCTTCCAGTTCCAGAGCCTTTCAAGGACCCTGGGATGTAGGAAAGGCTGCTAACCGGCTTCTCTCACTGGGCGCTCAGGGTGGGGCCCTCTCCGGCCTGCCTGGTCAGTTACGGCTTCCTGTGTGTGTCAGAGCACTGCTGTTCTCTGCGTTCTCTCTGTTTTCCTGTGGGTGATGCCTCTAAAAACTCCCTTTCACTGGAGTTGTAGTGGGTGTCAGAGAGAGTGAAAATAGATGCAAGTGTTCAACCCGTCATCTTTACCCAGGAATAACACCTGCATTCCCGACGATCAGTAAAGCATTACGAAAACAGCCTCCCCTCCCGGTAGCTGTCTCAGAACATGCCACGCGCCGCAGCAGCTGCCCCCAGAACCGTCCCGCTCCCCGCTCCCCGCCTCGCGAATGCTCCTCTGGGTTGGTGTCCTCAGAACTCCTGGGTGGCTGATTCTCCTTCCTGTCCCCACCTCACCCTCCAGCTGAGCCAGGCGACTCTGGGAGCCCCACCCGCCCCAGGACCCCTGGCAAACGGCGCTGCTTGTCCAGTTGATTTCATTACCAAGGCGACATTCCCACAGCTGAGACACGTTTGCGGACTCAGCCTGATGAGCAGGGTTCTCACATCCGGTTCTCAGCTGTTTACCCTAGAAGTAGTTATTATTTCCCGTGCGTTGTGCACTGAGTGAGATCTCGGGGGCTTCCTTGCTAATGGAATTCTGCGTTAGGAACAAACAGGAGAATCACAAACCATGGGGGCTTGGCGGAGCTCAGATCCTTGACCCCCATGCCAAGTGCTCCGTCCCAGATGGGTACATCCAGGCTACCGGGGTGGGGGCAGACATGTAGTGCTACCTGGAGACACCCAGCCCAAGACACTTGGCCATCTCTGTCAGGGTCTCCTCCCCTCTTCTCAGGCTGTTGAATGACCACTGGGGTAGCCAGGCACGTCTAGGCACCCCTCCCTGGAAGGACCTCCCTAGAGCTGTCCTGCGGCTGGTCCAGGGCCAGGGATCGGCCCAGAAATGCCTGCAGGTCAACTCTCCCAGCAGCCTTGGCCAGCTGAGTTTTTGTCTGAATTGACGGCTGGGAGAGCAGAGGGTCAAGGAGGGGGGAGGCAATTCGTCCAGTGAAATCTCGGCTGCTATAAATGATCCTCTTGCTTCCTCTTTCAGAAGGCTGGAAGGGGGCCCAGAGGCCTGGGGGTTCCCGAACCCCTTTTCCATGGCAGATGGCATGCCTGGAGAGACTTGGCCTCTGCCCGTCCAGCCAAGAAGAGATGGGGACGGTGGGAAGGCAGTGCCTGGGAGCTGGGCGTCTTCCTGGTACATTTTTTAGATCAACTTTGTCAGCCCTTTGCATGGCTACCAGCTCAGGACCCCTCCCGAGGATGGACAGACCTTACAGCTGAAGAAACCGAGGCCCACAGACAGCACATGCGAGGTCGCAGGGCAGGTGGAGCCAAGGCTGGAACCCAGGTCTCCTGCTTCAGACTAGACCATTTCTGTGCTGTGCCTCTCGGTCTGAGCTCCTCCCAAGGAAGCTCCTGCTGAGGTTGGTTCCCTGGTGAGGAGCTCACCTGCTCGCTCCTAACCTTGACCTCAGGGTAGTCCTCTGAGCACAGGTACTCATCCAGAGGGCAGAGCCGGGAGCACAGAGGGGCAGGCTGCCTGCCAGAGGGGGTGTCTGATCATCCAGCCAGGACAGCTGGACCCAGGGGTAATCCCCAGGCTGCATTTAGGCCACTGCCCTGGGCCCTCCCTCCTGCTCTGCTGTTCCCCTGGCTTGCTAACAAAGGAAGTGGATTGGATGGTTACAGCAATTCTGCTTTCCAGCCCCAAACGTCTACTGCCCAGAGTGATGTGCTTCATGGTCATGAGCCCCTTTGCGTGTTCTCCTGCATATGATTCTCACAGTGGGTCCATAAAGCACAGAGGTACAGTCCCATTCTACAGATGAGGGAACTGAGTCTGTGGGAAGTTCAAAGCTCCACCCAAGACCACACAATCGCAAATATACATCTGTTCCTTCTTCTCCATCTTCTGGGGGCAGATGAAGTCAGGGTCCCCGAGCAGATCATCATGCATGTGTCTGGGCGCGTGCACGGCCGGAGGAGGAAGCAGCATGGGAAGGAGCTGGTGGCCTGAACGGTGGGTGACCGAGGGAGGAATGGCTTTTCCCATCATTAGCTACGATGCCCTCCCCAGCCCTCCTTGGAGACAGATCACACTGTGTGTTTCGTATACTGGGGAGGCCCGTACTGAGTCCCAGCTCATTTCTTCGGGGCCCCTCCCAGAACCCAGCATCTCAGGCTCCCGTGGCAGGCCTGGGAATTGCCTGAATCCCAAGTCCTCAAGCCCTGCCCCACCACCCTCACTGCCCAGACTCCAGAGCGGAACAAATACTCCACTGAGCTAGAAGAGAGAACAAAGGGGCAGCCCTGGCCTGCGAGCACCCCAGCCCAGCCTCCCAGGCTCCCACCCAGAAGCCCCACCGTCCAGGCCATGAGGTCACTCTGAGCCTTTCATCTCATAGGAGAGAAGGAAGCTGGATCCCAAGTCCCCCCTCCCAAAATAAATACTGCGTGCTGATCAGAGACCCAGCACCTCCCCAGAGAAGACCCAGGGCTGCAGGCTCGGCCACCGTGGTCCACTCCTGGGGTCCGCAAGGGAGAGCTCAGGCCAGCTGGGCCCCCTGCCCCACCCTCCCCGCCTGCCTGGACTCCGTGCTGTGCTAGGCACTGTGCCGGGAAGCCATGCACACATCCTCTCCTGGAATCCTCAGGGTAACTGGTGAGGAGGGAGTTCTTACCCTCACTTAGAGCTGGGAGGCTGAGGAGCAAAGGGTTTAAGCAACCCCAGTCACACAGCTGATGAAGGGCCGCAGTCTCCCCCACCCATCCCATCGCTGACTACCCCCCTCCTCTCCCGGGGAGGGTCCCGACTCCCGGAGGCAGAGTCAGAGCTGGGAGGGCAATTTGGCAGCTGGCTCTCTCCCTGCATTTTCAAGCATCATTAGATCTTTTTCTGACAACTTCATCAGTTAGCAGGGCTCAGAATTGGCAAAAATCCGTATTTAGACATTCAGCCAAAGAATTAAGAAGTGGCTGGTTTCAGAAAAAGCTCCATGATGTGGGAAGCCAGCTCTGCGGCGGGTGAGCAGTCAGCAAGAGAAAGCCTGCTCTGGCCCCCAGCGTGGGTCGTGGGGCTGACACCAGTGGCCTTGAGCACATGTCTTTGCCCACCTTGGGGCCTCAGGGTCCTTTATCTTCCAGATGGATGTGATCAGGCCTCGCACACAAGTGGTTAGGAAAGCCTGGAAGGTGGGGAAGGGTGCTTGGGGTTTTCCCTCTGCTGGCTGACTGGCCTTGGGTCAGCTTTGGCCTCAACTTTCTATGTGGACCCCAGGGCAAGGCATGGATGATGGGCGCTAAACAGGGGCCTGGGTGCGGGCGCTGCGGGGGTGTGGCCACGGGGAGCCCCGCCCCCAGTGTGTCCTGACGGGAGGTGCTGCAGAGCTGCCCTCCGTTCGCTGCCCCTGGTAGGGGCTCAGGGCTAGCACGCTCCACCGCTCATCCGGGTGAGTTTTGTTCAACCCCTCATCCTCGGGGGCAGCCCGGGGTAGGTGTTCTGTTTCCTGTGCACATCGCAAGTGGCCCCCTGCCCCGTCATGTGTCACATCTCACTGACCATGGGAAGAAGCTCCTGCTTGGTCCCCAGGTCAGACACACATCCAACCAGGCCTGTTGTCCCCAAGTCCTGCTCCCCTTGCCTCTAGCCACGCTTTTCACTTCTCCAAGGTATTTTTCATGCAGCCAAAGCCACTTGGGCCTTTAATTGGCTCTGGCCATGATTCATGATTTCTCCCTGACCTCCCAAGAGCAGATGTGTAACACTTGAGAGAATTGAGAGGCTTGGCATCGCGGAGCAGGCAGGCCTGGGTCTGAAGGCTTCAGCAAGTCGCCCAAACCCTCAGAGCCTTGGCTTCCTAACCTTCCTAACCTTTCAGATGGGAACGACAAGTCCCCTTCTCAGGGCCATCTCGGGATCCAGTGAGATGCGCATTCCAGCCCTCCCTAGGTAACAGACACATTATCTCACTGCCTGTCCCTGTGACTGGCACCTGGGAGTTGAGGCAGGAGTGGCCAGCCCCGCTGCCGGTGAGGGACAGAAACTCGGGGAGGTGGTGGGGCCATCTGGCAGCAGGCACAGCCGGTGGCAGGGCGAGGGCTGGGACTGGGTGCCATGCGGGCACTTGCCCCACTGGGCTCTCGGCCCCTGGGAACACTGTTCACCACATTGAGATTAGAAGCGAATCCAGATTTCCTTCCAGAGGTGGAATGTCCTTCCACCCTGCCGCAGAGGACACTGATGGGCCCATTTTCAAAGTGTGGCTTGTGCCCGAGTTCCCTGGCAGCACCCAAGGGAACAGGCTGTGGCGGGCTTGGGGACATGTTTGTCCGGCACCCGGGTCCCAGGCCTGTGTCATAGAGTCTAAGATAAACAAACCCCATCTCAGCTTTTCAAGAGTCCTGCTCCCAAGGGCCCTTCTCAGCCTGCTGGCTGGAGGCTTTATTTCACTCATGTCTTTTCTGATAACTCCATTTGTGCCCCCAGAGACCTCCAGCATGTTTAAAAATAGAAAAATAAACAACATTGTTCCTGAAATGCCCCCCCCCAACTTTGGGCCTCGTAACGAGGTGCTGGCTAGGCTGGCCGGGGCTCTGTTCCCAGGATTTTCGACCCTCCGCAGGCCTTGGGCCTGCTGCCGCCTCCACAGGGACAAGACGCCCCGTGACTCAGGAGGGCTTCCCAGCACCATACGCTGCAGCGTGGCTGCCGGTGTCGAGCAGCAGGCCCGGACCTGGAGGCCCCCGCAACTCCACACAGCTGGGGTCCGGGCACACTCACCCAGGCACAGAGGGCCAGGCCAGGCCCAGCCCAGGCCCAGCCACAGCCCCTAAGGAAGCCGCAGTCCCCTTTGACTGCCAGGATCTGGACCAGAACCCCCGGCCTCCGCCCGCAAATCTCCAGGCAGACAAGCTTGTTGTTCAAAGTCCTGAACAGGGGTTTGCTGTTTGTGGAAGACTTTGGTTTTCCCCACCTGATCAGTGGACCTAATGGGAGCAGCCATGGCTACCTTGGAGGGTTTTTATGATGACTGGATGAGAGGAGGGGACGTGAAGATGCTAGAATGGTCTGTAGAGGATCTCAGGCAGCCTTCATCAAGGAAGAGCTTCTGGAGAGAGGTTGTGGCTTTGCCCCTCTGCCCTCACCGTGGGGGCTCGGGGGTGGGGCAGCATCCCTGGATAGCCACCAGGCTGCTGGAGGGACCCCAAACCCTACCTTTGGGAAGTCAGCTAAGAAGTGGGTGTGTTCCCCCGAAGAAGGACTCAAGAGAACGTAGCCCTTTGTATGTATTTGCTAGCAGGAGGAGGAGGAATTGGAGCAATGGGAACAGGTTAAAATCCCTAAACAGACACCACTTTTGGAAGCCAGAGCACGCTCATTCAGAGAGCAAGCTGCTCGCCCCTGGAGGCATCCCAGAGCGAGCTGGCCGGTGCCATGCAGGAGGCATCAGGCTTCAGGTGGCGGTGGCCCACCTGCCCGGGGCATCAAAACAGAGATGGTTGATGTCCTTCCAACCCTGAATGTCCCTGCATCCAGAGCTCCAGCTAGGAGAGGGGTCACCCTCCTCTTTCTGCGTGAAGCCAGATGTCAGAGCAAAGTGCGGCCAGCGGGCAACCCAGGGTCGAGGGGAACGGAAAAGAATGAGTAGACCACAACAGCAGTTCTCAGGTGGCAAAGACTGGAGATGGCTGGAGGCACCTGTTCCTTGGCCCCTGTAGACCCAGAGCCCCTCCTTTGTCCAGCACCCTAGAAATGCCCCCATTTTCAGGAGGGCAGTCGAGGAGAACAGCTAGTGGGCAATTCTGGATCCGGGACCTGTCTGTCCCTCGTCTGCATGAACAGAGCCCTGCCTGGCTGGCTGCTGCTCTCCATTCTGGGCGGAAGGCCTCCAGGAATAGGGAGAATCCCCAAGGGGAGGGCAGGCTGCCCAACAGGGCCAGGCCTTTGAGGTGGTCCCACCTCTGTCTGCACGCACCCCCCTCCTCCGAGAGGCCTCTGAGCCAGCAGGAACCCTAAGGGGCAAGGGAGGTTGGGACCACTGTGGTGCTCTGCCTATCTTGCCTGCCAAGACAGTGGGGCAGTAGCTCAAGGAAGCCGACAACACTGTTACAATCCGGTCCAGTTACCAGGAGACACGCTCACTACCTGCTGGTGATCAGCCTGTGGCTTTATACTTTGGAACACATCTGGGGAGATGGAGACAGATGCCATGAGATGACCTGCAGCCTTCTTCCCTTGAACCCCATTCCCATCGGCGCCTGCTCTCTGGCTGGGCCGGAGAACGGTCACGAGGTCTGAGAGCTGAGTCCGGCTCCGACTGGGGCCCAGCCCTCCCGCTGCAGAGAAGGAGCCCGAAGAGAGAAGCACAAGTCCCCACTTTCCAACCCTCTGGGAAGGAGAGTTTGTGTGCACTCTTAGCGATATGTCTCGATAGCGCACTTTTCTTTTTTAAATCGCCTTTTATTTATTGTTAAGATGGTATGTCAGCATTCAAATACATTTTCTAAAAACGAATCCCTAGGCATCAGCCACTCTGATAGAAGTTGTCATGTCCGTTGTAACCTTCTCCCCCAACTGGGCACACTTGGTCTTACATCATTGTAGACACACACGGATACAATTTTATTGTGCTTTTTCTCCCATTAGGCGCAAATGTGCTTTTTCGGTGTTGTGACATAGTCCGTGTAATTATCATTTTAATGGTTGCATAATTGCATTGAGTTCCGATGTACTAAACCACCCTCTCATGGCAGGACATAACCATTGTTCCCAGTTTGGGATTTTTTTTTTTTTTTTTGCTACTATAAATAATTTTGCAATAAACATCCTCATGTATTATTTTATTCATTTTAGGAAATTATTTTCTTAGTTTAGATTTCCAGGTTCCCCTTGGAGGCATGAGAGAGATAGGGCCGTCCACTTTGGGAATTTGAACTATGCAGCCGTTAAGATGATAATTATACTGAGTATGTAGCAACACGGAAAAACATTTATGCCTCAAGGCGGCAAAAAGCACAAAATAAATGTAAAACCTGAGCTCTTAAATATCCCTAAGCCAAGCCAATGATAAAAGATAGAGCCCTCGAGACCTCTCTCCAGGTTGACATAAAGGTCACTTTGCATGAGGTTTGTCCATAGGCCTGTGTTGGGGTCCTATCCATTTTCTCCATCCTCGATGAGGGTACTGCAGTGTGAGCCCTCCCTTGGCATTTCCTGCTGAGGCCTGGCAGCCCTAGCTCCGGGGTCTCCTCCTGCTGTCCAGCTGCCGCCATCCTGAGGTCATGAGCTGTCACGGACCCAGACACAGAGCTCCACACGCCTGCCATTGCCACTGCCCCCCAGCCCCGGCCCCCAGTGCCAGGATCCCTAGGACATTTTCCACTCCTCCCCTTGCTCCTTCCTGAGCCGCCATCAGCACCTGTCATAGCATGTTTCTCGGAGCTCAGCCTGGACCCATCTGCTGGCCCAGGAGCCCGACACGTCTGTGCACATTTTTTCCCACGTGGATGAACCATCTTCCTGGGCCACGCTCCGCGGCGAGAGCTCAGGTTTGAGGATCAGACAGACCTGGGATCAAGCTGCCACTCTTCCTCTTTATTTGGTTAAGTTCTTTAACCTCTTAGTGCCTGGGTTCTGTTTGTCTGTGCAATGAACTGACTGATACCTGCGGTGGGGTTTTTGTAAGGAATAGAGGGGGTCACACGCGTCAACAAGAATGGCATAGCACGTGACATGCTGTAATTATTTAACGAGCACAGTTCCCCCCCTTGGGTCCAAGGGAACGTGGGGATGAGTCCATGGGCCTAGAGGTCTGGGTCCCTAGTAGGTGTTTAATGAATGTGTAAGTCATGACGAGTGGCTGCAGGCTGGGCCCTAGGCAGTGACAGTGTTCCCCTGACGGAGGGAAAGTGCAGGAAAGGAAGCTGGGGCCTTCAAGAGGCCAATAATCCAAAATATCGGGAACTGAAAGGACGCAGGACCTTCTAGAGGCTTTGGTTTGGACTCGGTGGTGTTTAAAGACTCACTGAGCATCGCAGAGGGAGCGTCACCGCTCCTGGGCTGGGGGGCGAGCCCCTTTCAGTTCCCATCGGTGCATGCAGAGGGAGGGACAGAATACAGCAACTGCTGTTGCTCAGATGTGTTGACAAAAGAGAAACTGTTGTCTTGAGGCAAAGATACACATCCTACCGAGTTCACAGGGGAAACACGTTCCCAGGATGCCCTGGGGTGACCCCGAACAGCTGCACAGCAGCCCCGACACTCGGGGAGCCCCTCCGGCTCACAGGCAGGAGGGCTGCACGTGAACAGCTGCCAGAGCCAGGGGGGCTGCGGGGCCGTGACAAGCAGGGGGCTCAGCTCTGGGCAGCTCCCGAAGCTGTCCCGTGGCTGGTCTGCCCCGGGGGACCTCATCGCGTCAGTCAGGCTTCCCGGCTTCCCTGCTTCGCACCTGCGGCCCTTCAAGGGCAGGTACAGACCGAGTTTTAAGAGATTTTTGTATTGGCTCTTTGGAACTTTGTTTGCATTTTCCACAGAAAAACGTATAAACTGTTGTTAGGTCCCTAGCCTGAGCCACAAGCTGACGCCACTCCGGGTGCAATGGCGTCAAAGTAGAGAAGAAGCGTGGGGAGTCCTAAGGATCTGGGGGGGCCTTCCTGCCCCGGGGAAAACCCCTGGCTGCCGGCCACCTTTCTCCAGTTTGTTGCTCCCTGAGAGAACACAGCCCCTCTCCCCCATTCTTCTGTTCTTTCTGGGGGGACGGGGGGGCTTGCGAAGGACAAGGAGGAAGGGCTCTGATGTCTCCCTTTGTCCCTTCTGCCCCCGACTCCTGCACATCTGCTTTACTTCCTATTTACCCAACAAAAAGCTTGACCTCTTCACCGATTTCCATAAAAACTCCACTTTGGCCAGGCACTGTATGGATTTGGGATGGCACAGCAGAAAGGGTAGCTAGGAGGGTCCTATCTTTGATCTTTCCTATTTGCTGCCTCTCCTCTCTCTCTTCCATCTGTCCCCTTCACTGTCCACAGCCTAGAGGGCCTCTTGGGGTGCCCACATCTCCCTCCTCCTTTCTCCATCCAGACCTCCCTGAACACAGGGGTCTTCCCGCTCACAGGACCCGCCTCCTGGATGGGAGAGACTCTAGGATCCGTAGCATTGTGTCTCCTCGTTATCTTCGTAACTCAAGAAAACAGCAAAGCTACGGGATTGAACTAGAGAGTCATTCGTTTGACACCCGTGCTTTATTTGGTGCTCTGGAAGAAGTGGTTTTCATCAGAAGGTCTAAGGCGGTAAATGGAAACATTTCCGAAATAAATCTGGCAGAAATTGGAAGAGGGGCAGGGGAGCAGTTGAAGGACACATTTGCAGGAAAGACAGTGTGTCACAGGTGGAATTGACCGTGTGTAGTGAGCTCTGACAAGGGAGGACCACGATGGGTCGTGGGGGATGGGACTTGCCTGCCTCTGCGGGAGCCTGGCCACAGCCTGAGGGATGGAGGGGGAGCGGAGGGAAGGGAGAGGGAGGAAAAAGAAGCATTGTGAGGTATCTGGGCAAAGCAAGTGTTTGCCAGTTGGGCGTTTGCCCTGTGCTGAGGCTGGAGGCTGCCTGTGCTGCCCACCATGTCTCCACACAAGCCCTCTCCCCATGCACGTCCTTGCTCCGGGTGGGATGCTGTGTGCTGGCGGGGATGCGGTGGGGGAGGGGCAGCATCTGCTATCATGCCGTTGATTAGCACTGTGACTTTGACCCGTCCCTTAGTCTAAGGATTGGCTACATGAAAGCCACCTGGGCAGCGTGATGAGATACAGGTTCTTGGGTCCTACCCTTACAGGAGCTGACTCACAAAGCCCATGATGGGGCTAACGGATACACATTTTGGTGAAAGGTCCCTGTGGGCTTCAGGCACAGAGCCAGTGGGGGTGTCAGTGTCTTGGTGAGCCTCTAGCCTCAACCCTCAAATGAGGTTATGCATCCACTGACGCTCAACGGGTCAAACCCCCTTCACACCCCTCTTCTCCCCTGACTGTTCTCCCTTGCGTCCTCCGGAGATTGCACACGGAGATGATGCCTCTGGCCACAGTCAGCAGTGACCCTGAGGATATGCTGGGTCTCAGACACCCCTTGGAGCCAGAACAAACATTTCCACTCTCCCCATCAGCAGGCAGGGTATACTCCCAGCAAACAGGTGAGCTCAGGTGACATCTTTGCCTGGGAGCTCAAAAGGGACAGCCCTGGGACTGCTGGTGATCCTGATGCAGGGGATGGAGAAGTTGGGGATAATACTAATGGCAGCTAGGGTTTACTGGGGGGCTGCCAGTAGCAGGTGTTTTGCAAATATGATCTCATTCGATCCCCATAAATCCCCATGAGCAGAATTACAATTTTGCCTATTCTACAGATGGGAGATAGAGGGATCCCATGGTCTGCCCGAGGTCACACAAATTTGTTTTTGTTGTTACTCTTGTTACCCAGGAAACTGAACGTGGTCTGCTGTGTGGTTAAGCACTCTGGAGTTGATCTCGAGCTGTTAAAAATGGGCTGTACGGGGGCGCCTGGGTGGCTCAGCGGGTTAAGCCTCTGCCTTTGGCTCAGGTCATGATCCCAGGGTCTGGGATCGAGCCCCGCATCGGACTCTCTGCTCAGCAGGGACCCTGCTTCCCCCTCTCTCTCTGCCTGCCTCTCTGCCTACTTGTCATCTCTGTCTGTCAAATTAAATAAATAAAATCTTTGAAAAAAATGGGCTGTGCAAATGGGAATAGACAGTAATTTATACACCAGCTGAGTTCGTCTCTCCTGTAATAGGTGTTGGTAAACCAGTGAGGGACAACTGGTCTTTTGGGCCCCCCCCCTTTTTAGTTTCTTCTTATTTTTCCTTTGTTGCTTGGGCAAGTTGCCCTTGAGCTTGTGTAAACCTCAAAAGCTGAGATACCAGAATCCTGGAGATGTCAAACACAATGATTCTACCGGCTTTTTAGAGTCTGTCTGACTCCAGAGCCTCTGCTCCTTCCACGCTCTATCTCGAACCTCTCAGCACACAAGACCAGACCCCTGGGCCACCCCCCCACCCCTAAACAATGCAGTCCCTTGAACTCCTCTGCACTAGCAGGAAGCTCTTCTGAAAGTTTCCTCAGGGCCGTTGCAGGTACCTGCAGGCCTGAAATCTGGGGAGAGACTGGACTAGTGGGTCTGAGCCAGGTTCAAGCCACGTGGTCCCATGGATGTTTAATAATATTTAACATTTTTACTGCCTTTCTCCCTATTTGTTCCATTAGCGATCTGCCTCCAGCTGCCGGCAGGACACATCTTCAGCCCGTCCCTGCCAACCCATCTGTCACTAGGAGACAGCTCCCATACGGGCCTCTCTGTTTTTAGACTTCAGGAAGGTTGAACATCTAAAACGCAGAGACTGTCCCTTTTTTATAAACAACTGGCCTGGCCAACTGAGGAGTGCATTCACCTAAGTGAATTTTTCATCCCTCACGCTCCCTGTCCCCAACTCCCCTTAAATGGAAATGTCAGGCTTCTCTCCACCTGCTGAAGATCATGCAGAGCAATCTGGCTTTGAGAGGTTTGAGGGTCCAGGTTAAGCCCCATTGTTGCTCTCTCCCACAGAACATTCTCATCTATCCTGCCAGAGGCCGGGCAGTCTGGAAAGCGGGGAAGGGTCTGGAGGCTACGTGGAGAAAGAAGGAAGGGGGAGCCGTGCTGCCTGGCCTTGTTTCCTCCTCCCCTCCCCAGAGCACCCCCGGAGTCCGACCACATCTTGTTCCCTGCCCGATCTGGACTTGGCTCCTGCCCTGTCTCTGTCTCCTGGATGGTTTTTGTTCCTGGGCCCTCTGTCTGTCCTTCCTCATGCAACACTACCCCTCCAAGCACTTGTCATTTGACTTTGCTTCGTTCTTGATTCAGACACCAGTTTCTACCCCACCTGTTCCTGAGGATAATTATTTAAGTGCCTTGGTTGAGTCCCATAAAGGACAGAGGTGGCATCTCCATTACTTGGTGGGGGGTGTCTAGGCACTTGTTCAGTGCCTGGTGAACAGTAACTCCCCTTATGCATTTGCTACAAGGACTTGAAGTTCAGGTTCATTAGTTTTATGCCCTGCATCTCTAGCTGAGAACTCATATCCTTCAGTTCCACTGGTTGGTTCTCTGAGCAACTGCCAAGTGTCAGGGACATGGAACTCGGGGTAATGCCTCAAACCCTGCTTGCTTTGTGTATGCAGAAATGTGAATTTGAAAATTTTTCTTGGAGTCAAGAGTAGCAGTGCAGATGATGCATTGAATTAGGAGTTTGCATTCTCCTTTCCTGGACTTTAGTTTTCTTTCTGTAAAATGGAGCAGTAATATCCATCCGACCATGCTCCGGCAAGATAGTCACAGCCCAAACCAATAGCTTGCACACAGTAGGTACTCACCCAAGCTGGGTTTGAGCTCTGACTGACCAACTTCAACTCAACACTGCCACCTTCTGGCAATTACTCTAGGGCTGAAGGGTGCAGGGGTTCAGACCTGGAAATAGGAATTCCTCCTGGGCAATGGTTCAAAGGAAGAGAAAACTTCCATGAAGGGACATCCAGCTGATCCATTCTCAGCCCAGCCCAGAAGCTCCACCCACCTGTGGCTTCCAACCACTGCCCCTTGGTGACAAATTCCTTCATGTCCTCAGGGGCCTCTTCCTGGGGCTAAGTAGCCTAGAAGCACAGGGTTAGAACGGGCTCCATCTGATAGACCTGGAATTCCTGACACCTTTTTCCTCTAGTGAACAACTCCCACCCTTGGGTGAAGGGCCTTTTTTTTTCCCACTTAAACTTTTCAGTCCTTTATTTTCTAATATAAACACTTAATGCTGTTAATTACCTTGTACACAATGTTTGCACTGAATATCTCAAATTTTGATATCTTGTGTTTTTATTTCCATTTGGATCAAATTATTTTCTCATTTCTTTTGTGACTTTTTTGACTTTGAGGGTCTTCAAGACACCTTCCTGTTACAGATTTCTAATTTAATTTTGTTGTGGTCAGAGAATATATTTTGTATGATTTAAATCTTTTAAAATGTATTGGACTTCCTTTACAACTTAAAATACAATCTATCTTGGTAAATGTGCCAAGTGCATCTGAGAAAAACATGTATACTACTGTGTATGGTGGTGAGCTCTCTAAAATATCAAGTAAGTCAAGTTGTTGATAGTCTTCTATTTCCTTAATGATTTTTTGGTCTATTGTTCTATCAATTGTTGACCAAAGAGTATTGAAATTTCTAGCTATCTATATGGATTTGTCTCATTGAAAAGGATTTAAAATGAGAAAAATGTCTTTTATATTTACTCACATATTTATCATTTCTGGCATTCTTCATTCCTTTGTGTAGATCCAAGTTTCCTTCTGGTATTTTCCTTCTTCCTGAAGGACTTCCTTTAATCTTTTTGTGGCTTTGGTCTGCAGATGAATTCTCTTAGCTTTTGTTTGTCTGAAAAAGTAAGTCTTTTGCCTTTGGGTTTGAAGGATATTTTTGCTGGGTATAGAGTAAGAGGATGAGAGCTTTTTTTTTTCTTTCTCTCAGAGTTAAAGATGTTGCTCCATATCTTTTGGCTTGCTTAGTTCCATTTTTATCTCTGTTCCTCTATATGTATGTGTTCCACCCCACCCACACCAAAAAATATTTTCCCCTTTATTACTGGTTTTTATCGATCTGATTATGCTGTGCCATGGTGTGGTTTTCTTCAAGTTTCTTTTGCTTGGGTTTTGTTGAGCTTTGTTGAGCTTTGATGGGTATACAGTTTTCCTCATCATGCCTTCTCTACCTTCTAGAACGTATTAGCATATTTATTATCATCTTAATGTTTGTGCCCACTTATTCTATCAGTATCATTTCTGGATCTGTTTTTATTAGTTGTTTTTTTCTACAGGTTGTGGGTCTTATTTTCCTACTTTTTTGCAGGACTCCTACCTTTTAATTGGATGCTGAATATTGTAAATTTTATATTGTTAGGTTGCTTATTTTTGTTGTATTCATTTAAATGTTACTGAGCTTTGTTCTTGGATGCAATGCTGTTAATTGCAATGAGTTCAATCCTTTCAAGGTTTGCTTTTAAGATTTTTCAAGACAAGTACTGTAAATCTTTATTACATAACCATGGTACACCTATCAAAACTGGTAATAAATTAAAGTTGCTGGGACACTATAAATGAAATGAGAAACTTCATTTGGATTTCACCAGTTTTCTCATTTGTCCTTTATGTGTTCCAGTAGCCACTCCAGGTTCCCATGTTACCTTTAGTCCCCTCTAATCTGTGACAGTTTCTCAGTCTTGTCCTTCATGATTTTTTGGAGACCGCTGGCCAGGTATTTTTGTAGAACCTCCCTCAGTTTGGGTCTATCAGATGTGTTCTCTTGATTAGACTTGGCTTATGGATTTGTGCAACAAATTCCACAGGGGTGAAGTGCCCTTCTCATTGTATCGTATCAGGGAATACACGATACTGACATGACCTATAACTAGTGATGTTAACCTTGATCACTTAATTAAGGTGGTGTTTCTGTATTTCTCCACTGTAAGGCTACTTAGTAGATAGAGCTAGAAAATATATGAATGTATAATGACTCATATATACTACACACAGTATTTATTTTTGTATATATCACATCTAGACTTCCCTTCTTGCTTACTTGTAACTTCTTGTGACCATGAGAAACTTGATTCCTATATTCTGTTTTTTGTTTATTTATTGATCTATTCATTCAACTCCAGTATCCATGTAGTTTCAGAATTGCTAACCCACACACATGCCTGTAAGAAACAATTTTGCTAGGTAGGGCACAGTGTTGGTTTATGGCTCTTTTTGTCTTTAGACAAACCACCATTTCCCCAAGTTATTTGCTCATCTCCTCTTTCCTAATTCCTTCCAGTGAGGTTTTGTCATATATTTGAAATACAGTTACTTTTATTTGTAATGGTCCCCATTTCATCCCAGGTTTACTAGCATCCTTGACCTTTAAAACTTTTAAAATTTTTGGGGTGCCTGGGTGGCTTGGTGGGTTATAGCCTCTGCCAGCTCAGGTCATGGTCTCAGGGTCCTGGGATTGAGTCCTACATCAGGCTCTCTGCTCAGTGGGGAGCCTGCTTCTATCCATCTCTCTCTGTCTGCCTCTCTGCCTACTTGTAATCTGAGTCTGTCAAATAAATAAATAAAATCTTAAAAAAAAAACTTTTTAAATTTTTTATTTGCATTCTGTAAACTTCACTCTCTGTGGGGTATGGTTCTATGGGTTTAAACAAATGCGTGAAAGTGTGGCCTCACCACCACAGAACCACCATACAGAACAGTTCCATTGACCTAAAAATTTCTTTGTGAGTCTCCTTTGTAGTTCTTTTCTTTTCTTTTCTTTTCTTTTCTTCCCCTCCCCCAACCACTGACAACCACCTGTTCTCCATCCCTACGCTTTTGCATTTTCTGGAATGTCATACAAATAGGCTCCTATAATACGGAGTCTTTTGGATCTGACTTCTTTTACTTAGCAAAACACATCTAAAAATTACACTGTTGCATGAATCAATACCTTGTTCCTGTTCATTGCTGAGAGGTATTCCAGTTTATGGATATACTCCGGACTTTGTTTATCCCCTCACCTGTTGAAGTACATGTTGACTGCAGTGGTTTGCCTTTTCACTTTCTTAATGATGTCTTTTGAACAACATGAATTCTTAATTTTAATATACTCCAGTTTACAGATTCTTTCCCCTTAATGATCAGTGCTTTTTGTATACTGTTAAAGAATTTTGGCCTCAAGATCATGTAGATGTTCTCCTATGTTTTCGCTGGCAAGTTTTTCTATGGGTTTTCCATGGTCCATCTATGATCAATCTGGAACTGATTTTTATGCATGGCATGAGGTAGGGATCAACCTAACACCACTTATTGAAAAGACCTCCCTTTCCCTCACTCTGTTGCAGTGTGCTATTTATTAAAAATCAAGTAGTCATACATGTGTGGGTCTATTTCCAGAATTTTTATTATGGCCATTGAACTATCTCTCCTTGCACTGGTATCCATTACTAAAACTATAGCAAGATCTTGATACCTAGTAGTGTAAGTTCTTCTGCCTTGTTCCTCTTCTTTAGAATTGCTTTCGACTGTTCTTGGCCCTTTGTATTTCCAATTTTCATATGAAGTTTAGAATCATCTTGTTAATTTCGGCAAAAACATCTAGCTGGAAGACTTTAACTAGAATTGTATTAACTCTGCAGTTCAATTTGGAAAGAAACAACATCTTCATTACACTGAGCCTTCCAATCCATAAATATGGTATATCTGGGGGAAGTTTATAAAGGCACTAAAACACAAACAATTTGTTACAGTCTTCTTCCAGGATCTGCTCACCCAACCTTGCCAGACTATGAGAAGTCTTTCGGGTAGCACTTTTCATAGTGAGAGTTTGTGGCGGTAACCTCAGGCTCTCACTCAAGACCCAGAAAGGACTGGCTTCTTATGTACCCCTCCCAGTCGACATCTCCATCTGCTCCTTTCCTTGGCGAATGCTTTACATCTGTTTAAAATTTTAAAAATACAAACATTAATCGTATCCTTTTGGCGAGAGTTGGTAGCAGACAAAATGGACAAATGAAGCATAATTCAAAAACAACAAACACTAAAAATTATGACAGTTTAATCAGCAATGAGAACTTTTAATTGTAATAATGCTGTTTGATCCTTTTTAACAAACAAGATCTTAAAAATCAAACTCCTTCGGTGACATCACTGTGGAGTCACTAGTGTATTTTCGTGTGAATTTTTTCCAGCAACCGTAAAAAGCTCCTTTGGACTATGTGCTAGTTGGAGAAATGGTGAGGAGATATTTTTAAGCTAAGTCCAAATATTTTCCCTCTGACTTTCACCTTCAAATCAAATCTCTTGTTCAATAACTTTGAGAGGATCTTTAAAAAAAATGTTAGTTTTTTGGCAGGGACTATGATCTTTTTATTGTCAACAGACTGTAGTTTCTGTTTCAAAAAAAAAAAAGTCCTCAGCATCTGGGGTTTATTTTCATCTTCTTTAGTTTTGTCAGACATAGATGGAAATTGCACTACTGAGTTACCTGTATAAATTTCTATACTGACATGTTTATACTCCCTTGTTCGGAATGCTTTCACACTGGGGTGCGTGTGATTCTTGAAATGGAAGCCTTGCTTCGTCAGTTGTCATCTTCTTCCTCCTGTGGAGGACTGAAGGGCTTCTAAATGAGTGTGAAATTTAATGCAGGCTATCATTGTCTGGATAGGACCCAAAATTTAGTGGTTCGGACTGGAACTGGGATCACTCACGAGCCTCGCTCCCTCTCCTGCCTCTCCCCAGCTGTTCTGTGTGCAGGTGGCTGGACCCAGGGACCCAGGGACACTGGCGAAGCTGCCACTTAGCTCAGGGTGGTGAGCAGGGAGAGGAACAGAGGCAGCCTCTTCTGGACCCTTCGAAACTATCTTCGCAGGCCCTGGCAGCGTCCCTTTGCACAGAGCTGCTGTGTGTGCTAAGGACACATTGTCACAGGGGAAGTCTGTGCCCTGGGATCTCCCTCCAGGAAGGGATGAAGCAGCGAACCTGGGAGAGGGAGAGGCTGCCATTGTTGGAATGGAGACAGCCCAGGGACACCCTCCTGGCAGGTGCCCACTAGGCCTCACAGAGAACCATACCAACCGCCTCTTGGCCTCCAAGGCCCAGAAACAGCTCTGGTGACTTGGGCCCTGCCCTGCCATCTTCTCAGAAACAGCGTCCCCCACTCCTCACTCCAGCCCCTCCACCATTTGCAAGCCTACGGGCTTCCTGCTGCCTCCACTTTCTCCTCGGGGCTCCTCCCTCCCTCAGTGTTTGCTCGCCTTGTCCCCTCCAGGGCTGCTCCCAGTCAGGACGGCCACTACCCACAAGAAGGCTGGACATGGAGTTCCCACAGGCAGGGGCCACAGTTTTGACTTCAAGCTAGCCTCCATTTTGGCACTTTTTGTCAAAAAAAAAAATTTTTTTTTTTCAGTTGAAGTGAGACTTTTAAGAAGTTCCAGTTTTAAGGTTTCTACGTTTTAATGGCCACATGTTCTGCTTCCTTTTCTTTTGTGTTTATCTGCCACAAGGGACCATAGCAGAAACAGTGCCGGACAGACTCAGGAGACCTGAGTCCTAGGCTGAGTGACCTTGGGCAAGTCACTCCCCTCACTCCCCACTCCAAGGCCCCTTTTCCACATCCCTGATTTATGAAGGGGTTAGTCTAGACCAGAGATCATCAACTATCTTTGATCATGCCTCCCTAGCAATAAAAAAAAATGGGGAGCATGTACCCATAATATGTGTATATTCAAGCTGTCCTTTTACTACAATACCAGTATGTTATGATATGAACATGCAAAATAAAACATTTTAAAGCTAAATATCATATAAACTGAATACACATAAATACTTTAAAAATAGATTTCCTTTCATTTATAGAACAAAATTTTCTCGTCTCACCATTATATTGTTGGTTTGTAATTAATAAGATGAGAGTAAGGGAAAGCAGTCTGGCTGGATGTACTTCAATATTTTTTAACATCTTACTTTAACACTTTGAGATTGAGCCATTCAGGGGTCTGGTTCTAGTTGAGTCTATTTTTAGTGGCTGTCCTAGCTGGTCCAAAGAGAAGAAATGTATCTTTGGCTGAATGTATTAAATTATGGCCCTCGTTTTCAATCCCATCCACCAATTAAAGGCTTTTTATTGAAATGAAGCTCGAAGATGTCCATCTTCCCTTATGTCAGTCAGTGGCTCTTACAAGCTAATTGGAAAAACACTGCATTTTTGTATTTTTAACAAATGGACTCAGCATCCACTGACACTCTCCATTTGGATGATTTTCAAACAGATTAGAAAAACCTGTTTCTAATATTTTCAAGTACGCAGATAGAAAGCATGCTTGTAGGTGACTCTGCACGTTTTCAGCAACAACAATCTGATGTTGAAAGGAGTTCTTTGGAAAAGCAAGCGCTTTTCTCTCTCATCGCTGAAATCATTCACCTCTACCTCGAAGAGTCAGAAGAATACAAGTTCATTTTTCAGGGGGTGTCTGCCAACAGTCACTTGTCATCATAAAATGCTCAGCAAATTTGGAACGTTTGCCTTTTGGTGCAAGAAACACATATAATTCCTCTTAAAGTTTGATGGCTCTTTTAAGTGCTCTGTCAAGAGATAACCCACAAACCTCTATGTGTTCAAAATATTTTCAAAGTCACTTCCCTTCTGATTACAAATCATTGTCTATGTTTCACTGTGCTTTAAATTCTTTCTTTTTTTCTTTTTTTTTTTTTTTATTAACTACCCACACCAGTGCATCCTGTACTACTCTGTGTACTTCTGGACTTAAACCTTTCGACCGGTGGCCTATAGGAAGTTTTGTGGGGCATCGGTTTCACAGGCGTGGCCATCCCTGCACCCTTACCCAGAATCCTTTTCATCATGGAGCAGCCACTCCCTCGGCGATCACACCCAGTGTCTCCCATAACTGGTGTTTTCATTAAAGAAGTAATGTACTGTTCAGTCAATATCGCCGCTTTCCATTAGTCTCTCACAGAAATGTGGTTCTTCATGTATTTTATTTTATTTTATTTTATTTTTTTTTAAGTAACCATTCCTTTTATTTATTTTTTTTTATTTTTTTTTATAATTTTATTTTTTATAAACATATATATATATATATTTTTTCCCCCAGGGGTACAGGTCTGTGAATCTCCACGTTTACAAATTTCACAGCACTCACCATAGCACATACCCTACCCAGTGTCCATAACCCCCCCCAACCCCCCTCTGCCCAGCAACCCTCAGTTTGTTTTGTGAGATTAAGAGTCACTTATGGTTTGTCTCCCTCCCAATCCCAACTTGTTTCATTTACTCTTCTCCTACCACATTAACCCCCCATGTTGCATCTCCTCTCCCTCATATCAGGGAGATCATATGATAGTTGTCTTTCTCCGATTGACTTATTTCGCTAAGCATGATACCCTCTAGTTCCATCCATGTTGTCGCAAATGGCAAGATTTCATTTCTTTTGATGGCTGCATAGTATTCCATTGTATATATATACCACATCTTCTTTATCCATTCGTCTGTTGATGGACATCTAGGTTCTTTCCATAGTTTGGCTATTGTAGACATTGCTGCTATAAACATTCGGGTGCACGTGCCCCTTCGGATCACTACGTTTGTATCTTTAGGGTAAATACCCAGCAGTGCAATTGCTGGGTCATAGGGTAGTTCTATTTTCAACATTTTGAGGAACCTCCATGCTGTTTTCCAGAGTGGTTGCACCAGCTTGCATTCCCACCAACAATGTAGGAGGGTTCCCCTCTCTCCGCATCCTCGCCAGCATCTGTCATTTCCGGACTTGTTAATTTTAGCCATTCTGACTGGTGTGAGGTGGTATCTCATTGTGGTTTTGATTTGTATTTCCCTGATGCCGAGTGATATGGAGCACTTTTTCATGTGTCTGTTGGCCATCTGGATGTCTTCTTTGCAGAAATGTCTGTTCATGTCTTCTGTCCATTTCTTGATGGGATTATTTGTTCTTTGGGTGTTGAGTTTGCTAAGTTCTTTATAGATTCTGGACACTAGCCCTTTATCTGATATGTCGTTTGCAAATATCTTCTCCCATTCTGTCAGTTGTCTTTTGGTTTTGTTAACTGTTTCCTTTGCTGTGCAAAAGCTTTTGATCTTGATAAAATCCCAATAGTTCATTTTTGCCCTTGCTTCCCTTGCCTTTGGCGATGTTCCTAGGAAGATGTTGCTGCAGCTGAGGTCGAAGAGGTTGCTGCCTGTGTTCTCCTCAAGGATGTTGATGGATTCCTTTCTCACATTGAGGTCCTTCATCCATTTTGAGTCTATTTTCGTGTGTGGTGTAAGGAAATGATCCAATTTCATTTTTCTGCATGTGGCTGTCCAATTTTCCCAACACCATTTATTGAAGAGGCTGTCTCTTTTCCATTGGACATTCTTTCCTGCTTTGTCGAAGATTAGTTGACCATAGAGTTGAGGGTCTATTTCTGGGCTCTCTATTCTGTTCCATTGATCTATGTGTCTGTTTTTGTGCCAGTACCATGCTGTCTTGATGATGACAGCTTTGTAATAGAGCTTGAAGTCCGGAATTGTGATGCCACCAACTCTGGCTTTCTTTTTCAATATTCCTTTGGCTATTCGCGGTCTTTTCTGGTTCCATATAAATTTTAGGATTATTTGTTCCATTTCTTTGAAAAAAATGGATGGTACTTTGATAGGAATTGCATTAAATGTGTAGATTGCTTTAGGTAGCATAGACATTTTCACAATATTTATTCTTCCAATCCAGGAGCATGGAACATTTTTCCATTTCTTTGTGTCTTCCTCAATTTCTTTCATGAGTACTTTATAGTTTTCTGTGTATAGATTCTTAGTCTCTTTGGTTAGGTTTATTCCTAGGTATCTTATAGTTTTGGGTGCAATTGTAAATGGGATGGACTCCTTAATTTCTCTTTCTTCTGTCTTATTGTTGGTGTAGAGAAATGCGACTGATTTCTGTGCATTGATTTTATATCCTGACACATTACTGAATTCCTGTACAAGTTCTAGCAGTTTTGGAGTGGAGTCTTTTGGGTTTTCCACATATAGTATCATATCATCTGCGAAGAGTGATAGTTTGACTTCTTCTTTGCCGATTTGGATGCCTTTAATTTCTTTTTGTTGTCTGATTGCTGAGGCTAGGACTTCTAGTACTATGTTGAATAGCAGTGGTGATAACGGACATCCCTGCCGTGTTCCTGACCTTAGCGGAAAAGCTTTCAGTTTTTCTCCATTGAGAATGATATTTGCGATGGGTTTTTCATAGATGGCTTTGATAATATTGAGGTATGTGCCCTCTATCCCTACACTTTGAAGAGTTTTGATCAGGAAGGGATGCTGTACTTTGTCAAATGCTTTTTCAGCATCTATGGAGAGTATCATATGGTTCCTGTTTTTTCTTTTATTAATGTGTTGTATCACATTGATTGATTTGCGGATGTTGAACCAACCTTGCAGCCCTGGAATAAATCCCACTTGGTCGTGGTGAATAATCCTTTTAATGTACTGTTGAATCCTATTGGCTAGTATTTTGGTGAGAATTTTTGCGTCTGTGTTCATCAAGGATATTGGTCTGTAGTTCTCTTTTTTGATGGGATCCTTGTCTGGTTTGGGGATCAAGGTGAGGCTGGCCTCATAAAATGAGTTTGGAAGTTTTCCTTCCATTTCTATTTTTTGGAACAGTCTCAGGAGAATAGGAATTAGTTCTTCTTTAAATGTTTGGTAGAATTCCCCCGGGAAGCCGTCTGGCCCTGGGCTTTTGTTTGTTTGGAGATTTTTGATGACTGTTTCAATCTCCTTACTGGTTATGGGTCTGTTCAGGCTTTCTATTTCTTCCAGGTTCAGTTGTGGTAGTTTATATGTTTCTAGGAATGCATCCATTTCTTCCAGATTGTCAAATTTGTTGGCATAGAGTTGCTCATAATATGTTCTTATAATTGTCTGTATTTCTTTGGT
This sequence comes from Lontra canadensis, assembly GCF_010015895.1. Taxonomy (NCBI): domain Eukaryota; kingdom Metazoa; phylum Chordata; class Mammalia; order Carnivora; family Mustelidae; genus Lontra; species Lontra canadensis. The sequence continues at coordinate 20,376,853 of NW_022631026.1, read as the reverse complement.
GTTAGTTGTGATCTCTCCTCTTTCATTCATGATTTTATTTATTTCGATCCTTTCTCTTCTCTTTTTGATAAGTCTGGCCAGGGGCTTATCAATCTTATTAATTTTTTCAAAGAACCAGCTCCTAGTTTCGTTGATTTGTTCTATTGTTTTTTTGGTTTCTATTTCATTGATTTCTGCTCTGATCTTTATGATTTCTCTTCTCCTGCTGGGTTTAGGGTTTCTTTCTTGTTCTTTCTCCAGCTCCTTTAGGTGTAGGGTTAGGTTGTGTACCTGAGACCTTTCTTGTTTCTTGAGAAAGGCTTGTACCGCTATATATTTTCCTCTCAGGACTGCCTTTGTTGTGTCCCACAGATTTTGAACTGTTGTATTTTCATTATCATTTGTTTCCATGAATTTTTTCAATTCTTCTTTAATTTCCTGGTTGACCCATTCATTCTTTAGAAGGATGCTGTTTAGTCGCCATATATTTGGGTTCTTTCCAAATTTCCTCTTGCGATTGAGTTCTAGCTTCAGAGCATTGTGGTCTGAAAATATGCAGGGAATGATCCCAATTTTTTGATAACAGTTAAGACCTGATTTAGAACCAAGGATGTGATCTATTCTGGAGAATGTTCCATGTGCACTAGAGAAGAATGTGTATTCTGTTGCTTTGGGATGAAATGTTCTGAATATATCTGTGATGTCCATCTGGTCCAGTGTGTCATTTAAGGCCTTTATTTCCTTGTTGATCTTTTGCTTGGATGATCTGTCCATTTCAGTGAGGGGAGTGTTAAAGTCCCCTACTATTATTGTATGATTGTCGATGTGTTTCTTTGATTTTGTTATTAATTGGTTTATATAGTTGGCTGCTCCCACGTTAGGGGCATAGATATTTACAATTGTTAGATCTTCTTGTTGGACAGATCCTTTGAGTATGATATAGTGTCCATCTTCATCTCTTATTATAGTCTTTGGTTTAAAATCTAAGTGATCTGATATAAGGATTGCCACTCCTGCTTTCTTCTGATGTCCATTAGCATGGTAAATTCTTTTCCACCCCCTCACTTTAAATCTGAAAGTGTCTTCGGGTTTAAAATGAGTTTCTTGTAGGCAACATATAGATGGGTTTTGTTTTTTTATCCATTCTGATACCCTGTGTCTCTTCATGTATTTTATGATCGAAACGGAATCTAGGAAAACCATGTGAGAAACGTCGGTACTTTCCTTCAACTGTGTAGCCACCTTTCCACGGTGTGGAATTTTTCGATGCTTATTTCTCCACACCTTCAGCAATATTTCCCCTACATTTTCCGACAGGATCTGTGGTCACTACGTTGTGTTCTGTGCACTGTTCTTGCTACCACCGGCTTCCACACCAGCTGCCTTCTTCCCAGCCTCTGGAAGACAAGGGCTCTGTGTGTGTGTGTGTGTGTGTGTGTGTGTGTGTAGATAACAGAGTCACGTGACATGGGCCTAAGAGAGAGTGCACTGGCTTCCTAGCAACCATCCCTTCTCCCAACTACTCCCAGCAAAGCCAAGTGTGGAGCTGGGCCCCCAGAGGAGGGAAGATTGCTATCCCATTCCCTGGTTGGATATATGCTTAGGCTCACTGCTCGCTCGTCGCTTGTCTCACCACAGGAAATGAGAACTGAAGCCGGGACTTCAGTTATGTCTGACAAGATTCTCACCATTTCCACTACCAAAGAGAGAAGAACTTGTATTTTAAGCTGCCGAAGTTCTGGCCCTGACGTTTCCCGGTCGACCCCCTGCACTTGCATTATAAGCATTATCTTCCATTGTAGTTTCTTTGCAGGAATCTTGTTAAGCCGCCATTTGCGAGAGTTAATTGAGTTAAAATTTGGTCAAGTAATTTGTGAAGCCACTTAGCTAGACCCACGTGACCTGGGACACATGGTGGGGTAGATGGCCCTTATCAGTGCTTGTTTGAGGCCATCACAGTAAGCTTTCCGGTGGGGCAGGGGGGTGGGGGTGAGAGGGTGGAGGGGCAGACACTGCGGGAGCTTGTTTGGAGATTCTAGCAAGGTGGCCCGGATTCTCCCAGCCCCTGGCCACTCCTGGGACACTAACCCTGTCACCAAGGGACCCTATTTATGATGTCAATTCTTAGGGGTATTAGTTCACTAAGGCTGATGGGACAAAGTACCACAGTTATGGGGCTTAAACAACAGAAGTTTATTGTTCTTTTCTAGAGCCTTGCAAGCTGAGATCAAGGTGTCTGCGGGGTTGGTTTCCTCAGAGGGCTGTGAGGAAGGATCTGCTCCATGCCTCTCTCCTAACTTCCGGTGGTATGCCAGCAGTTCTTGCTCGGCTTGTAGGTGCCTCACACCAATGTCTGCCTCCATCTGCACAGAGTGTTCTCCTGCACTGCGTGTCTCTGTGTCCCAAATTCCCCCTTTCAATAAGGACAGAAGTCATACTGGATTAGGGGCCCACCCTACCTCATACACCCTCATCTTAACCAATTGTATCTACAAGACCCTGTTTCCAAACGAGGTGGCATTCTGAGGTACTAGGGGTTAAGACTTCAACATACAAATCCGGGGGAAGACACGATTCAGCCATGAAGCTGGGCTACACCGCAGACCTTCTAAAATAGGATCTATGGGGGGGGGCTCGCACTTCATGTTTTTGATAAGGACCTTAAGTACCTCGTTTGCTCACTAAAGCTTGAGAGCTACATGGCCACCTGGGGGGACGCAGAATGTTCTCTCTCCCACCTCAAATACAATAGGAGCACCAAATAAAACTAAAACCATAGATGTTAATATGTAGCTTAGTTCAAAAGAAATGAAGAAATTTTCATGTGTCATAAAAGGAGAGATCAAAACCAGAGGGCTAAGCATTGGCTGTTGCTGGGAAAACCCTAAGGAGTGTTAGACAAGGATATAGGCCCCTAGAGGCAGTGGGGGGTGGGAGGGGCTGCTGGGGCTCAAATGCTCTTGAGGGAGGTAATAGGCCCATCGGGTGCTTGAAACGGAGGAACTAATCATTTTGCATGAAGCTTGGAGACTTGGAAAGTTACCTTGTCAGTGAAAGTCAGTGAAAGGGGGACCAGAAAAATCAACCAGAGTTTGTTTCAACTAATTAAAAATTGGGCAGATTGGTCATTCAGATCTGCTCTGTGAACTCACGGGATCAAATGGTTTTCTTAGCTGAGGCGCATCTAAGAAAAAGAATTTGGGTTGCTTGAGGGGAGGCATGGGGGGTCATTCTAGGATACTGTAGCAAAGTTGGGATCTGATAAGGCCTGCCAATAGGCAAGGAAAACTTTAGAACAGGCAGGGCTAGGCCTCTGAGCAATTGGGAGAAAGAAGTCCTGGTAGGTGGGAATGAATTAGCATACTGAAAGCAGAGGAGGGTCCTAGAGAGGAATTTGCTGTGTTTCTGATAGACAGGTGAGGGCCAGGGAGGAATGAACCTGACATTGAAAGGCCTCCCACCCCCTCCTCCTCCTCTTTCACAGGTCAACCCTTTCAGAGACCGAATCTGCAAAGTGTTCTCCCACAACGATATGTTCTCCTTTGAGGATGTGCTGGGCATGGCATCTGTGTTCAGTGAGCAGGCCTGCCCCAGCCTGAAGATCGAGTATGCCTTTCGCATCTATGGTGGGTGACTAAGTGGTGGTGGTGGGTGGGGGTCAGTGCCATAGAGTAAATACCAATCTGGAATCCATCAACATCAATTCACCGGTGGGATGATGTCCATTGGGATTCACTTGGGTGTTTATGGGTATTAGCATGTTTCTTGAGTTCTGTAGATTAAAAAAAAAAAAATGGTGGTGAACTACTACTTCAGTGGATAGATGGCTTCCCCTCCATGCCATCAGAGGCAAATAGAGCCATGGGTGTTGTATTTTGGGGTAACAGTGTAGACAGGTGAGAGAGAGAGAGAGATGGAAGACTACATATGGGTATGAAGGAGCCATGCTTGTTTTGAAGAAATTGTGAAATTTGAACACCAGAACTAGCTCAGCCACAAAATGGCTGAGAAATCTTGGACAAATCATTTCATCTTTCTGGGCCTCAGTTTCATCATCTTTAAAATGAAGTGTTTGAGAGAGATCATCTCTGAGGTCTTATGACAGTTTTTGGTCTCTAGTTTTGCCTGGGGTAGCCATAAGATCCTGCAAAAGTTCTGTTCTTCAGGGGGCTCATGTCCCCTTAGCTGAGATGCCTGGAGTTCTCAAAAGAAATTAAAAGGAAAGAAACAAAGAAATCTTGGGAAGACTTCAAACAGACCATGTACAAGGCTTTAAGCTTTTTGTGGCAACTCTTTGGCCCCAAAGGACTTGTACATTCAGGCTTGCATAGTTTGGCATTTCATATGCTCTCCCTTCCAGCCAGGTCCTCCCTGTCCCCACACAGTGGACACCATCTTATTCTTGCCTTGCCCAAATGGACTGGGATAAAATGGAGTGGGGGAGTTTTAAGCCTGATGGATCTGTGAGGGCTCAGTTTTCTCATCTGTAAAAAGGACTTAATGGTATTTTTGTAAGCCCTATGTCCTCAAGCTTTGTATCCAGTAATAGCTGAGTAAGCGTCTATCATACTGTCATTTCCACAGAGAGCAACTACAAACTCAAATATATATGTATATTTGGGCCCCTGGGTGGCTCTGTCAGTTAAGTTTCTTCCTTTGGCTTTGATCATGATCCCAGGGTCCTGGGATTGAGTCCTGAGTTGGGTTCCCTGCTCAGTGGGGAGTCTGCTTCTCCCTCTTCCTCTGCCCCTCCTTGGTTCGTTCTCTCTCTCCCCAATAAATAAATAAAATCACATCTACCATATGTGGTTTATATACATGATATTTATTTATCAGCAGCCTGATGGCACTAATGGTACCAGAAGCAGAGAGTTGAACTTAGAAGAAAGAAATGGTACTGAATGGTCCCCTCCCCCTTTTTACAAACTTTTTTAGCCTAAAGGTGGCTTTCAGTGAGGGACATCACACAGGACTGATAGAAACCTTGAACTCTTTCTGACTTAAAGAATCAGAGAGTTTGGGACAATTTCCTCCTGAAAAGTGAAAATAAGGGAGAGACCGTGAAAGAAAGCCAGAGAAGGGAGCCCAACATCTGTGTATGAACTATGCCCAGATCTCTAAACCATATATACAAGGGCAGACTCAAAGCAGCTCAGGTAGATAACAGAACTGAGATTTGAGTGGCCACTGCATTTTAACAAGTTCCCTCTGTGACAGGGTTTGCACTTTAAGTCCTGTCAATTGCCTGATAGAATTAAAATTAAAAAAAAAAATAAAAATCAGCACTCTTTGGAGGAACATAACAGAATCCAGAGTTTTTACAATAAATCATTTATAATGTCTAAGGTACAATCCAAAATTATTCAATATACAAAAATTTTGGAAAACCAGAAATGTCTGATCTACAGTCTGAAACTATTCAATAGACAATTAAAAAATAAAACTGATATGGTCTCAAGATGGAGCCTGATTCTGACATGACCCAGATGTTGGAATTAGCTGACAAGTCTCTTAAAACAGCTACTAACCCTTGGCCGGTGAAGTAAAAGAAATTCATAATGAAGGGAACAATAGGAATTCTCCACAGAGAAGCAGAAACTATAAGAAAGAATCAAATGGAAAATATGAAAGTGAAAAATAAAATATCTAAAATAAAAATTCATTGGATGGGCTTAACAGGAGAATTGAGATGACAGAGGAAAGAGTCAGAAACCTGAAGATAGTTCAGTATAAATAATCTAATCTGAAAAATGGAAGGAAAAGAATTAATGGGGAAGAAAAGATATTTGAAGAAGGAATGGCCCCACACATCCTACGTTTGATACAAGACACACATTTATAATGAACTTCAAGCAGAGTTAAGTACAAATGAAATCACATACCAAAATTTAATTGGCTTCGTGGTCCTCACCTGTTCATTAGTCATCCTCCTTCCTTACCGCAAGTACTTCTGGGGATCCCCAGGGAGGTCTGGGACTTGTGCTGCAGAGCACTTGCTATTTTGCCCCCAGCCACTTCTGTCTCCTGTCAGTGCCCTTCTGGATGAGCAGCTCTTCCCAAAGCAGAGTGCTGGCCCAGGCTCAGGTATCTCATCTTAGCCAACAGTCTTCAGTTGGCCAGTAACAGGGACTTACCTGTGTAAAAGGTAACAGATGAAGAACAGCAATATATTCATTTTCCATTGCTGTGTAATAAATTACCACAAATCTAGTGGATGTAGACAACATGTTTATAATATCACAGTCTCCATGGTCTAGGAGTCTGGCATAGCTTATATGTGTCCTCTCCTAGGATATCACAGGGCTGCAGTCAAGGCTCTGTCTGGGCTGCCTGTAACTGGGGAGAAATCCACTTACAAGCTCACTCTGGTTGTTGACAAGTGCATTTCTTTGTGTCTGTGGAGCTTAGAGCCCTGGCTTCCTGCTGGCTATCTGCTGGAGGCTGCCTTCGGTTTCCAGAGGCTGACATGTGCTCCTTGCCACATGGGCCTCCCCTGACACGGCCACTTGCTTCTTCAAAGACAGCCAGAGAGAGAGTCTCTTGGGTGTGTATGCTGGTAAGATATAGTCTCATAACACTGTAATCACAGAAGTAACATCCCATCACTGTTGTCAAATTCTGCTGGTGAGATGTAAGTCACAGTTCCCTTCCACACAAAAGGGACATGGAGATTATATACGCATGAGCACCAAGAGGGGCAGATCTGCGGGGAGGAGGGCTCTAAAGTTTGTCCATCGCAAGCAGCATGGAACCATGGGGAAACCGAAGCAGCCACGCAAGGATGCAGGGGACGAGTGGTCAGGAAGTGAGGCAACTGCTGTCTGCTTTTCTCTCTATGGCTGCCGGGTCTATCTTCTCTGCTTCTCTCTCTGCATTTGCTCTTCCTGCAGACTTTCCTGTTTCTGTGCCCATGGGCCAAAGAGGAACACCCTGGTCCCCTATTTTCTCAGGAGAGGCTGATGGCTCAGTCAAACGCATGATCTTACTACTCCCTGGCTGGGTCAACAGCCTTGTCCAACCACCCACAGCCCAAAAGATGCAGAGTCATGGAACAGACAGCTCCAGAGGCCCACTGCTGGGGGTGGGGACACTTCTCAGAGATGGTAAAGTGTGGGCTGAGCAGATGTTCCCAAAGATGTCTGCCTCAGCTGTCTTTCCATGGTTTCCCGAGCTAAACAAACAAAAACACCCCAACCTTCAGGGAAGCTACAAGAACAGCAGGTTCTCTTCAGGCTTCAAGGCACAGGAGCCAAACTGTGTTCGGCTGAGACGTGGGAAGAATGTCCTCACTCCCAAGAGGTCAGACTGAGCGCCTGAGGTCTGGTAAGGGACCAGATACCCTCTGCCCCCCCATGCTGTCCTTGTGTCCTCCTCAAGCCCCTCTCTGCAGGCCCCCTTGACGGATTTCCTTCCTCCTTGAGCTCCAGCCCCCAAACATAAAGCACAAAGCCTTCATGCAAATCAGCTGTGCAAATAGACACCCGGGGACTCATAAACTCCAAGGCTTCCTCAGATACACCCAGACAAATCTGAATTCTCTTTGGGTTCAGAAGATTTGTTGCCTCACAGAGCTGTCAGCAGGATTAGGGACGGGATGCGTGACTCTCTGAGCGCGGCGCTTGGCGCGTGGGAGCTGCTCAGTACATTGAGGTGGTAACGGTAGACGTGAGGGCAGAAGAGGAGGAAGAGAAAAGAAAAGAAAACGGTGATGGCCCTGGTGATCCTTCTTCGGCAAAGTCCAGAGACTTAACTCGATGCTCGAATGCCTTGGTCCTCCGCGCGTGGTCCTTGCACCAGCAGCGACATTGGCAGGAAGCCGGTCAGGAATGTGCATCTCCAGCCCCCCGCACACAGGCCGCTTCAGGGTCCGCACGTTAACAAGACCCCCAGCTGGGTCCTCCACATCCTAACATTTGGGAGACATTGCTCTAACTCACTGGTCCTCAAACGGGACTGCACACTGCTGTCATCTGGGGACCCAAGACCCACGGATGCTTGGGCCCCCGCTGTGCAGGTCTCATGTAGGGGTGCTGGGTGGGCCCCGGCTGGTGGGCTTTTTCAAAGATCCCCGGGGAATTCTCAAGTGCAGCGGAGTTTCGGAGCTACTGTGCCGGTTCGGCTTCCATTCAGTCGTATGCAAGTGGCCATGTTTAAAAAAAGAGAGAAAAAAAGCCTGAAATTAGGCTCTGCAGAGCCAGGGAGAAGTAGGCGACGGTCTGCCCCCTTCAAGCCCCCTGATCTGCCACCTGTAGTATGGGACTGTGGTTCTTATCATCACAAGACGGTTTCTGTGCCTATAGGCTTCTCATCTTCATTCCAGGCAGGAGGAAAAAAGGATGGGAGGAGGGATAGGAACCAAATGAACCTTTGAAGGCACCGATGAAGTTGACTCTTCAACTTCATCTTGTTAACAAGCTTTCTTGGATGCCCCACCCAGCAGCTTTGGACTGCTTTGTCCAGAGCTATGTCACGTGGCCACAGATAGCTGCAAGGGAGACTGGAAAGCTGGGTGTTTTAAGTTGAATACGGCGTCACCCTGGACAGGAATTGCACTGCTGTTAGTAGGAAGGCGAGGGGGAAGGGGATGGTTATCTGTCAAGAATCCAGCACTGGGGATGTACCTGCTAGGTTCCAGTTTCTGCTTTGAGGGACGTTCCTGGCCTCCAACGGATTCATCCCCACCCCTCTCTGGAGGGACTTGCACCTGTCAGAGACCGACTGATACCCCAGGCCCTGCCTTCCTGCTCTGATCAGCCAACTGCCACCAGATGTGAATGACCTCCCGGCAGGGGCCAGAGCGCCCCCGGGGAGAACTTGCCACACCGCCCCAAGACCCGACCCGGGACTGAGGGTTGGGAGAGGCACGGGAGGCAGGCTCCGTTCTCCTAGAAATGATGGTGAGAAGCGTGCCTTTCGTCACTCAGCCAACATGGGCTGATTTCTGTAAAATGACTTCGTAAATTGCAAGGAGTCACATGACAGGGAGGTTGGGATGATGATGGCAAGAGTGTTCTGGAGCCCCGATTCTCCAAGCTTTCTCTAACCTTCCTGTTGTCGGGGAAACAGCAAGAGGTAGGCCCTCCCCCATTCTCAGAACGGCCCCAAGACTGCAGGTCTGAGACTGCTGAGGCTGCAGGGGCTGGCCAGCCGCCCAGAGCTCCCAGCCCCCACTTCTTTCCCAGTCGGCTGTGCCCTTGCACCCCCAAAGGAGGGGAACTGTCCAGGACTACATTCTACTCCAGCAAATTATTCTGTCTTCAGATGGCCTGGGACCAAAGCCATGTCACTTTGCTGCAGTCTCTGCATACGGGAGCTGGGCCAGCAGGATGCCTGGGGACACTGCGGGGTCTCGGGGAGAGGCTGCGGAGCTTCTTACCAGCAGTGCGATGTCACTGCGGCTGCCCCCTCCCTCTAGTCCCGGTGCTGGTGCCTCCGCCCCTCCACCTGCTCCCAGCCCTCTCCCACAATGTGAGATAGCAAAGCTGTGCAGGGAGAGTCTTGGAGGAACGTCTCAGGCCTTAGCCTCCAGGTCCTGGGGCTGATAAACAGTTGGTCAGGGGAGAGCCACCTGCTTAAGGACTGGGGTGCTGAGTTAGACTTTCTGCCTCCATATCCTATCTGGGGGAACAGAGGCAAAGTTCTGGGCTCTACCCCTGTAGGATTCAGTGACCTCAGTACACCTGCTCCTCCATTCCAGGGCCAACATAACTCTGGATTCCATTCTTCAAAGCAAGAGATTACACAGTTTCCAAGGTTGGCATTTTCAGTATTTAATACCCTCGAGTGACACAGAATTGAGCTTCTACTCTACCTAATGAACGTCTTCTGTAGCGAGCATCTTCTATGTTCCAAGCCCCATGCCAGACGACTTCCATGCATTTCCTTATTTAATTTTCACAGCAACACTCTGGAGGTGCTATTATCTATTTTATGGATGAGGAAACAGAGGCTCAGATCATGTATTAGTTCGGGTTAAATTTGGTGGCAAATGGCAGGGGACCCCCAGGGGTTTACACAAGATGGCTTCCAAGATCTCCAGCAGCGACGTGTTATTTCTCTAACGTGTAGAATCCCAGAGGCAGTTGTCCTCAGTGGTTCTGCAATGGCCGGGATGTAGGTTCCTCCTTGGTGTCACCTTATCCTCCATTCCCAAGGTGGCCTCAAGGTCACGAAGAAGGTATAGCCTTCTCTTTAAAGACATTCCCGGAAGTTTGCTGGTGCCTCTTTCTCTTATATCTCACTGGCGAGATCTCAAATATGGGGTCACATCGAGCAGCAAGGGAGGCTGGGAAATGTAGTGTAGTGTTCATTTTAGATGGTCATAAACCCAGCTGAAAATTGGCTGCTTCATTATAATATGAGCAGTTATGAGTGATTCAGAGCACAGACTGCCCACAGAGCTGGACTACCTGGGTTTACCACTGTCTCCATCATTTATCAATGTGTGACTTTGGATAGTTCACGCGTTCACTGACTCAACAAATATTCAGTGAGCGCTTACTCTGTTCCAGGCACTGTTCTAGGAGCTGGGGATGCAATAGTGACCCAAAACACTAAACTTTCTGCCCTTGAGGAATTTACATTTTAGCGGAGAGAAATAAAGGAACTAATGGGTAAAACATACAGTGTGTCAGGTAGTATGGGGCACTAGGAGAAAAATAAAGCAGGGAATGGGATAGAAAGTGCAATTTCAGGCATGTTCTGGTAAGAAGCTGGCATTTAAATGGGTGGGTGTTCCAGGGAGGGGAAGCACAGTGCAAAGGCCCTGAGGCAGGATCACGCGGAGGTCATCAGGCTGGGTCCACTGTCTCTCCAAGGGGAGCAGAGAGGGTCTGCTGACATCTTAGCCATGGGGAGCAAGGCAAGGACATGGTCAAGGATGATTCCAAGCTTATTGGCCATTACCCATTTGCCAAGAAGGGGACAGCTGAGTGCAACAAGTTTGGGGCCAGGGAGGAGGGGGGCACGGTAAGAGTTTGGGTTTCGACCTCTTAAACTTGAGGGACCTATCAGACCTTCAAGTGGAGAGGACAAGAAGGCCTGTGGATGGATATGCTCCTGGAGTTCAGGAGAAGCCCAGGTTGGACACAGATATTTAAAGGCAAGAGGCTGAACTGAGACTGAGAAAGTGGGGACAGTTATTCAATCTCGGTGTGCCTCACTGTCTTCATCTGTGTTATGAGGACTAAATGCAGTAGAAGAGAAAGCACTTAGATCATTGCTGGGCACATCTGTTTGTCGTGGGGGCGTTGTACCTGCCTAAGCTTACTGCCCTTACTTACTGCATGGCTGATGAGCAGTGTGGGGGCTGCGCCGGGGGTTCTAGAAGAGACAGGGGCCGCACTGGGGGTTCTAGAAGAGGCAGAGGCCATGCTGGGGGTTCTAGAAGAGACAGGGGCCATGCTGGGGGTTCTAGAAGAGGCAGAGGCTGCACTGGGGGTTCTAGAAGAGGCAGGGACCATGCTGGGGGTTCTAGAAGAGGCAGGGGCCATGCTGGGGGTTCTAGAAGAGGTAGGGGCTGCACTGGGGGTTCTAGAAGAAGCAGGGGCTGCACTGGGGGTTCGAGAAGAGGTAGGGGCCATGCTGAGGTTCCCAGAGGCAGCAGGGGCGTTCTCCCAGAGAACCTCCCTCGGCATCCATGGCTCTGTGTAGTTCAGCCCGCCTTCCACACTTAACCTCGGTCTCACTCTCCTAGACCTCCAAGCCACTGTTCCCCACATCCCAGACCGATCACTCTCCTGCTGTTCCTTCTCCACCACTATCCTAGTGACCCTGGCACCTCCTCCGGTTTCCATCTCCGGAGGCCCAAACCCTTTAAACCCAAACTTCTCTGATGCCTCTTCCTCCAAGAAGTCTTCCTCATTCACACCCCCTAACTCCAATCAGACATAAACTTGCCCATCTGGAAACCCTTGGAACCCTTGGGAGGCCTGTTCCTTTCTCCCTGGAGCCAAGCTACTCAGGTGTCCAGCAGTCTCCCCCTGCACCTCCAGACTGGGAGCTCCATGCAGACTGGTACCCGTCTGGTCCATCTGTGCCCTGAGGTCTGGCTCAGGGAAGGGCACCCAGCAGGCACCCACGTGTCTGCCGAGAGCGAATGGTGAGGCGGTGGCAAGAAGCAGATGCAGTTACAGGGAAACAAGGCAGCCCTAGGCCCCTGGTGCCGAAGAGAGCAAGGCTCATGCCAGGAGGACAGGTCCCGTGTTAGAAGCTGCTGGAGCGCGAGGAGAGAACCAGCCTGGGCCTGAGGGTGTCAGGGAGACTTCACAGGGAGGCACGGGAGAGTGAGCACAGGTGAAGTCAGAGCATCCCCGGGCTTGGAGGAAAAGGAGGAGGGTACTCCGGGCAGGGGGCTGCCTTCTGCAAAGGCTGGGGGTAGAAGCACTCAAGGCCAGTAGAGAAGACTTGCCGCAGGCACTGACAAGCCTAAGGACACCCCTTCCAAGGCTCCTCTGTAGGGAACTGGGTTAAACACACCCGGCGGCGGGGAGGGGGGTCCAGTGTGGAGGGGGCTTGTGTAATGCCCATATTTTGTTGTTGTTGACATACAGTGTTCTAGTAGTTTCATAGGAATGACCATATTTTTTAACTCAAAAAGGAGGACCCTTCAAGTTCTGACAAGGGTCAGGGCGCTCGCTGGAGTGGACACCGGGGCACTGTCCTCAGCGCAAGTCGGGGAGGTGCTCAGGTAACCCTGAGCAGGACCAGGAGCAGGGATCCGTGCTCAGGTCCAGGCGTCCATCTGCTCCTCCGTGCCCCCTGCTCCCGGCCACTAAACCGCTTAGTGGCTTATGTGATCTGAGGTGGAGATTTCCCTAGCGCGGTGGGTGATGCGGGTTTGGGGACCAGCCTAGCTGGGTCCGAATCCCACCTTCCACTTACCAGCAGTGTGGGCCAACATCTCACACCTCCAGGCCTCAGTGTCCTTTTGGCAAAGTGAGACTCATAAAAGGTCAGTTGTGAAGATTCAGTGACTGAAACCAGGTGGGCTCCAGGCCCGCCTAGGACAGGGGTAGGGGGTAGGTTCCATGGGCCCATGGCTCCCTGGCCCGAGGGAGGCTGAGGAAGCCCCCCTTCCTCTCACACTCGGCCTCCTCTTCACAGACTTTAACGAGAATGGCTTCATCGATGAGGAGGACCTGCAGAGGATTGTCCTCCGACTGCTCAACAGCGACGACGTGTCTGAGGACCTGCTGGCTGACCTCACAAGCCACGTGTGTGCCCGGAGCCACACGGGCTGGGTTGGGCCGGGCCATCCCACAAAGCCCCCGGGTGGCAGGCAGGGTGGGGTGCCCCGACGAATGGGCACATGGCTGGAGGCAACTATCTCCCAAGTTCCTGTCTTTCCTCCAAGGTCCATCCTTCCAGGGTCCCCAAGAGCAGGTGTCCAAGCCATCTTCTCCAAGGGCCCCTCCCACCCACATGGCGGTCACTGAGGGCAGGTGGCCTGACAGCAGCTTAGCCTCAGAGGGACACATCCCCATGTCCCCTTTCCCATGTTATCCAAAGTGTGACAGGACATGAAGGCAGCCTCATGAGTCTGTTTGTCCTAAGACCATGGGAAACTTCAAGTGCTTGAGGTCTGGATTGACACTAGAAGCAAAGATAAAACTGTGGGAGGTCATCACTGACTCCTTGACCTGACCGGGCTCCTTGCAGTACGAGCCCCTGCCTGTGATTGGATACAGGTGTGGGGGGGTGTCACCCCTTTCACCTCCACACCCATTTTCACTGCCTAGTTTGTGCTGGAGGCATGAAGGACACTCTTCCCATGATGAGACCAGCCCACGAGGCTCCAGACCTCAGTGTACATGACCTTATCTCTGCATCTCCATGTCTTTGTCTGGGGTGGGGAGTAGCAAGGGGGGTGGGGAGAACATCTGCCTTACCCTCCCCCAGGGAGGTTGGGGGACTCACATGCTAGTGAAGCACTATCGAGGAGCATGGCCTATAGTAACACTTGGCATGAGAAGTTCTCCCCTCTGCCTGCGACCCCGTGTCATTTTCTCATAGTGGGCTCCTCTCTGCTCTCTGAATTTTTCTGCACCCCTGACCAGGTCCTGAGTGAGTCAGATCTAGACAACGACAACATGCTATCTTTCTCGGAGTTTGAACATGCGATGGCCAAGTCTCCAGACTTCATGAAGTAAGGTGTTCTGGATTGGGGGTTGGGGGACAGGAAGTACCCACCACAGTTGGGGGCGGGGGCAGGAAGAGCCAATAAAGCCCCCCAGTCTTCCTAAGGAGGTCATGAGTCTCCAGGGTACTTTGCCAATGCTTTCAGAATCAGCAAACCTGGAGCTTTGGAGAAATTAGGTAACTGAAATTTCTAACCTTTAGAAAGAGGGAGTGGGGCTTAGCCAGCAAAGGCAAGAGTACATTCCAGGCTCTGCAAATGACGTGGGTGGCCCTGACTTCAGATGCTGCCCATCTAGAGCTGGCACACAGGGGTCTTCCCCTAGGCCCAGGGGACTCCAGGACTGACCGGCGGGTGGCCTTTGCTCCCCTGCCCCCACAACTCCAGAGGTCCCGGGGAGTTGGAGATTTGCATGGGTGTGTGAAGATGCTGGTCACAGAGTATTTCCAAACCTTGTTTCATGCAGAAAGCGCATTAAATTGTCTTCTATCTTCGTACAGACACCCTAGAGACGACTGGCCATCTCCATATTGCCTCAGCCATGTTTAATGGTCTTGTTTGGATCCTTCCAGTTATGGGGAAAGCACACCACCCCACCCCACCCCAAGAGGCAGCCCATTCATGATCCAACAGCCCTGTCAGAAGGCCCTTCTTGGGTGCAGTGGACCTCTGTTTGCCGGTGTCTGCTGTTCCTGGGCCCTCTTCTGCCCTTGGTCTCATAGTCTCAGTGAATCTGATAGCAAAGCATGGCCGCCATGATGGTTTAACCAACCAATCAGAAAAAGAACAAAGCGCTAGACCTCAGAGAGTACCTGGTCAGGAACGGAAGATGGTTCATTCTCTCTCTTCTCCGTACCCAGAGCCTCTGCCTCTCTCCTCATCTCCTCTGCACTCAGCTCAGCCTGCAGACAGGAAATCTCTCCCTTGTCAGACAGGAGGCCAGTTATGGCCTCCCGGCAGATGTCGGTCACTCCTAGTAGTATCTCTCAGCTCTGACTCCAGATTGGGTCAGGTGTTCACCCCTCTTCTAATCGCGTGGCGGGAGGAGAGGGCTCTCCAGGCCGTCCTGGATGCTGTGGGACCCATGTGTGGGCATACCCTCTGACAGACAGTCCACACTTAGAACTACCCCAACTAAGGGTAATTCCTCTTCTTCCAGAACAGCCCAGTACATAACAGAGACCAGAATCCTGTCCTCCTTGTCTTTTTCTTTGCATCTCTCCAATTTCTTTCCATTGGTTTTTGGCACCACGAGGTTCTGACACCCTTTGCTTTCTGGTGATGCTAAAAGGAGCAGAAGGCTTTGGGAGGGTTTGCAATAGCTGCAAACTGGCCATGCCAGAGAGAGGGACGAGAGGGTGCCACCAGGACCACTATGAACCTGGAAATTGGAGGGCACTTTAGATCTGTAGCTCAGGGTGGCTTCATGGGATGCTTTCTCTCAGCTCCTTTCGGATTCACTTCTGGGGATTTTGATATGGCCATATCTGATCTGGCGGCTTCAAGGAGACACTGGAACTTGGAATTCAACCCCCTCCGGGCATTGGGGGACTCTGGTCAGAAGTATGACTTGGTCCCCATCCTTCTCTCACTTATAGACCATTGTTTATTCAATAAAGCAAAACAAAACCTTTCCCTTGCCCCACCAGTTCATTTTTTGAATACAGGATCACATAGAGTAATTTTTATTAAGCACTGCTCATTCCGGGGCTTAAGTTTGCCAATGACACCAAGCTAGCTGGGATGACCAGACTTTTTGAGGACAATGTCCAAATCCCAACCACCTCACAGCAGGGAAAAGGCCAAATGGGATGAAGTTTACACAGAAAACCCACAACATTCCATTCTTCCCCTGGAGTTGCCTCCCAGCGTCTCTCCTGCCGACTGTACAGAGTCATGTTGGGCAGTGGTCATTCCAGCTGGTGCCTGGCTTCCCGGTCCTCGTCACGGGAGAAGACATCTAGGATCCACTTCGCATCCCCAGGCCCCAGGATGCAACATGTGGACCAGCAACTGGGGGTTATTTGCTTTGCTCTTCAGCCAAATCCTGGAATGAATTTGGCCACCACAGGGACCCTTGGGGACCCAGGTAGTCAAGGAGTCTGGGTCACAGGAGAAGCCCCTTATAGGGTCTCTAAGAGCTGACAGATGCCCCTCTGATGGGCACACAGTTTTTCTGGTTTACATCGTCCTCTGGGAAGGTGTCTAAACACTGGATCCCAGGGGAGGTGCTGTTTCACTGTGACATGTACTTGAACCTGCAGTGGTCTCTTTGCCTTCAGGTCCTGACTCACCCATTCAAGATGTAATAAATTTCCCATTGATGGATGGAGTCCCTTGATCAAATCTAAGAGATGCTGGAATGTTAGAGAAAACCTGTCATGTGGATACACACCTGGCCTGAGGTCCCCATCCCAGATCCTGTGTATGGAGGGGCTGTACCCCACATCCTGTCCCCTGCCACAGAGAAGTGGGAAGAGCAGCCTGGTGAGAGCAGACACTCCAGACTCCCCACTGCAGGCATGTGACTGGGGAGCCTGTTCTCCCCATTTCCTTGAAGAATGGCTCAGTCCTGGGCCACCCCCTCCCATCCTATTCTAGAAATAGTCCCCAGGAGAGACACCCCAGCAGCCTGTCCATGCCTGTCTGGGAAGAATGCAGAGAGAGGTTGCCGGATGCAGCTTTTTCTCTCAGGCACCATGGGGGCTTCTAGGCTGTGTCATCCCCACTTCCCATGTCTCCACATGGACCACAGGCAGGTTATGTAGTGGGCAAACGAGGGCTTGGGTCCAAACACTGGGTCTCTTCTAAGCTGTGGGAGCTTGGGCGATATTCTCAACCTCCGAGACTCTGCGTCCTGATCAATAAAGTGGGGATAACGCCACCTCCCTCACAAGTGAGTGTGTGGACTGAATGATGCCAAGTCAGGGCTCAAACTGGAATTCCTTTGTATCTGATCCCAGTGCAATTGCTCTGCAGTCATTTTACCTTCATTCTCGGACATGCAATCTTGGGGCTTCCTCAATTACACTGGTAGAAGCAGATGGGAGGTATCTCTGTCCCGGAGTGACCTGCCACCAAGGCTTGGGAGCCCTACAGTTCTTAGTCCTACCAGCCCCCACCTTGGGGGAGGGGTGGTGGGGGCCAGTAGGTCACAGGACACTGCTTTCCACTGGCGTGAACCCCTGAGCTGAGCTTTCCACGGTCCTTAAGACTCAGCGCTGTGTGACCCTCAGGCGTGTTCTTGCTGTAGCCAAATGTCCCTGGGGCTCAGAGGAGAAGACCACGGGTTTGGTCGTGGCTAAAGATTTTATTCCGAAAAGCCAATCTCGTCAGAGCCAGGCTCCCGGGCATCATGCTCTAAACTCAAAGTAGAGATCTCTCTTCTGCCGTTCCTGTGGGGAGACCCTCTTCCCCGAGGGGAACGTCTGGTAGGTCTTCATGTTTTCAGGGGATGCTCTTAGAAGGTGCCACTTCTTCTCCGGGGTCAGAGGAGGACTGGGGGCAAGGATGGAGCCAGCATTAGGCAGTGAGCCTGCAAGGGGAGGGATGCCCAACCGCGGCCCTGTGTGCCTAGTGTTCTAGCCCATCCTGACCCTGCTGACTGCTCATCAGCCCAACATCTGATAAGCCACCCTGCAGGTGAGATCAGAATAATTGGTATTTGCATGATGGTATAGTGTTCAGAGAGAGAACGTGGGCGTCAGACAGAACATGGGTGTCAGATTCTGGCTTAGCTCCTGCTGGAAGTGGACCCATATAAAATGGACTAATGTGAATACATCTGTCTCAGCTTTGTTTTGAGGAGTAAATGAGATAATGCTTATAAAGCACTTCAGTAACCCTGGACAAGGAGGAAACACTCAACAAACATTATAAGAAATGGTGATGATGGTGATGGTGGTGATGGTGGTGATGGTGATGACGGTGATGGTGATGATGACGATGATGGAAATGGTGGGGATGGTGGGGATGGTGGTGATGGTGATAGTGATGGTGGTAATGGTGATGCTGGTAATGGTGATGATGGTGATGGTGATGATGACGGTGATGGTAATGGTGGTGATGGTGGGGATGGTGGTGATGGTGATGGTGATGAAAGTGGTGACAGTGGTGATGGTGGAGATGGTGATACTGGTGATGGTGGCGTGATGGTGATGATGGTGTTGAAACTCAGGAAAGGGCAGGGATTTTCCCCAAGCCACAGTGGTGATCAGGAAAAGGTCTGAGTGCAGACACTGACCCTCCTACTCCCATTGACCTGGTTGGCCCTGTGTGTTGTGCGAAGCCATCAGCTGCATATGCTGCCAGATAATTTGGAGAAGTGGGGCTGGGACATCCTAGGCTCCCCACAGCTTTAGGAGGTGCAGGTCCTGCCCAGAGTGATCTCAAAAGAAAATATGGCCCAGGAGAGGCCCCACACTGCCTCCAAGTTTGGTCTGACTCAGAGCCACCCAAGGGGTGAAGATGACAAACTCAGAGTCCTAGAGTTGGTGTCAGGAGATCTCAGTTTCTCCAGGTTCTACCTCCAACCAGACTTTCTACCCGGCAAAGTTTCTGAGGCCATCACTAAGCTTGTTTCCCTATCTATAAAATGGGCCCATCTATGTTACAGAGATAACATACAGAGATAGGTAAATTTGTATCTTTAAAACCCATTAATCTCAATGGAAAGTGTTCCTGCCTTATCCATGATGATGGTGACGAGGCTTGGGGCTCTTGATGCAAGCAAAGGGTCAGCATGTAATTGGAAACCCAAGATCTTCCAGATGACCACCTGATGCTTCCTTCCCACATGACACCTTGGCAGCATAGACTTCTGATTTCCATGCCTTGGTGTCAGGAGGGAGCGCAAGGCAAACATGTGTCTGGATTATCTCAGAGCAGAGAGGGCCTTCCCTGGGAAGAGCAACTCTCCCGGATAAAAGCAGTGAGATTCAGGCAGTGGGGAACTTTCACATTTCGTTAGATGGACAGCTGGACTTTGAAAGCTATTTTGTAGTCCAGAGAAGAACATTTTCTGAGCCTGGTCCGGGTTGCTGGGGGGTGGGGGGAGGGTGTGGTACCAATTTCAGGCTCTGTGTAGTGCCCTCTGTGTCCGCCAGAGGGAAGCAGTTCCTTGTTGCTCAGAGCAGCTGTGCCCACGTTTGGACTAGTGTAGCTGCAAGGCTGCCCATACCCTGACCCCTTGCTGTGTAACTATCATCCTCTGAACCATAGGCTCCTTGGGGCCAGTTCTTAACTCATTTCTCACTCTGAATGGCTGCATGCCTGGCTGAAAGCAGGTGCCTATGGACACGTGTTTGTAGAACGCATGAATGAAGGGAGAGCAGGCACTCACAGGTCGGTGGGGAGAGGGTACCGTTCCCACTCCTTCACAGGCAGCATGAAGTAGGGGACCCGGGGCACCATGCCCGTCTTGTCTAGATAGAACTTCCGATGCTGTTGTGCCACCTACAGCTCGACCCAATGAAGAGACGAGAGGCTGTTAGTGTTGGAGGAGCAACCTGGGGCCTCCTGCCATTCCTGCTTGCCTATACCTGGGCAAGGGGCGGGGGGCTGCCTCCCCTAATGCCCCTATTGGAGTTCCCAGCTAGGTGTCCTCTCTGAGACCAGCTCCCCATCTGTCTAATGGGGATAATGGCCCACACCACACCAGCTTTGCTAGGGAGAGTAAACGAGACAAGCGACCAGCAGAAGGAAGGTATGTGAATCCTGCCTGAGCAGGTGACACAGTTTGTTTCTGCCTCCCCCCGCCCCCCATGATGGACACCAAAGGTCTTTCAGTGTCCATTGACATGGTCCCCCAGCCCCCGGATGTCTCACAGCATTGACCCGATCCTCTCCCTGGAGAGGCTGCCTTCTCACACGGTTCTCTGCCCTGAGGACCAGGAGGTACCTGTGTCCTTGAACTCGGGCTGGAGGGTTGTTTGCAAGAGACTGCGGGGCGGGGGGGGTGTATTTCTAGGAACACAGCAGAGAATGAGCCCTGGCCCCTGTGAGCTGGGCAAGCACATCAGTGGTCAGTGCCTGTGTCCACAAGGATGTGTCTGAACCAGACTCAGAGGAGGCTTTAAGAGCTACAGGGGCAGGACCAGAACACCAAGGGCCAGGCACCTAGTGTTTGGGGCTGGCGTTGACTCCGGGGTACATCCTCAGAAATCTGGGAGACAGAGAGGCATTGGGTGGGCACTAGGACCCAGGTGGGCAAGTACAGTCGGGGCAGGGGGCTTAGTGGGCCATTTGTCTGTGTTGGGTGGGCTCAACCTGAAGGTGAATCTTTGGCCTTTTACTCTAGTAGGAAGTAAGCAACAGTCCACTGGGCTATGGGGCAGAGGGGAGGGCGGGCACATCCCCAAAGGCTCCAGCTCTCCCGGCAGTGGGGGTGAGCAAGGGCAAGGGTCCTTGCCAGCTCAGGGGCTCAGAAAAAGGAAATAAAGTCACTCTTTGAGGGTGAGAGGTCTCCTCTGGCCCCACCATCGCTCTAACCCTCTTCCCCCAACCACCAGGGAAAGGAGGCAGCCGCCCAGCCCAGGGCAGCCCACCTGGTAGAACCCCGCGAGCTGGGTGGAACGGTCACTGTCCAGGTTGAAGCGGGTGTAGACAGGGGTGTGCAGCCAGCGGTCCCGGGTGTGGGAGCGCTTGCTCAGCACCAGGTCGGGGTTGGAGGAGAAGAAGGTTGGGAAGTGGCCGCCTGTGCTGAAGGGAGTGTGGATCTTCTCCAGGGCTGCGTTGCGTTGGTCCTGGAAGTACTTGAGGGTGGCGGTGCCATAGGGGGAGCCGAAGGCGAAGGCCACACTGGGAACATGGCCTTGGTACCTGTAATGAGGGGTAGCGGCATGGGAGGGGAGATCAGTGCAAGGTTCCAGGGCCAGTTCCAAGAGAGGCCCCGAAAACCCAGGGATGGGGCCAGTGGGCCCTGTGGGTCACTTCTGGGCCTTGAGAAGCTTCCCTCAGAGGTGCTGCCCAGTTTGGGGCTCCGGGAAAGGATGAGGGAAAGAGACTCTGGGCCTCTCCCTCCCCCTAGAGGATGGTCATCCTTGCAGACCAGAGGCAGAGGCAGGAGCGAGAGCCTGGGGGTCCCATCCTGAGCCCCGAGCAAGCCTGCAGGCAAGTCACTCTCCATTTAGAAGATGGGGAGGCCTCCTGCCACCGGCTCATTAAGGGTAGAGGACGTCAGAAGTCAGTGGGAACATAGCAGTGGGACAATGCTGTCACTTGCAGCCGAGGCCTGGGTTCACGTGCTACAACCTGGCTGGAGCTTAGCGACCTTGAGACGTGCCCCTCACACGGGCTGCCAGGAGCTCTGTCACCTTCTTCAAACCTGGAGGCTGGAGACCGGCAAGAGGGACAGGGGCTGGCGAGCGGGGCCCTCAGAGAGCCAGACAACCCACGCACGCACGCTCAGGACACTAGGGAGCCCCAATCTGGTGAGATTTACAGAGAGCTAGGCTTGCTGCAGCCAAGCGAGGGGCGATCGGGCGACCCCCAAGAAGCAGGAGCATCAGACTTTGTGCAAGAGACAGAGACCAGTGGCTTCCCAGTCAGTGCTTCTCACCCCCTAAAACCTGGCCTGGACCCCATAGTGCCCTTGAAATGGCCCTTGACAAGACCATCCCGGGTTGTCTGCAGCACTGAGGGCTGGTGACCTCTGCCTTCTCGAAACGCCGCTCCTGGATTTTAGGACACTGTTCCCTCCTTGTCTGCTGGTCTTCACCTGACTTTCTGACTGTTCCTTCTTGGTCCCCCCACCCTCGTGATATATCTTTTCTGCTCTTTTCCTCTGGGGTCCGTCCTGAGCCCACACAGTCCCTGGGAAGATGGTATTCATGCCGAGCCCTTAACCTTCACCCTTGGGTGGCTGGCCCTTGGTCTTCATCTCCTGCCTGGAAGTTCCCTCAGACTCCCGTACTCCGTGGCACACGAGACTTCTCCCTCAGTTGGCCCAAGCACTCTCTCTCCCCAGCACCTCTCCAACAGCTACCATCTCAGTGAAAAGCACTCGCCAGATGGCCAAGTCAGAAACCTGGCATCCACCTCCCACAGCCGCATCTATCTCATGCCATCAGTCCCCAAGCCCTGGGGCTCCACACCATCCCAAGCTTGGGCCACACTGCCTCTTATCTGGACTGTGGCCACAGCAGCCTCCTATCCTCCCAACCACGTTCTTACCTCCCCCCCATTCCCATACTCCAGCCGGACTGACCTTTCTAAAGTCAAGCCCTTAACATGGTGTTCAAGGCTGTCTGGGAGCTGACCATGCCTCCCTCTCCAGCCTCACCATGTAACTTCTCTTTCTCCCTCTCCCCGCCTCTCTCTCCCTTGGGGTTTGCCTTGTGTCCCCAGCCATCAGGAATGCCTGCCTTCTCCCCTGGCTCCTGAGGCTTGCCCCCGGTACGAAAGGATCCTTTAAGGCTTGCTCTGTGGGTCTCCTGGGTGGCTCTTGATTTCAGCTGAGGTCATGATCTCAGGGTTGTGAGATCGAGCCCCATGCCAGGGCCCATGCTCAGCTCAGAGTCTGCTTGGGGTTCTTTCTCCCTCTCCTTCTGCTCCTCCCCCTGCTCATGCTCTGTTTCTCTCTCAAATAAATAAATAAATCTTTTTTTTTTTTTTTTTTAAACAGACCCGCCCTATCACTTCTCTGAAGATCCTTTCCTTGCCACCTCTTCCAGGTCTAGGTGGGTCCTGCTCTCTGCCGCCCTCCCACCACTAGCCAAACCTCCTCCAAATGCTCTTGTCTCTGTCTCTGCCACGAGGCGGGGAGTGTCTCGAGCACAGCTGGCTCACGTCTTCCTTCTGGGTCCCCAGTTTGCCATACCAGGTCTGGCATGCGGTCTGGGACGGACACGTTTAGGGAACAAAGAAAATGAGTTGCTGTGTGCCTACAGCATCAGTGATGTTTCCAGTCAGACCCACTCATATAAATGCCTGATGGACCGCTGTGCCGCAGGGACCCCCAGCACCTCCCCCAGGGCCTCCCCTGCTGGGAAGCTGGACACCTCTTCTACGCTCAACTGAGTTCTCTTACCAGGCCAGGGAGTGTGGGAAGCCTGTGGGCTCCCTGGGATATCACGGGCTTCCCTGACTCCCCAGGCCACAGGGCACTGCGGTCTGAGGTCCGAGCTTCAGGGTTACCTGCGGCAGCTGCTCTGGGCCTCGACCCCCCCACCGATAAAATGAGAGAGCATTGAGGGGCTTCCTTCCTCACATCTTCAGGTGGGAGTCAGGAAAGCCAAGCCGGGGGATTACCACCAGGCCTTCCACTGTAGGCAAAACAGTACAGGAGCCCCTCCCTGCTTCCTGACCCAACCTCCCCTCGCCAGCTGTGCCTTTCTAGAATCTTACAGCACGTGAGGTTGCCTGGGCCCAAGCAGGGAGTGAGGGGAGACAACTTCCACTGCACTCAGGCATTGATCCAGCCTTACGTCTCCTGCCTGTGGCTTCTCTCTGCCCTTGAGACCATGACCCTTGGGATCCTAACCTGCACCCCCCTGCCTTTGCCTATCTGCTGGCTCCTCCCAAGTTCCTGGCCGATGGCTCAGTCTCCTTCTCTCCCGGAAAGATGGCAGGGCTGGTGATGCTTGTGAGGTCACTATGGCCACTTCTGGGACTGAGTCCTCCTCTTTCCCATGGTTCGCCCCCCTCCTGGGTCCAGAGCCTCCCCTCCTGCCCTTCCGCTGCCCCCATCAGTCTTTCTCTATTTCTCTCAGCCTCTGTCCTCCTGCCTTGCCATCGATACTCTCTCCTGCTCTCTTAGCTTCTTCCCCTCTGCCTACAAACACACACATTCGTGTGCATTTTTCCCAGGCTGCAGAATCCGCTCCGTGGGCCTCGCATCCCACCCTTTCTCTCCCTGTATTCCTGAATTTCTCCAGGGAATGTTCTGCACCTTCTGCCTTTGCTTCTTCCTCTCCCATTCTTTCCTTGATCTCCCTCAGTCCGACTTCTCACCACCCCCACCCCAGCTTAAATGTGAGCCTGTATTTTTTCATTAAGGTAATGTAAGATCATCCAATTGCCAAATCCAACATCCTCGGTTCAGCCTCTCTCTGCAACACTCAAGCTGATGAAGAAACTCATTTGCCAGAAACATAACCTGAACGGTAGAAGCAGAGTTCCTGAGGGTTCTTTGTGCTATAGATGAAACCTAATAAAAATATAAGCTCGACAGTCAAGTAGTCAGAGAGCAGCAGTAGGGATAAGCTTCCTTTCACGTGGAGGGAGGGCCCCATGGATGTGCCTCCGCCCCCACTTGTCCTTCTACCTTCAGGTGGAAGAACACTGGGCTGGTGGACTGAAGCTTGTTGAAGCCCACCCACCCCTTACTCTTTTCCTTGGAAGCATGCCAGCCCACAGGGCTCCTCTGTGCTGTTTTGCGTGGACACACCGCCCTTCAGGAGGAGAGCCTGTCCCTAGTCAACCCTGCCACCTCTTTCTGGGGTTCAGTATCAGCCCTGTTGTCCCATAACAGCTTTCACTCTTTTATCGTATTTCTCCAGTGGCTCAGAAGGCAGGCATGAAAGAGATGCTGGTCATCAGATGCTGTCAAACCCCAACAAAAAGATAATAAAACGATAGCATGAAAATGAAAGAAAGGTTGTCCGCAGCATTCTGTAGGGACAAGAGCGTGACCCAAGAACATCAGACTGGCCAGCCGACCATCCTGTTAAAAAGGCAGCCGCTGGTCCTTTCCCAGCAAGAAAGAGCTCAGGAACCAAAGCCATCCATAGGCTCTCCTTGCAAGTAGCACTCAGTGACGGAAATCTGCCAGCGAAGAGATGATTCAAAAGAAATACCCAGGAATGTAGGGTGGTTAGTTTCAAATCTATTTCAGTCCTGGAACTAGAAATAGCAGCTAGGTGAAGGCTGGTGGCAGCATGGAGTGGAAATGTTATAAAACCTGTCAAAGGGAAAAATAATTTTGGCAACAAAAATTGGGGAGGTGGGCGGAGGGGCGATGGGCGCGCACCCACGAAGAATTTTTAAGCAGAGTCAACCCATGGCAACTAAATTTAAAACGTGTCGTTGAAAAATACACGACAGAGTGACTCTCACCCCTGGATGGTTTTTATCCTCCCTCCCTCCCTCTCCTTTAGAGAGATCTTTTAGGAATTAATATTTCTTGAGCTGAATTAGCATTTATCTAAAGTCTGGGTGTTCTTCCATTTTATGCCAACATCTTTCTCTTCGGTGGAGTCCTAGTAAGTTTACATTTCGTGATTTTCATTCTAAAATAGCAAATGTAGCAAGATCGTATTTTTGTAGAATTGCTTTGTCTATCTTTCTGTCCACCCAGCCAGCCAGTCGTTGAGTCTTTTTTGCTGAACAGACACACAACGAGGACGGTAGAAGAAAATTCACCAAAAACTAAAAGGGGTTAACGCTAGGTGTTTGGATTTAGGGTGTTTTTTTTTTTTTTTTCCTGCTTTGTACGTGTATTTTTTTTTTTTTAAGACAGTGAGATAGTGTTAAGAATTACTCTAGTGTGAACCTACTGTGTACCGGATGTTGGGGATCCAGAAGTCCGCAAAGCTCAGCCCTTTCTCCTCCCCCCTACCCTCTCATTCTGAATTGACAGTGTTACACGGTATACATGCTGGAGCTCTAATGCCTTTAAATTCGGGGAGGGAGGCCCATTCCCCAGGGTGAGGGGGTGGTATTGGTGGAGGCCCATGAAGGACCTTCCACTGGGGTCAGTCTTTGACGAGGACCTCGGTGTGGAGGGGGATGGCCTGGAAGCTCGTTCTCTTCCTCGGCTTATCTTCCAGGTGCTTCCAGATGCCCCAGGGTCCTCGTCTCTTTTCAGAGACCTACTCCCTCTGGGAGAGCTCATTTATGCTAGACTTCCAATACTGCCCATTCACCAAGGATGCCCAGAGCCGTGTCTCTGTATTTCTTCTCCCAGCTACGGATCCACACACCTAGCTGTCCACACGGGGCTTGCCCCCGAGTGCCAGATGCAGAAGGATGGATACCAGCCTGCTCTTCCTCCTCCTGGATAGCTCTGCCTGGCTTAATGATACCCATATTCACCCCTCACCAGCCAGAAACTGGGATTCAGGCCATCCACCCCTCTCCATCCCCCTCTTTTGTCCCTAAGCCCTGCGACTCTCCTACAGCTGCCAGCCTGGCTCTTCGCTCACCGGGACCATCTTGAGTCTCCCAGCCAGTCTCCCAGACCGAGTCTCACCCTCCGGCCTGCCGTCCACACTTCAGCCAGAACGACCTTTCTCAAAGGTGCATCACAGCACCAAGGCTCACCTCTCCCTTCTCGCTTCCCTGAGGGTGCCCAAGGCCCCGGAAGCGTCACGTCTCTGGGACCTCACAGGCTGTCCACACCTCTGAGCCTTCGCACACATCCACTCGCCCCAGGACGCCATGTCCCCTCTCGCCCCTGGGGGTTCCCCACTCACTCACAGAACAAGGGCTCTCTGTCGCCTTCCCTAACCACTCCCCTCTGCTGAGTGTGAGTGTGTCACATCCGTCCACCTCCTCTGCTAATCTGTTCTCCTCCAGCCTCAGCACCTACGCAGCACCTAGCGTAGGACTAGTGCTTAATAAACGTCCGTTGGAGGAGACTGAAGTCCCCTTCAGTCTGGGGGGCACCACGTCCCAGAACACTGCTCCCAAGGGGCTTGGCTCTGATCTGCAGAGCGCACGTGGGCACAGGGCGTCCCACCCACGGGGGCCTTTGCGTTCCTGGGAAGAAAGGAGCTATAGAAATGTGACGTGTTCCCGTGATTCTTGTCTTCACCACCCCCAGGCTCTCTGCCATAGTCCTCCTCTGCTCCCCGATCTTCCACCTTCCCTGAATGCCAAGATATTTGCATCCCAATAGAACAGAAGCCCTCTCCTCCGCAATCCGCAATCCGCAGTCCTCCAGGGGTTGGATTCCGGATCCTGCTCAGGGCTTGCTGCTCTGGGAGGGGCGCAGGTGCGCACACGTTGGTGCACACGTCCACATTCCCGTAGCACTCAGAGGGCATGCCTCAGCAAGCCAGGTCTGTGTCCCCTGGACGCACTCGCGGTTCTGTGCCTTGAGCGGGACCCCGTGTGGTTCTACGGCAGAGCTTTCCAAAGGCCTATCATTACGGGTTGCATGGCCTGTCGTGGTGGAAAGAACAGAAGGGAACAGCAGGAAAGGCAGACAGGTTGCATAACAGGGGATCCAACAGGCCCTATGGTGCAGCCACACCTCCTTGATGCCCTTCTCTGCCTCTGGGCTCCTTGGCCCCCTGCACAGGAGCTGGGAGACCGTGCTCAGCCAGGTCCCCAGGCAAGGATCCTGTGTGCCTCCCTGTGTGCACAGAGAACAGTCCTTCTCTGCCTCTTGACGGCCCTGGTTGGCCCCATACCTGACATTAAAATTAATTACCATGCCTTCAGAGATCCCATGAGCAGCCTTATTAACTAATTAACTTGTGACTGTTCAGCACGTCCTCATTCCACCGCCTCCTTCTTTAAGACACTTCCTGCTGAGTACAGGGCCATCAGATCCTTCCCCCGGGCAAAAACTTTCAAGGGCTCCCCATTGTCTAAGAAATTAAGTACAAAGGGGCCAGACGCTCTAGGCCCAGCTTGACGTGGGCCTCTGGGAGCGTCTTTTCAACTTTCCCAGCCACTTCCCATGTCCCAGCTTTTCTACTCCAGCTAAAAGGCTTTTGCTGCTTTGGAAGTCTATCTGGCCAGCTCCTCCAGCTTTCTTCGGGCCATCACCTCTCCCGAAGACACTCCTCTCCTCCTCTCCCTGCCTTGGTACCTTAGCCATCTCTCAAGGTCCATTTCCAAGACTTTTCCATGGAGCCACCCACAGACCATGCTTGTCCTCTCCATTGAACTGTCTGTGCCCTTTGTGATTCTTTTTTTTTTTTTAATTTAAGTTTTTATGTATTTAAGTCATTTCTACACCCAATGTGGGGCTTGAACTCATTGACCCCAAAATCGAGTCGCTAGGCTCTTCCAACTAAGCCAGCCAGGCGTCTCCGTTTGTGACTCTCTTATGTCTCAGGTCACATTCTGGCTGTATTGTAATTACTTGCGCCTTTAGTCTAGTCTCTTTCTGAAGTATGAAGTCCGTGGGGAGAGAGGGAGATGTTCTCCTCCTATCTGCATCCTGTCACTCCTGGCCCTCCACAGAGACTCTGTACATATTTGTTGAAATGAACTGACATGTGGAGGCACATTTTTAAAAGGCTGATGATTCTTCTAGAAAGACAAAGCCTAGGTCTCCAGGAGCCCCTGGTCCCCTTCTTAGGAAGGCTCCCCAGTTCTGCTGGGCTACGTGAGAGGCATCAGCTGCCTATCTGGGCACTTGGACTCTCCTACATCCCTTTGGCATGTGTCCTTTGTTTTGTAGCGTAGGACGCAGTGGCCTGTCTTTGGGGCTGCACTTCCATGGCCAGGGCCTGGGCAGAAATGAAAGGGGCTCCCCTGTCCTGGCCTGGCCCACACCTGTCTCAGCCCAGAGGTCTGCAGCAGCTGGCAGGAGGCAGGGGTGTGAGAGAGGAGGCTGGTCCAGGCTCCTACGGCTGAAGGAAGCTGATTACTAAAGTTCCAGGGTTTTTCCAAGCTGCTGCTAAACAAGCCGGTATTAAAAATTAAATTATAGGGGCACCTGGGTGGCTCAGTGGGTTAAGCCTCTGCCTTCGGCTTGGGTCATGGTCTCGGGGTTCTGGGATCAAGCCCCGCATCAGGCTCTCTGCTCAGCAGGTAGCCTGCTTCCTCCTCTCTCTCTCTGCCTGATTCTCTGCCTACTTGTGATCTCTGTCTGTCAAATAAATAAATAAATAAATCTTAAAAAAATTAAATTATAAAAAAGTTATGTATATGAAGTCACAATTAAAGAAATTATATTGAAAACAAAGGTAATAAACACTCGAAACTGATCACTACCTAATGATGTCACTGTTTTGCCGCCGTCCGTGTTCTGGAGCTTAGTCGTGCCTCCTGTGTGTGTAGGGTGGATTTATCGGGTGTGTGAGCTGCTCTGCGTCTCTCCCCAGCTCTGCACCCGGACACCGTGATGATAGCCTGAAATCAGCCGTGGTGGGAGTGTTTATGCTACAGAGAGGGGATGAACGCTACGGATCAAGGCTTTTTCCCTCCAGAGAGCTGGTTGTCTAGGGATTCCGGGCAAGGGGACACAGACACCTTTGTGCAACTACCGTCCTGAGAATGTCCTCTTGAAAGTGGAATACATTGACTTTAGGGTTTTGCAACCCCTAAGGCTCAGGCCCAGCTCAGTGGCAGAGTGAGACCAAACGGCCCCTCCAGGAAGACAGAGGGAAGGGAGGGAGGGAACTGAAGTCCCCTGCCCTTGCTCCTGGTGAGAGCCCTTGGGCAGAGCTGGGGGGTGTCAGGGGCAGCAGTAGTCCAGCCAGGAATGAAGGCGCAGTGGCGGGTCAAGGGTTTGGACGAAGAGCCTGGTGAGGCATGGCGGGAGGCTGAGAGCAAGGGGCTGGGTACCACTTAGATCTGATGTGCAAGCAGGAGGCACAAAGCCCTACTGAGGTCAGTATCATCCCTTGAGAAGCCTTACAGTCCCGGGACTCGGACCCAAGAATTCCCTGCTACTGCAGGGAGGGCGGGCTGTGCTGCCCAGAGCAGCAAGGGACCAGGTGAAGCTCCCTGGCAACGAGCCTGAAGCCCAGCAGCATCCTGCCTCCCTCGGTACCCAGAATCAGGCCTTGAGCACGGCAGGGATCTAACTAATAGTAACAGATAACAACTGGAGGGATTGAGGAGAGCCTGGGTGCTGAAGTCACATGGACAAGGCAGGGTAACTTGACCCTAGATAAGCGGTTCGTCTCTCATCTGGGTTGCGGCAAAGGTTTTTTTAGAGAAAGTTTTTAAGGAGCCCCGCACAGTGCCTGGCACATAGTAGGTGCTCGTGCCTGGGGGCTCACAATGCCGGCTCTTCAGTCACCAGCTTGCAACTCAGGCAAGTCCCCTTGCTCTCCCTGGCAGACCTCAGTGACCACATCTGGAGCAGCACAGGGCTGGGCTACATGATCTCCAAGGTCGTTACCCCTATGAATATTCTCTGCCGCTAAGAATAAAACTGGTAAGGGGGCTGATTTGAGTGTCAGAAGAGATGCTGTGCTTACAATCCTGTGATTAATATTTGAAAAGACACACAAAAATAATAATTATCCAAGTGTGGTGGGGGAAACTTGGATTCTTTCATTAAGTTAACAAAATGAGGGAGCAGTTAGAAACAAAAACCAACTTCATTCATTCCTCACTGATGAGGATCTGAGGAACAGCATATTCCTCCCAGAAAGATCCGTGGCAAAAGCCTCAGGTACAGACTGAGCTAGCCTTCTTTATGATTCACCCGTTATCACAGTTTCTAGATCATTAACAGAACAGGGTGCTCGAGGGAACCGCAGACCAGTGGCATGGACCAACCCAGAATCGCTTCTGAAATATGCAGCCTCCCCTGGCCTCCGACAGAGTGGGGGACACTTGGGGAGGGTTAGATCCCACTTGGGGACGGCAGGGAGCTGAAGGAAAAAAAATATGTTAATGTATAGAATGAAATCCTATGGTAAACACCAAGAATGTGGTATTTACTTCACTATCAAGGGCTGTCAAGATGGCTTTGAACTAAGCCTTATGAGATTACACTATAATGGGACCCATCGAGGGCAGCCCCCTGCTTGTCTGTCTTACCACAACACCTGGGACAGCCCAAGTGCTTGGCAGGTCTTTGCCCAAAGAATGCCTAAATGAAGGAAAAGATCGTAGGAAAATCATAAGCCACCTTTTCTAACACCCCTGGTTTGACATCGGGAGGGTCTCGTCCCTGCCCTCCATGCCCCAGGGCAACTGGTGGGAGAGAGAAGACACTCTTACACTCTGGGAGAAAAGGTTGGGAGTGGAAATCTCAGACACCCGTGGGACACGGGGCCACAGAATGGAAGAGACCGTCAGACTTGCATCTTAGATGTTTGGAGCTTGATGGCAGCCAGAGAAAAGAAAGGTAGGTTTGACCCTGCATCTGAAAATGCTAAGGGCAAGGCCGATCTGGGGACTGGGAAGTCCTGGGAAGATTAAGTGAGATCAGTGGGAGAACCGACCACAAAGTCGGAGGCCAGTGCACATCCCTCAGGGACAACTAGCACGGCCCAACTGGCCGTGCCATATTCTCTGAAACCCACCCAGGCGCCCACCCGGTCTGCCGCAGTCCTTCATCTGACAAATCCGGCTCTTGCGCAAATCCTGGTGCACCACCGCGGGCTGGGGCCTGCTCCCTTCTTGGGCTCCCCACGCTCTTGCTCCCCCCAGGTGTCTCCAAACACCAACCTCACGCCCTCACGCTCCTCCCCCTTCCCCGGGCCACTCGATGGGGACCCACTTTCTACAAAGGGGGACACGGAAAGCCACCCTGAGCGCACCAGCCCCGGGGTAGGCCACCCAGCATGTGAACGACTGGCGCTCTCTGTTCCTTCAAACCCCAGAGCCAGAGGAGGGTTGGGGTGGGGGGAAGACGCGGACTCCGACCCCCGGAGTTCAGGCGGGGGCCTGGGTGCACGGCGGCCTTACCCGGGCATGAGGCCGGGGGGTACGTAGGCGGCATTGAACTCGGTCAGGAGCGTGCCCGCGCTGCGGGAAGCCATGGTGGGTGCGGCGAGCGCGCTGTGAGCCCGGCGCCCCAGGGCTCCCCGCCCGACGGTAAACAACCCGGGGTCACCTGGCAACGCGCGCCTGGCAACGACGGGACTGGGGACTGGGGCCGAGGGGAAGCGGAGTTCCGGGGGGGCTCCCAGACCTCCCCCCCAGACCTCCCCAAGCGTGCTCTCCCGGGGACCCCGCCAATTGCCCCTCCCCCCAAGCGGGGCTCCCGCGCCCAGGAATGAGCTCATCTCTCTGCTTCCCCGCATGCCCGCGTGTGGGATGCGGGATGAAGGTGGAAACTCGCAGGAGAGGCCCGGCGGGGGATGCGCCCCGAGTGCCCTTCTGTCCCCTGCAGGACTCGGGACATGGCCCAGCGCCCTCGCTGCGGAGGCCGAGCCGAAAGCGACAGCCCCATCGCGGCTCTGCCTGAGCACCCCAGCTCCTCGAAGGGAATTGTCTTCCTACTCTATCGTCTCTCCCTGGGAACTTCCTTCTTGCCTCATCTTGCCTGTCATACTACTCCACGAGAGTGGCTTATCAGTAAGGGGCAAAAGGCAAATCTTGGGAAGATCTGGATGTGTGATGTACTCCGGCCCTCATTTGCGAAGTGCAGCCCACAGGGTTGGCTTGTTTGCACCAGAAAGCAAACTTACCCAAGTCCCCGGTGAGGGTTCCTTATAATAATGGCTCCCTCCTGCAACCGGTGCCCTCGCACCCCGTTTCTCCAGCGACCCTCATCCCAGCCCTGGTCTTTAACTGCGGCGTGGAAGAGCCGTGACAGCCTCCAAGGCAACATGCTCTTTGGGGCTTGGAGCCAAACCTGTCTCCCTCCCAGCTCCCTTGGAGCAGTCCTGGTATCAGCAAGAGTGCTCTGCCGTTTACCCTTGGCCTTCTCGGTTTCATTCAGTCTTGTCCAAGAAGTGTCATCTTCACAGTTTGAATCTGTAAATGGCAGCTAATGAAGACCACAGACACTAATGAACTTGCAGGACGCTTTTGCAACCAGAATTGTCAAAAGGCTTTCGCTGAGAGATAACATTGGGATTGGGGGGAGCCATGGGCTTCCAAAGAGTGCAAGAAGCAGGGGAACTGAGGTCTGGGGAGGAAAAGAAACTGTCCCGGAATGAGGGGCTGCAGACCAGGCAGAAAGACTTTCCACCAGTCCTTCAAACTGCAGTCAGATCTGTGTATTTCTAAATTCCCCATGCAGAATAGGAGCAATAATAAGAAAAACATTTGTAAAAGTTGTAAAAGAACAGCTCTCAGTTCAGGTGTGCTGTACTCCAGGAAGGTGCCCCCCACTGCCAAGGTCAAGTGCCCACTCCCTCCCCCATCATGACTTCCCAGCTGGTGGTGCCCGGAACCGAGGACCTTTCCAGCGAATCTTCTGCCTGGGGTCCAATACTGTATCACCTTCACCCCTGAATCCTCAGTACCTGGTACTAGGAGGAGCTAGTATATGTTGAATAAATTTTACAGTAAGAGTTACAGAAATCTGTAATAGTAGGTAGAGTGGAAATTAAAAGGTGAGGTCTGGCTTAGGTTTCAGAGGGTCAGTTAGCTTGGCTAAGGGGTGCTGTGTGTTGACGGGGTGGAATTACTACCACTTATCAATATAGAAACTGAGGTTCAGCCAAGCTCAATGCTTTGCTTAGGACAAGTTCATGGGCTTTTTCCTAAAGAGGCACAGGCCTCTTGAAACTCACTCACCCCCTACAGGAGAGAACCACCGGAGGGCCTGGGGAGGAGATGGATCTCTTTTTCCTATCAAGTCTTACAAATAAAGCTAGTTTTTTTTTTTTTTTTTTTGAAGAGACATTAAACTTACCTGGTTTTTAAAATTTGGTGGATATTCTTTTGTATTCAATAAATACAATAGACTGAAATACTCTTTGCTTCATTGTGGCTAGATAAAAGTGAGAAAGGAGAGCAGGAACTGAGGAAGGAAAGGGAGAGAAGGAAATAGAACATAAACAGAAAAAGAAAAAGAAGGCAATGTAACAAGGAATCATCTAGAAGGACGCTCCTGTGACATCCTGCAGGTCACTGGACTGTAGAATTCAAAGGGAGTAACCTCTTGTTAGCGTGCCGTGAAAATCTGATGCTTCCCTTTTTGAACTTTTAGGCTCTGTTCCCCCTTATCCTGTCAACCTTCTATGGGTATCCTGTTATACCCAGGATTCCATACCAGGATTCCATGGGACTGCAAAGATGCAGGGCACCAGGGTCTCCCCGTGGTGAGAATGAAGCAGTGAGATGAGAGGGGTGGGGCGGCACAGATGAGGACCCCAACCCGGTCTGAGCGAAGGTGTGGGTGCAGGGGCACTTTCAGGATTGGGCACCAGTTGGGCTGAGGCCGGGCCAGAAGGCAGTATGGAGTGAGAGCACTCCCTGCAGAGCAAACGGCCAGAGGAAGGGGTAGATGGCCTTGCAGAGGTTCTGGGTTCCGGAATCCTGGTCCCCAGGCTCCCTTTCATTATAAGCCTCTCCCGGGGTATGTTGCTGGAAGAGACGGCCGTTCTTTTCCAGTCCTTGGAAATTTTGCCAGATATCCCTTCCCTGCGCCCCCCAAACCCAGCAGCTAATTGGACACAAATCTTGACAGTTCTGCTCCAGTGAGGCTCACCGGCCCAGCCTTCTCCATCCCCGTGCCCAGGATGGGGTGAGGCTAGTGCCTTAAGCATAGCCCTTAGTAGAACATAGGCCTCTGACACCTTCACATTGGGGCAGTTCTCAGATCCAGGGATCCCAAACCAGGAGGTCAGGACCCCACCTCCTGGGGGTACAAGGTCCCCAAGAGCAGGTGGGGGAAGTAACATCTCCTTTTTCTCAGGGCTCCCTTTCTGACAGCAGCCACCCGACACAGCCTTAATGGTGTCTGGTAGATGCTGATTTTCCAGGGGACACTGGGGGTGGGGGGCTGGGGTTGGGATTTCTACATGACACAGTGGGACGCAGCCAGGACTGACCCATCCAGGTTCCCTGAGCCTCACGGACACCGGCAGCCCCGGTGGCCAGCTTGGCTGGGGCCATGAATCCCCTCGAAACACCAGTGTAACAGGCCAGCCTCCTGTGCACACAGATGGTAGAGCTCCTTGCACTCACACTTCACACTCGTGTGCGAGCCCCTCTGCACTCTCCTGGCAGCTGCACTGGCCTAGCAGGGCACAGCAGAGCGGGGAGGAGAGGTAGGCAGGAGCGTCAGCCCCAGGGGCCAGGAGAGGCTAGGCAGGGTTTTATCTAGGAGCTGGAGGCTGCTGAATAATGAATTCCCACTCCGACTCTGAGCCTGCATTCCCAGGGCTGCACGCAAGGCACACCACACACACGCACACACACACACCAATACGCACTGGGCTGACAACTTGGAGGGGCGGGCACTGGCAGGGCTGTGAGGCTCTGTGAACCGCTGGAGGGAGCAGCTCTCTGGCTGGTTTGCTTGGGTCTCTGTGGGCAGCATCCGAGGGGGCGCAGGAGGCGAGAGCAGCCGAGCAGAGAGGGAGAGGAGGGAGGTGTGTGCGTGTGAGTCGAGCTCCGCCAGACTCACTACTTCCCCAGCCGCTCCTGCCCGCCGGCGTTGTCCAGGCTCTACACGTCAGCATGGCTCTGTTTGTCCACCTCAAGACGGTCTCGGAGCTGCGGGGCAGGGGCGACAGGATCGCCAAAGTGACTTTCCGAGGTAGGGGACCCCCTGTCTTAGAGGGACCCTAGGTCTGGGCTGATGGGGATAAGGCAGGGCGGGAGGATGGATGGGAAAAGTTCTAGCAGGGTTGGGGTGATGAGGCTTTTCGTGGGCAGCCCTCTGCCCCTGGCCTGACTGGCCACTGTGATTTCCTGACAGTCAAGGTACCCCGTGTTGTCCTGTCTGCATCTGTGTCTGTCCCTCCCTGTGCTTGCCAACGTGCAGTGTGCCTGGTAGGGTGCAGAGTTCTCTGCTGCAGGAGGTCCTGGGGAAGTAGAGGTAAAGACTGCCTCTCCGAGCTCAGGGGGACCCACAGCGAAGAGGCCCAGCCCCGTAGAGCCTCCGTGGGCCCATTCCTCCTCTCCCTCTCCCTCCAGAAGATCTCCTTGGGCTCAGGGTGGTGGTGGCCTCTGCAGACTGAAAGCCGTAGCATGGGTCCCCAGAAACCAGGCAGCCAGGGGCTCTCTGGTTGAGGATACTATTGGCTTCTTGTGGATCTATTGGTGGGCAGGGATCCTGTGCACCCCACTGGCCTCCCCTCTATCAATTCTCTTCCTATCCTCCTCCCTTCCCATGCATCCGGCAGCCATTTACGATGGTCTATGTGCCAAGCCTGGGGCCTGAGAGTGACCCAGGCTCTGTCCTTGAGGAGCCCACCTCCAGTGGGACAGAAGGACCAGTTGGCAGACAAGTAGGACAGGTGTTTGATATGATGAGGACGGGGACAAGGGCAGCACGCAAGCCACAGAAGCGGCACTCGACTTGGGCTGGGGCAGAGTGGTCAAGGAAGGCTTCCTGGAGGAGGTAGCCCCTCAGCTGAAACCCAGGGGACTAGCAGGAAGGAGCAAGGTAAGGAGGTGAGGGCAGAGCTGGTGCCGGGGACGGGAGGCTGAAGGCTGGGAGAGGAGCTGGAACGTGGAATGGAGTAGATAGAGGATCCATGAAGCTGGAGCCCAGAGTAAGCACAGAAGCTGAGGCAGGAGAGAGGCGGAACCAAGGACGCAAGGCTGCCTTTACCCTAAAGACAGAGGGCAACCCCCAAGGCTTTTAAGTAGAAGTAAATAAGGCCGGGTTTTCCTGTGCTTACCACCCACCCGCCTTGGCTTCTGACTGGCCACAGCCCAGCCCTCTGGGCCGGGGCATCTCTGATAGCCTTTCACCAAAGACCAGGGCACTCCTCACTAGACATGGCCATTTTTCCTGAGAGGGGATGCGGATAGAGGCTGGGGGAAGAGCTGAGAGAAGCCCAGCAGACCAGAGAGCAAAGTGAGCCTCGGGCCCAGGCTGGGGGCACGTCCACACCCAGGTTACAAGGGAGAGGTGAGACCAGGGGCCATAGCCCCCGTGCCTACCTCGCCGGGCCCCAGTCGGATGGGCTCTGGCGGGAGGCCCAGGTTGTGCACAGAATGGGCAGGGGTGCAGGGGATCGCAGCGTCTCTGCAAGCAGGTTGGGGAGGAAAGGGTGGGCAGGCTGCCTGTTGCTTCCCACACCAGCCCGAGGATGGCTTTGTCTGCAGCACCCTGGATCTGTGTGCCACCTGCTGGCTTTAGGAAAAGCGAATGTGTCCCTTCATCTGTGAAACGTGTACCCGGGCTCCACAAACAGCACAGCATTTGCAGGCAGAGACACCAGGGCCCGGAGGCAAAGAGACCCCTGTGGCGTCAGTGCAGGGCCTGGGGCACAGAACCTCACCCCCTTCCCTGGGTGCTCAATCCTGCACGCCCCTTTTTCTCTTCCTGGTCAACCAGAGCACGCTATCTGATGTGTCCCCTTCTCCTCTGATCTCCTTTGATCCCTGGGCCTCTAGCCTCAGCCGACCACATGGGAATTTGCTGGTTTGCACACTGGGCCTTCTGGACTGAGTGGGGAGATCCACTTCCAAGCAGTGTACCTGCAGCAGGTGGCCGCAGACAGAGCTAGGGGAAGGAGCTGGGCATCAGGAAGGGGCCGATGGCAAACAGATTTCCAGAAAGCATCCTTTCTAACAACCAGAGATGTCTCAGCCATTCCTCGGTGGCTGCCAGCACCTGACAACCAGAAACACCCCAAAAGCCCAACATTAACAACAATTCAGAGGAAGCAACTCATTCCAGAATGTTCCACAGCACCTCCTGGCATACACAGCCTCAGTTGTCCAAGCAAACAGCTGCAGGGGGGAATCAGAAACTGATGAATAGTCAGAGGGAGAGGATGGCCCTGGGTTCCCCTAGTCCCATGAGTGAAGCTCAGGGAAAGGTTGGGTGCAGGGAGCCCTAGTGGGTCGGGCCCTCTGGCTGTGGCCCAGGCAGACAGGATGAGCTGGTTGAAACATAGCTTGCCCTTCTGTGCTATGCCCCCCAGGTACCCTTAGGGGCTGCAGTGGAAAAAGTTCTAGATACGGAGGCAGAAGCTCTGGCTCCTACTGGGTTCTGGCTCTCACTTCACCTCTCTAGTCCTCATCTTTAAAATGGTCACGTGGGTAACAAGCGCGTCGCCGGGTTGCTTCAGTGAAGGAGTGGGCACTGGAGGAGGTTGAGGGAAGGGCATTCAGATGACTGCTAGGTCTGCGAGGCACCCCTTTCCGGTGCGCCTGGGGGGCGGGCTGCTGGCTCCCGAGCCATCTTCTCTCCAGCCCACCTTCCTCAGGGGAGAGGAGAGCACATCTGAGGGATTCCTGACCTGTGCCAGGAGCGAGCAACTCGGGCCTGTCCTCTGCTCTGTAGGGACCCCCCGGCTAAGATGTTCCTCAGGAACCTGGGCCTGGAGCAGATTGCCCCTGAGAGCCCTGTTCCCATGGGGGCTGCGCCTTCACTCGTAACCTGATCCTGCCCTTATTCCTTCACTCACTGTACGACCAGATGTTTGTGGACAGGCCTAGGACCCTGGGGGTGAAGACACAGTCCCTGCTTGCAGGAGATACAGTCCACTGGGTCACGCAGGAGACACCAGAAGTCCTGGCCCACAGGCCACATCATGCACGCAGACCCCAGAGCCCCAGAGCCCCCAGAGCTTCCCGTGAACAAGATGAGACTGTGGTCCTCATTGAACTCAGAGGCCTGCAGCCAGAATCAGGAGTGGGCTGTCTGGAAAGGAGCCATCTCAATGGCAGGTCACTACTCAAAGAGAAGCAGGACTCTCCTAGTGTTTGTCCTTTTTCAACTGCTAACTTGGTTCTCAGCATCAATCAAAACCAGGGAGCACAGGATGGGAGAGCCTGTAAGTTCCCCTAGGCCAGCCTCTGTCCAGTGCTCAGCCCATCCAAACGCAGGGAGAGAACATGGGCTGCCCGGGAAGTAGGGACAGGCTGTCTGGGGCCAGGCCCGTGATCTCTCCGTACTCCCCCTCCCCGAGCTTTCTTGCCAAGATAGCAGGTTTCGGGGTTGGATGTGTGAGTTGGGCGTTGTCTGGGGGCTGGGTCTGATCTCCAAGTAATTCCCTTGAACTGGTGATGAAACCAGCGGTAAAGGTCTGCTTTATCAAAGACTTCTCCCTCCTCCTCCTCTCCCCAGCCCACCCCACTGCATTCCCATAACCCTGAATTTCTTGTCATTCTCCCAAAGATACAAGCCCTGTATCTCTTCAGACCTTGAGACATTGATTTCTTTTGCCTGGAACAACCCCCACCCTCCATCTTGAGAACACGCATTAATTCTGTCCATCCTTCAAGGCCCTGCTCATATGTCACCTCCTCTGGGAAGCCTTCCCCCTCCCTTGCAGTACTATGTGCTTACTCCCCCCACAGCTCAGCTAGGGCACTTAGTATTTTAGAAACCGCCGCAGTTCTGGGGCCCCAGAGGGAAGCTGACCCCATTCTCTAGGAAAGGCAGGGAAGCAGAAGCAAGCGGGGTCACGTGTGGCCCAAGCCCTTTGTAGAACATGCTCTTTCTGAGCACAGCTGCATACAACACGTGGTACAGGGTGGGGTTTCATAGGCGAACCAGGGTCCCATAATCGGATAGGGGAGCAGAGATGAGTGGGACATAATGGGGAAATGTCCGACTCAGAAGGGCCAAGGTGTGCTTAGGGTTGGGCCGTAAACTGCGGCCTGTTCAGGGGATGGCAGCTTCCTTCTTACACAGGTGGAGACGCAGAAGGAGGGTTGAGGGAGGGCTGCTGCGGGAGGCCAGGCCATTCTGGGTGAGGGCTGACGGGACCAGAGGCCAGAGGAGGGAAATCCCAGTTAAGTGCCCTAACTAGGAAGCCCCAGGTTGGGCTGGAGCAGAGGCTGCAGGGAAGTTGAGGCGGGATGGGGGGGGGCAGTGAGGGAGATGAGCCAGAATCCATGGGGTCAGGTGAGAGAGTGCTGGGAGGAGGTGGGGTCCCGACCTCGACACGGGGGACAAGATGTCCCCACTCATGGCTGTGGGAACCACCCGGATTCCAAATTAGATTTCTTTTCCCTATTAAAAAAGAGGAGCTCTCCCTCTTAATGAGAAATAGGACCTCTATCTCGAGGCTTCCCTGCCATCCCTGGTCCTGCACCACATCTCCTCTCTGAGAGCTTGTGGGCTAGGTGTCACCCCCCACAAGGGGGTGGGCATTGCCCCCATGGAAGGGGACAAAGGGAGGGACCCTTAGGACAGACTGTGCCACCCACACTGCCTGTGAACCCAGCTCTGTGCATCTGCTGTGCCTCCCACCTCCTCCACTGTACCCAGCACACACAGACCCCTCACCCCCTGGGAGTGAGGCTGGGGACAGATCTTCTCTGTCCAAATTCCCAGGTGGTAAATGTCCCCCCTCCCACCTAGAGCAAGCCAATGCAGACTCAGAGAGAAGGCAGAGCGCACTGGAAATTCCCCAGGCTTCTCCTGCTCTGATGAGGGTGTTTTCATGATATGGAAGTAACTGTAAAATTGTGTCCTGCTACAAAGGCCCTCAGCAAAAATGCTTCCGGAAATGTGTTCCAGAATAGGCTTGCAAATAATTTCCCTGAATTGCGATGCCTTCCTTGGTTGTCTCACCCACCTTTACTCATAGCATAAAAGCTACAGCCCTCCCACCTACACCCATGGCTGGGCCTAATCCCTTTTTTTATTATTAACTCTCTATGATGGA
This sequence comes from Lontra canadensis, assembly GCF_010015895.1. NCBI lineage: Eukaryota > Metazoa > Chordata > Mammalia > Carnivora > Mustelidae > Lontra > Lontra canadensis. The sequence continues at coordinate 20,336,398 of NW_022631026.1, read as the reverse complement.
AAGTCTCAAAGACATACACGAGTTGGGAGAGTGTCGCGTTGGCCCCCAAGCTCTCCCAGGGCAGTCTTAACATCCGTCAACTCCTGGCCGGTCCTGTCCCATTTGTTCCCCTCCTCCTCCCATACCCCAAATCTTTTGGAAGCAAAGCCCAAACACCACACCATCTCATCTGAAAATATCCAGTACAACGCTATAAAAGACGACGACTCATTTTTTTTAAACCCACATATTACATCACTCCTAAGAAATAACCCCTTCATATTACCAAATATTCAGTCAGTGATCAAATTTCTGCTTGTCTCATTGATGTCCTAATTTTTTCCCTGGTCATTAAAAGCTACATTTTCATGCGCTTTGTGAACCAAGGATTCATTCATTCACTCCTTTGATTCATCCAGATCATAATATTCAGCGAGGGCCAGCCATGGGCCCTCAAGTGTTATTGTAGGCATTGGTGTGACAGCAATAAATTAAAAAGACATGGTCCTTGCCCTCAAGGGGAAGCCAGTCATTGCCCCAGTCACCACGAGCAGCATGAAGAATATTCTGGAAAGGGAGGTGCAGGTGCAAGGCAGCATGAGGCAAGGGAAGCCCACGCCGACCAGGAGGTCTGGAAGCCGCCCTGAGAGGACGCATCAGGACTTGCTCATTAAAGATGGCAGAGGAGCCCTTGGGGAAGGGAGGTGGGAGCAAACCAGCAGCACTGGTGTTGGCCAAAGTCAGCCGCCCTGAGGCCGATAGGTGAAGCTGGGCTGTATGCGGGACCAGGGAAGAGATTTTACTGCAGGGGCATGGGGGATGGGCTGATATTTAAGGTGACTTCTTAGCTGGGACAAAACCTACAAATGGCCTCATTCCAGGCAGAAGGGCTAACATCAGTACAGATGTAACGGCGTGGAGCTGAATCAAGGGTTTAGGGAGCAGGGAGTGCTTGCTGGGGATGGGGTGGGCGTGCCCTGGAGGGGAGGCGGGGCCCAAACACAGAGGGTTTGAACTTCTGCTTTTTAAGTGAATAGGAGTCTGATGCTTTTAGTAGGAGAATGGGCAGGGGACGTCTGGTTTTGGAAAGGACACTCTGGATGTCAGGACTCCAGACCAGGAGCCTAGGGAGGAAGCTGGGGCAGCTGTACAGGCGGAAGACTGTGTCTTAACGGGGAAGCTGTGGGTTTGGACAGAAGAGATGACATCGGTTCAGAGAGGGGGTAGTGAGTCTGGAGTTGATAGTGGGCAAGAGGGCAGGACCAGAGTGTCTCTGGATTTTGTACTGGGGTACCTAGATGGGTGGTAAGGCCGCTGGTGGAGGAGGGGAGCGTGCCATGCGAGGAAGAGCAGGTTTGGGGGTGGGGGCACAGAAAGGACAGACTTGTCTGTCAGTCATTCTAGTGAAAATGTCCCCCAGGATGCCAGAGATCTGGCTTGGTACAGTGAGTGCCCAGGGAGGTGGGTGGAGCCCCGTGGTTTGGAAGTCCAGGGGACACGTGAAGGTCTAGGAGAAGATGAGATATGCCTGAGTCCTTAGAGGGCTGCTTTGGGGTCCCGTGGAAAAGGCGATATATGTGAATGGCTCTACACGCTGTAGAGTGCTCTGTCAGTATAAGGATTTGGCTGTGCATCTCAGGCACCTGCTGCAGACTTCTAGAGACCAGATTGGAACAGACTGCGACTCTCAGGGACTCCATGGACTGGGGGATTTGCGGGGGGTAAGGGGTGTGGGCAGAGCCTTGCCTGATCCTCCTCGGGATTCCTGCTGATGCCCCGAATTCTGCCAGCCATGAGACAATGGTGTGGAAACATCTGGAGCCACAAGCAGGCTCCTCCAGGGCAGGCAGCAGGACCCCCACAGTGCCTGGCACAGAGCAGCCCCGGGTAGAGATGATGCCTGAAGGAGCAGGGCCCACAGGTACAGCGGGAACAGAGGCAGTGAGGGGAGGGGCCACTCTGCAGCCCCCATCCCGGCAGCACCAGGCAGTGACTGCTCCTTGCACTGACAGTTCCAGAAGGGTCTCCGGAGACAGAGAATACCATGTGATCAGTTCTACCTAAAGCCCTTGTATTCTTCCTGCCTCGACTGATCCACCCTCGAGACAGTGGCTCAACAGTCTTTGTTCCTACTTATTTATTTATTTATTTATTCAAAGCAGAAGGGCTTAGTTGAAAGTTCCACTCCCTGGCTTCCGCCCCTGTGCCCCAAGCTAAGGTTTAAGATAAAATCAAGACTATAGTTTTAACATTTTTTACCCCGTTAAGAATGTAAAAAATCACTTTCCCACCATGACTTATTATATGCCCAGTGCCTGGCTTAGAGCAGGGACTCTGTCCAGCTTGTGGATCACTAGGACCACAGGTTCCTCTAATCTGTCACAGTAATGGGATCACCTGAAACCTGGCAGTTGATGAGTGTGTAGCAGGCACTGTCCTAGGCTTGAGGGGAAACACCACGCTCTCTCTGCCTGTGCCTGGGTCTGAAAAATAGGAACTGGGGCCAACAGTTAGTTACATAGTAAAGTCAGAGTTTGAGTGAGCCCTTAGAAGGAAGTATAGGTTTAAGCTGAGCCAGAGAGACGGGGTTTATAATCCTTGCTCTGTCCCCTGCCTTGAGGATGAATCCCCGGCATAAGTTGAGTTTCTACTGTGCGTGCTGGCATGTTGGCAGGACAGGGAACGAAGAGATAAATGAGTGAAGGTGGAAATTATATTTGAATGAGATCTGTGGACAGTAAAGGGTTTGAAGTAGATGGATCCTCCATCTGGCTGAGAAATGGCGAAAAGAGAAGGGGCAACCTTCCCTTTGGGAAGCCCAGGGACTCTGCATAACCCAAGTCTGGCTCTGTGAGTCCCTGGTCATTTTCAGAGAGCACAGTATTGAAGGAACATCACTGGGGGAAAGTGTTATTACGGGAGATAATTACAAACAACTAGGGGATATAGAACACGTGACACCACCATCAATTGCCTTGACCTAATTGCCATTTCAAGGACATTTCACTCCAAACTGAAAGATACACATTCTTCTTAAATGCATATGGACTAGTCATCAAGATAGAGCGTATGATGGGAGGTTAAACATGTCTCAATATATTTCAGATGACTGACATCCTCCAAAGTATGTTCTCTGACCCCACCGGAATTCACTTAGAAATTAGTAACAATAAGAGATCTTAAAAAGCTCCAAATATTTGGAAATTAAACAATATCCTTCTAAATAACCTGTGGTCAGCGAAGTAAACAAAAGAGAAATTATACATCGTTTCCAGCTGAATGATAATGAAAATACAACAGGTCAACATTTAGAGTTGTACATACCTATGGCAGGAAAGAAAAAAGTCTAAAAACAACCATTTAGGTTTCCGCCTTAAGGAGCTACTAAAAGAAGATCGAATTAAACCTAAGTCTTAAAAACATCATGCTAACTGAATGAGCCAGACACAAAAGACCATGGATCATATGAATCCATTTATACGAAGTGCCTCAAACAAACCAACCCACGGGGATAGAAAGTAGACGATTTGTTGCCAGGGACTGGGACAATGGGGAATGACCGCTAATGACTATAGGCTTTCTTTTGGGGTGATACAATATTCTGGAATTAGATAGTGGTAAAGGTTGCACAACCTTGTAAGTGTACCAAAATCACTGAATTTTACACTTCAAGCGGGTAACTTACATGGTTTGCGAATTATATTTCAATAAATAGAAATAAGTACAACCAAAAAATACTAAAACCAAGAGAATAAAAAAAAGAAATAAGAAAGCCAACAAAGCTGAAAGTGGACTCTTTCAAAAAAAATTAAAATATAGATAAACTGTAGCAAGAATGACCAAGAAAAAAAAAGAAGTGAGAAAATGCAAATTACCAATATCAGGAATGGACAAAGGGATATCATTTCATTAAAAAGAAAATAAGAAAATACCATGAATAACCGTATCTCACTGTTTCTACAACTCAGATGAAGCAGACAAATCCCTTAAAAAACACTTTACCAAACTGATACAAAAAGAAATGGGAGATCTGAAGAGTCCAGAATCTATCGAAGACATGAAATTCAAAATAAAAATGATGATCATAATGATGGTAAACTGCTTTCCCATCAAGAAAACTTTAGGTCTCCATAGCTTCACGGGTGAAATATTTATTCAGAAATACTTATTTAGAAATATTTAGAAATAAATATTTCTAGAAAATATTTAAGGAAGAAATAATATTAGTATTACCCAAACTTTTAGAAAAACAGAAGAAGGAACACTTTATAACTCATTTTATGATACCAAACCCTGATAAAGAGCTTATACAAAAAGAATATTAGAGCCAAATCCCTCATGAACAAAGAAGTAAAAATCTTTAACAAGGTATTAGTTGAGTTACAATCCATGAAAGGGATAACACATTATGACAAGTAAATTTAATCCCAGGAATATAAGGTTAGTTTAAAATTAGGAAATTGAAGTATTTCACCATATTGATACACTACAAGAGAAAAACCACCAACAGATACAGAAAAGCTTTTGACAAAATCCAATACCTATTTGTGGTAAGAACGCTCAGCAAAACGGGTAAAGGGAGAATCTTCCTTGATCTCATAAAGAACAACTACAAAAGACATTGGGCTAACATCATACTTAACCCTGAAACAAAAACTATTTATACACAGAATATTACTCAATGATGAAAATTAAATGAATTACTGAACTATGCAACAACATGGGTGAATTACGAAAATATTACATGGACCAAAAGAAGGCAGACACAAGAAAGTACATTCCGTACAACACCATTTATGTAAAGTTTAAAACAGGCAAAACTAACCTTTGGTGATAGAAATCAGAACAGTGGTTGCTTATAAGGGGTAGAGACTGACTGGAGAGTGAGGGGTGAGGCACCATCTTAAGAAAATGGAGATGTCCTAAATCCCGATTATAGGATGATTACACAGATATGCTCAGTTATCAAAGCCCACTGAGTTGTGCACTTAAGGTCTGTGAATGTAAATTTTACCTTGTTAAAAAAAGAGCTAATCACACCTAAAATACCTAAAACTTGAAAAATATGTAGATGAGGAAGAAAATCGTTTCTGATTATATACTACTAAAAATAAGCTAACACAATGTGATTCACAGTAGAGAAGACCATTTTTATATTTGAGACGTAACTTAAATGTCAAAAGCAAGAATAGGACCCTTTAATGGAATACTAGCCCTTTTTTAATTGGGTGATGAATTATGTCCCAGGTGTACAAGCACTAAGATTTGCTCCGTTTTATGGATAAGGAAACTAACAAAAAGAGGTCAACTTCTTCAAGGGCACATGGCTAGCAAGTGGTAGAGCTGGGGTTTGAACTCTGGCGGTCTGGTCCAAGCGCCTTACCACACTCTCCTGTGGTCCCCCGTGCTTGCAAGGGACTTAACGCTTCACTGTTTCGGTTCCTGGTTCCAGGATATAGGCAGGTCCAGGGTAATTGCTCCAGGTTAGAGATGATGGCTCCAAGACCCTGAGGGGTGGGAGAGCCAACTCCAGATGCGGGTCCAGGACCTGAGGTCCCTGAAGCTTGTCCTCAGGACATCCCCTTTCTCCTATAGATGGCCCAGCAGCCCACCCTGTGTCCTTTCAGGAACCCAGGACCCCCTTCTCGGATCTACCTTCAGTCGGCTGCTCCCTGAAGGGAGACCTTTTTCATTTTCCCCTTTACCATCAGAACTCGCCTGTCCTGTGTCCTGCTCCTTCAAGGCTCCTTTCTCAGCTCACACTCACAAACAATTGCTCACATGGTCCTCTCTGCCCGGATGTCCCTGTCACTCCCTTCTCCCCAGGGTCCATGCCCCTGCCTCTGCCGTGTTTTACTCGATCTGCTAAGCTGAGGTCATTTCTCCTTCTCCTGTGCACTCGTTTTATTCACACTGTTGCCTGCGAATGACCAAATTTTGCCTTGTACAGTAGTCTTTTACATGTCTGACCTAACCCCTTTCTGGATTGTAATAAGCGTCTTCAGTCAGCGTCCCACGACAAAATCTCTTGTAGAACCCCTGTCCCCTCCACGCTGACACAGCAGGAGCAGAAGACCCCCTTGCATGTGGGAATGGATGAAGGCACACCCGCTGACAGGCCAGTCCCCACACACCAGCCTTTTCCCAAGGTCTGGCTCTAACATGGTCAACTGTCAGGAAGACGGGGCTGTTTGGTTCCGACGGGGCACTTGATACCCTAAAGTCATATCACGTGAAAGACTAGCACTCCGTCCTGCAAATGAGACAAGATTTGGGCTCCCCTTCATCTAGGAGGGTAGCAGCGGGAGGGATATTTTAAATGGCAAATGGCATACCAGATAGATACTTCTGTGAAGCTTTGGAACCTGAGTCCCTCCATCTGGGTGTATCCAATGTCACAGAACTTCTTACAGTTGTGAGCTCAGAGTCTGCTCTCCAAACTTCATTTATTGACAGAAGGAGGAGTTTACTCCAAACCCAACAGCTCGGCTATCCTACGAGCAGCTGCCTCTGAAAGAAGGGGTGCCGTTCAATTTTCCCCATCTCTCACTCTATCCACAAAGCCTGCCTGCTACAAGGAGCAGGCTATTTTCTTTCCCTCAAGCCTCATTCTCAACCTTCTCCGTGGCAAGGAAGGTGATTGGATATTGGGGTTTCAAATGGTTTTGTCTGAAAGCCATTTAAGAGGGAGCAGAAATGTCAACATGACCCATGTTGAGTGGAGAAGATGGTAAGTGGAAATGAACTTGAGAGGAGAGATGGGGTTAGGAATCCTCATTGATAACTTGCCAGGGATGACAGAGGTCCCCTGCCTCTGTCCTAAGGCATACAAAGGACCACCAGAATGATCCCTGCCACTGTTTGCAGAATTTTCCCCTAAAATGCGGCATTTCAAAAACACTTGAGGACATTCTGTTTCTGTACGACTGATTTGATTCAGCTTAGCAAATCTTTTTTTTTAATATCTAGAGGTAAAATTTAGCTCATCCCGTTTGACAATATTCACCACATCTAAATCCCCAGAGCCCGAGGCGATGAGGTTTTATTGCACTTCGGAACAGAGCCCCGATGCAGAAATTCTGCAGTCGCTCATTTCACTGCATTTTATGTCCTCTCTATCAAGGCTGTAGGAAATTCGCACCCGGGGACGGTTTTGCGCCTTGGTGGCTTCCTGCACCCAGTTGGATGGTCCATCCCTGCCTCCGCCTTGGCTGGGCTGCTGGGTGATCACTCCGGGAAAGCCTTGAACACAGAAATATCCAGGTTCATTATCATCTTCGAGCATGAAGAGACCTTTGGTGATTCAGAGCTCCAGGTCCTCAGGGAAGCCCCAGTGCTCTCCTGAGTCCCCATATATATTGTGTGTTACCTGTGGGGAAAATTGTAAACAGCTCAGGCACCATCACTCATGCTTTCCTGTCCTCCCCTGGCTGCCCTGGGGTTAGTGGGTGAGATTTTTCTTCCCGGTTTTTCAGTTTTGTTTTGTCCCTAGCTAGTGCTGGAGAGTCTTTGTTTCCCATCTGTCTCGTTCACACATCTATTTTCTGTGTATCTAGTTCTGTTTTATAGATTCTTCCTGATTCTCTGAGACACAGCCTCTCCCCCAACATGCTATTCCTACACACACACACACACACACACACACACACACACACACAGAGACCCTTCCGCAGACACACACAGACACACACACACACACACACACACACCCTTCCGCAGACCTCCCCCTGTCTCTGACAGCAAACCCCTGGCCTCCTCCTTATCAGGAGGTAGCTACATACTTGCTCTCAAGTTCGGAAGCCCAGGCAGACCCTGGAGATCTCTGGATCAACCCCTTTTCTCATGTGAGCGAGGGAACCAAGTCCAGGGGACAGAAGTGGCTCCCAGGGGACCGAGCCCCATCGCAGTGCGGGGTCAGAGGGTGCTGGCTCCAATCCTACCCTCGGCCTGGTGCTGGCCGTGCCAGGTCAGTGTGTGTGCCCCTCCCATGTCCACTCTGCTGTCAAGTCCTCTCCTGGGTCCCCAACTTGCCCATCAGTGACAAGCCCAACTCAGCCTCGGAATGGGGCTGAATTCATCCTTGAGATAGTCCTTTAATGACACGGACCACTGGTTTATGTCAGTGGGAATTTCAAAGCATTTTTCTCTCCATGACAAAAGCAAAGCACGGTCATGGAAAAAAAATGCCAAATTTAAGCGTATACAGTCAAAGGCCAACATGCTGCTTCCAATCTCTTCCTGCTCCCCCTAGCCAGAGGTAATCATTTCTAGTGGTTGGAGATCTTTGTCTCTTCACAGATAGAAGAATTTGGTTTGGGATTTGGGGGTGGGGCAGTCGTATACAGGATTCTATTAAACATACTACCCTTTTTTTTACCCCCTCCCTTTGGTCTACAATTGAGAGACAAAAATAAATTAATCCTAAATAATATTTCTTTTTAATGCTCCCTATCTCTGGATTTCTCCTTGCAGAGATGACAAGTCCTTCCCACATGCTTCCACCCCACAAACACCAAAAAAACAACAAATCCCCCCAAAAGCAATGTTTATCCTTCCTTCCCTGCATCACTTCTCTATCTCACACAACATGGTATCTCCGGGTATGGATTGTATGGTATTGAACGGGCAACCCGTTCTAGTTCCTACTCGACCATCAGCTCCCTGTGGGCAGAGGTCCTGGGCCTTGTACCCATCCTTTTGTCCTGAGGCTCCAGGAGGTAGCCTGGTCCATTGTAGGCTCCAGCAAATGTTTCTCAAAGTAAACTGAGGTGACCCATGCATCATAGTCACTGCCTGCCCCATGTCCCCCAACCCTGTCCTCCATCCCTCCTGGTTATGGTTCTTCTAGCAGAGGGGCCGGTCCTCACTGGATGGGCTTGAAGAGCAGGCAGCTTGGTTTCTGCCCTGGCAGGTGGTGTATGGACGTGGGCCGGTGGGAAAATGTGTGTCCATATCACGCTTGGTAGTACCCGTGCTAGTGGGGAAAGGAGGGGGTGACATGTGGGAGTAAGGACCTGAGGCTTTCCTCTCCAAGGCCGACAGAAAAATGAATGAGAGAGTTCTGGGGCAAGGGATGGTGGGGAAGGCCCGTGGCTTCCGGGGCAAGAGGGTCCTGGTTGTGGCGGGGCCTGGCTTGGGCACGAACTCCTGGGCCTGGCTGCAGACAGAGTCACAGAGGGGGCCGGCCAGCTGGCAGGGCGCCCACCGCCCTGGGGACCAGGCTTCTGCTCAGGGCAGCTGCAGGCCAGGGGAAGCCAGTGGAGCTGAGGAGAGAGCAAAAGGAGGCCAAGAAAGCCACCAAGAGAGCAACAAGGTGGAGAAAAGAGTCCTGGGTTTTCTCATGTCTGCCTCTGACCAGACTGTCCCTTCTTACTTTAGTGTCCCTATCGGTAAGGTGGAGCTAGTGGCCTTTGATCTGCCTACACCACAGGGCTCCTGAGGTGGGTGGAGAAGATGGTGTGGGCACTTGCCTCAGCCCAGAGAGCACAGCACATGACATGGAGCCCCTGGCTGGTGACAAGTGCTATGTGAATCCGAGTGCTGTCCTGGTGACTGCCAGGAGGAGAGGTCTGACCCCAGTTTCTTTTCCTCTGTTCCCAACCAGGGCAAGCCTTCTACTCCCGGGTGCTGGAGAACTGTGAGGACGTGGCTGACTTCAACGAGGTAGGACACCCTTGGGGACCCCCACCCAAGTCCTCACCAGGAGAGCCCAGGGCAGAGTGACTGACCCACAGAAGGGCAGTGTGGTCCCAGTCCATGGCTTGCTGCCCTCTGGGGAACTTTTGTTCTCCAGAGAAAGGGCCTACAGGTGTCAGAGGCCTGAAAGTGATCCCTGGCTGAGGGCCCGGCCTCACTCCAACAAGAGGGGCTTCTCTCCCTAGTTCTCTGGGCACATGGAGGGCTCAAGCTAAGCCCACCTGGGCTTCCAGAAAGCCAGTCTCATAGAGACGTCACACTTGTCAATCTAAGAGCGATCAGGCTACCTATCCCACTGTGTCTCCCCAAAAAGCTATTTTCCTTGAACCTCAGGTTCAGAGGGTTGAGTAAATCATTTGCTCCTGTTTATGGTCTATGGGCACAGCCAACGTGTATGAGGGCGTTCAGTGATCCTGGTTTGTCTGGGACCGAGGGGGTTCTTGGGACACAGACCAGAAGGGATAAAATAGGAAAAATCCTCATCTTACTCGAAAGAGTTGGTCATCCTGCATATCCTTTACCTACTTACTCCTCCAGAGAAGAAACTCCAGCTTGCCTCTAACCACCCCCAACCATCAGAAAGGCACTGAATATTCTTAACACATGTCGCCTTTGGACTTCTGTGAACATTTCTCTGGAATATTCCCCAGAGCCTGAAATTGCTGGCTCATGGGATTTGTATCCACTTAAGGTTCCTCAGCACTGCCCGGGTCTACACTCCCACCAGCAATGCATACGGATCCGTGGTTCCCAATCCTTATCTACACCTTCTGGTGTTAAGCTTTCTGAGACTAACAGTGGTGTCTCATTGTCCTTTCAATAATACATTTAAAGTTTCCTTTTTTGGAAATTGCCTGTTCATATTCTTTGCCCTTTTTTCCTGTGGGTGTGGCTGTCTTTTTCTTATTGATTTGCAGTAACTTTTTATATGTCTGAGATATCGACCCCTTGTTTGGATTTAGAGACTGAAATTTTTCTCCGTCTGCCATCTATTTATGAACTTTGTCCCCTCGCTGACTAGGAGTCCTTAATCCTGGTGTGTTTTCAAGTTTTGCTGAAGACCTCTTTACACTCTTCTAGGTTATAGGTACATTTCCCTACATTTTCTGATTTCATAATTGTATTTTTTTTTCTTTTACCTTGTATGTGATTTTAGAGAGGGGTACAGTTTTTATTTTTCTCCATATGAGAAACCGCTTTTCCTAACATCAGTTTGCTACACGATCAATCACCTTCTCACCATTTAGGGTCTATGTCTTAGCTTTCTATCTCATCCCTTGAATCTGTTTGTCTGTTCTTGAACTTTACCACACTGTACTCATTAGTATGGCGTTTTTGTATGTCTTAGTACCTGATGAGACAAATTCCCTCTGTTTCCTCTTCTTTTTTTGAGGGTGAATTATTTGTGGACCTTTATTCTTCCAGACAATTTTTAAATAAGTTCATCAGGTCCTTCCAAAAACCAACTGGAATTTTGATTAAGTTCCATTGGATTTAAAAAATTAATTGAGGAAGATGTCAATTTTTTTATAATAATAAATCATCTATTCAATTTATCCATCATCATTTACTAACATTCTTACGTTTACTGCAAAGAAGTCATATGATCTTGATGATTTTCTTCTCTTTTTTCAAAAAAGATTTATTTATTTATTTATTTATTTATTTATTTTATGGGGTGAGTAGGGGCAGAGAGAGAGAGTATCCAAGCAGACTCCCACTGAGCAGGGAGCCTGATGCGGGGCTCCATCTCACAACCCATGAGATCGGGACCTGCGCCAAAACCAAGAGTTGGATGCTTAACCAACTGAGGCACCAAGATGCCCCAATCTTGATTATTTTCTGGATGCTTTCTGGTTTTATTGTTATCATGAATGGTGTCTTGCTTTTACTACATTTTTTAGTTGATTATTGTTGACCTAGAGAAATGCTTTCTTTTCCTTTAGAAGTCCCCCTGTTACCTGACAAACTTGTTGAAGTCTCTTAACTTGTTTTCATAGTTTGTTCTGTTTCTAATGTAGGTGATCATCTCATCTACAAAAAGAGGTTTGATCTCTTTCCTATCAGTCCTAGCCTATCAGTCCTATCCCCTTACTTCTTTATCTTTCCACAGAACATTGATCATGATCCCTAGTTCTATGTTGGACAGTAATGGTGATTAGTAGGCACCCTTTCTGTGCCTCTAGTATTAAAAGGAATGAGTCCGCCTAAAATTTTGTCATCATATATACCTGCTGTTATAGGATCTTACTATTTAACCTGTCTAACTTGTCTGCTAAGAGTTTTTACTTGAAAAGGTTCAAGTTTCTTCTGCATCTATTGAAGCAATTATAACTTTGCTCCCTTAGTATATTCCATAATGTTAGATACTTTAATACCCTATTATATTCAACTGCCAAATATTTCTATGAAGCATTTTTGAAGCTACATTTGGAAAATTTTCATCATTTGATAATGCATAAAATTTTCTGGAACAACATGCATAAAATAGAGACTTCCTCTTCCTTCACCTTTTGTAAGAACCACGTGTAGAGGCATCGAAGTCTGGATGGTTTGGGGGAGGGGCCTCTTCAATCCCCTTTTCAATTTCTCTGTGTCTTCTTGCACCAGTTTTGGATTTTTATATTTTTATATTTCATCTAGGTTTTCAAATTTATTAGCATCTATTTGATTGTAAAGTTTTAAAATTGTTTTTAAAATGGTTTTGTGTGTGTGTGCCTGTAATTATTTCCTCCATTTTATTCCATACTGCATTTATTTTTAGCTTTGCTCTGTTTTTCTTAGTCTTGCTAAAGATCTGTTTATCTTATTAATCTCTGTAAAGAACCAGCTTTTGGCTTCATTCATCTCTTCTGTTGTTCACCATTTCATTGATTTCTGCCTTTTTCTTAATTATTTCCCTTCTCCCTGTTTATTTTATTTTGCTCTGTAGCTCTTTTCCTAACCCCCAGAATTGAAGGCTAAGCCTGTTATTTTTAACTCCTTATTTCTTGATAAATGTATTTAAAGATATAAATTTTGCTGTGTATTAGCTGCATCCTATAAAAATTTATATGTATTTTCATTATCGTTTTTTATATTCCTTTTTTATATTCCTTTATGGTTTATTCCTTTATGATTTTTTATATTCCTTTCAACGTTTTTTATATTCCTTTATGATTTTCTTTTAAAACCAAGTTATATAAGAATGTTATTAAGTTTCCAAATGTGTATGACATGTTAGAGCCTTATTCTTTTTTTCATTTCTGGTTTTCTTGCATCATGATCAAAGTGCCCAATCTGTATGATACCAGTCCTTCAGAATTCATGGAGACCTTGATTATGGCCTCCATTCATGGTCATAAATGCCCCCTCTACCCAAGGAATGTGCTCAGTGGAGGGTTCTCTATGGAGTACAATGTAACTCCCAGCTTCTTAGTTATGCTATTCAGTTCTTCACTTTTTCTGCTTATTTCTCTCTGCTTGATCTATCAGTTTCAAAAATGATGGCAATAAAATCTACTTCTACAAATGTTGATTCGCGTGTTTCTCCCTGTGGCTGTCAGCTGTTGCTTGATGTGTTTGGAAACTGTATTTTTAGTAAGTTCTATAGCTTCATGATGGCTGTATCTTCTTGTCTATTTTTCCTTTTCCTGGTACTTAATATCCCTCTTTGTCTTTTATGATGTTTTTTGCACTAGTTTCTATTTTGCTGGATGTTAAGATTACAATGTCAGCTAATTTTGGTTCGTTTGCCTAGTGTATCTCTTTCCATTCTTTTATTTTCTTGGTATATCTTTGTTCTTGCTTCCATTTTCAGTATTTCTGTGCTCTTAAATTCAAGTGTGTCTTTTTAAGGTGTGCATTTTTTAAAAAAGATTTTATTTATTTATTTGTCAGAGAGAGAGAGCACAAGCAGGGGGAGAGACAGGTAGAGGGAGAAGCAGGCCCTCCTTTGAGCAAGGAGCCCAATGCGGGACTTGATCCCAGGACCCTGGGATCATGATGTGTGCCAAAGACAGACGCATAACCCACTGAGCCGCCCCCCCCCCTAAGCATCCCTAGGGCATATATTCTTAGATTAAATTTTCTCTCCCAGCCTGAGAGTCTCTGTGCTTTGATTATTTTATCCATTTACACCTATTATAATTGGTATTTTGATTTTTATTTCTATCACCACCTTATTTTATATTTTCCACTTACTGCCCTTTTTGTTTGTTTGTTTTCTTTTCTCCTTTCCAGCTTTCCATGAGATAGATCAGGTTTTCTTTTGTTAGGTGAAAAGTTATACATTCTATTTGTGTTTTCAAGGTAGTCACCCTTCTTTGGTCACATTTAGGGATCCCTGTTGATAGCTGGAAAACAAACCAGTAATTATAGTCCCCCTATCATGACAAGTATTGTAATACTCTCCTAGTCCTCTTTGATTTCCCTACCTCAGCCCACACTGTCTAGGTTATACAATTTTCATTCTAGGTTCTTATGAATGTGTGTTCTCCTTTTCTTTTATTTGTCCTAGCCTTCTTTTTCTTTTTGAGGACAACAGTGGTCTTCACCAGGATATCTGATCACCTTTACTTCTCCTATCTCTTGAAGCATCTCTTGGCTTTTTTTTTCTTCTTATTTGAGTATTTTCTCTAAAAGTAGTTTCAGTTTGGGTCTATGTGTAGCCAACCTTCTAAAGCCTTATAAATCTGAGAACAGTTTCTTATTTCTTCAAATTTGAATGAGACTTTCACTAGATATAAAATTTGAGGCTCAAAGTTCTTCCCTTTACTTCAAAATATCAGTGCTTGTTGCTGTTGAGAAGTCTGATGGCCGTCCGGTTCTTGTACCTGGGATCATTTCTTCCTCCCTGGGAAAGAAAAGTATAATTCCTTTATCTTTGATATTCTCAAATTTTATGATAATGTGTCTAACTGTGGGATGTCTTATCTCTCCTGTTTTGCTCTATTTTGTGAGTGCTTTTCAAATCCAAGGCTTTTCATCTTTCATTTATTATAGAAAATTCTCTCTATTATTATTTTCAAATATTCCTTCCATTCAGTTTTCATATTGTTCTTGTCTCTGCACCCCATGTTATCAGATGCTGCTACTTCTACCTCTAGCTGTTATTTCTTTGTTTTTTAAATTTTTTTGTCTATCCGTCCTTTCCTGCTGTTTCCTGAAGGAGTTCTTCAAAACGATCTTCCAATTTACTAACTTATTCTTTTTTTCTTAACATTCCTTGTTCTTGTTTTATATCGCTAATAAATGCCTTTATGATCCATTTGGTCTAATAATTCTGCCCCCATTGGTGTATACTGTTCAGCGTCTTGTCTTGCCTTTATAAGAAATGTCTCTCCAAGTGTGTGTTTCCTTTGGCCAGTGCAAGTGCCCCTGGTATCAGCTATGCTGTCTGCTGACAGGTACTGGGGAAGCATCAGAGGTGAGCTGGGTCAGGCCCTAAGGGTTGAAGGGCAGGTGTGAGCACCGAGGGGGGCACAGTTACCATAGAAACAGGCAAGGTCTCATCTCTAAGCCTTTCAGGAGAAACACGGTGGACAGAAAGCAGGCTAGATTTTTAACTAACTAGTTTTGAGGTTGCACTAAGAAGTCCATGAACACCTATTTTTTTCAATACTCATCCCAGTAGGGCTCTTGCCACCATTTTATCAGTAAAGGAGAAGGCAAGGATCAACCCAAGGCAAGGCCAGGGGTCAGTAAAAGCAGAACTCATGAAGATTTCCTCCCACCCGTTGTCCCACTGCCAAGCCCACTCCCCGGCCTCCCCTGGGCAGCCTCCATCCTCCCCCGACAAAGATCAGCTCAAAGAGGCTTTGGTCTCTCATTTCTCAAAGTTGTTTGTCTATTTGGTTTTTACTTCCTAGAATCCATATTTCCCTCTTGCTTCTAGAGTTTCTCCGCAGTTGACTTTGGGGTGAGAACCAGTGGTCCTAAGTTACCATCCTGGCATGAAACAGGAGCTCTGCTGTGACCCCCAGAATAGCTTACCCCTTCTTTCTTGGGCTTTGCTTCTTCTCTTTGGCTCAGCTGGTCTGGGAAGGGCCTCAGGGCAGACCGTCTCCTCTGAACCTGGTACTTAGCTGAGCAGCCACCAGGCTTAGGGGCCACCCAGAACCTCTGCCTCCTCCTCACATTGGGCCCATCCCACACAGTGTGGCTATGTCTGTAGGCCCAGAGCTGCAAGCACAGAGAAGCAAGGCTTTGACTTTCTCTCCTGTGCTCAAGAGTAACCGTCGACCATCACAGCCAGCAGGCTGTGCCCTCCCCAAGAACAGTTCTGTTCTAGATGTCTCCCCTCCTGGCTGTGTGACTTTCAGTTTGTTTCTAAGCCTCTGTGACTCATCTGTCAAATGGGACTGATGATAGGTATGAGGTCTCTTTGTCAAATGATGAACAAAATGAGAGGTGATGGTGACAGTGGACCATGGCTACTTACTATGCCAGCATCTTGGCCTCGGACTTGCCCCATTATGCAACCTAGGCTTCCTTCCTTTCCCCGTTTCATCAGTCAGGGCCCTGAGAGGAGGGGTTGGTTGAATGGAGACACAGGCAGCCTGACTCAATCCCTCACAGTCCTGCCTCCCTGGGTCTCTGCCCCCAATCTTCCAGGCAGAGCATCTGATTCCCTGTTTCCCGTCAAGTCTCCCCAGGGACTTGTCTGTCCAGGCCTCAGCTGGTGAGCAACCTGATGCCCCTTGAAAGGGCGCTGCCACCCCTTTCCATGAACTGCACCCTGGGACACCTGAGCCACAGGTATACATGACATTCAAAGTTAATCACCGTGTCCTTCCTCTCCCCAGTGCTGCCCAACATGGGGCAAGTGGATACTCAGTCCCTACCAGCCCCAAGCAAAGCACGGGGCCACATTCTGAGCACCTCCCGTGTGCCAGGCTAGGCTACCCTAGAGGGGAAGATGGGCTCAATGGTGCTTGAAGTTCCATGCAGGAACTCGGGCATGGGGGAGCTTCTGGATCCATAGGGAGAGATTGGGGAGAGGCCCAAGCCAGGGAGTAATAGGCAAAAGCACATAGCCAGAGTCAGAGAATAGCCCCAAGATGGGGAGAAGGGGTCCTCAATGGGGAAAGTCCCGCCCACCCAGGAGCTGACTGGGAAGTTTCTGGTCATCACTGTGGGGAACCCACTGGCAGTTCATGGAATGGGGGCCCAGGATGCTGAGTGACTGGCAAAGCTCGGCACCCTCCTCCCCCAACACTGCAGGGACTTGTCCATCACCTCCCTGGGGAAACCCCATCTGACAATCATGGCGGCAGCTTCTGGAAGCAGCACTGCTTCTGTGCAGTCTCCACAGCAACCAGCCAATGGTGAGGCTCAGGCTCAGAGAGGGTGTCTCTTCCCAGGGGCTGGAAGTAGCAAAGCCAGGGCTCTAAGTCCACACTTCACTTAGATTCGAAATCCACTCTGGATGCAGCAGCTGGAAGCTGCTCCTGGGCCTGACCCCCCAACACCCTTGCAAGGCCTTGTTTGGGGGTCTTCCCATGACCCCTGCCACCACTCCTCCCTCTGAGAAGTGGCCAGAAGTCTGGCTACCACTGGCCAGCAGGGCACTCCTGCCAAGCAGGGGAAGCAGCCCTCCAACCCTTGTCAAGGAGGGCCCAGGGCCCTGTGTCAGCTCAGCCCCCAAAGAGAGCCTGAAACTGCCAGCATGCTTACATCTGTCTCCCCAGACTGGGGTGGACAAGTCCTAAACTTCCTTGCTGGTCCCTGGAAGAAACAGTCCATCTGTGGTTCTAGAACAAGCTTGCAAAAAGAATCTCATCGGCCCCTTGCTAAACTTCTGAAAATCTCTTGGCTTTTCAGAAAGTCTGTTTTCTCATGTTACTGTGCCCAGAGCTTTTGGGAACCCGCTCAGGGAGGTACAAAGCACATGGGCCTAGGAGTCATGAGAATGGGTCTATGGTCCTCACTGAGGTATGAACAAGCTCTGTGACCTTGGGCAGGCCGCTCAACCTCTCTGGGCCTCAGGTTTCCCTTTTGTAAAATGGGGAGATACTCCCTGTTCTGCCCGCCTTGTGGGACAGATGCATGGCTGAAAAATGAAATAAAAGACAAGATAGCAAATGTCTCTCCCTTCTCTGCCCAGACAAGGGTGAGAGGGGCTGTTGCGGGAACCTGAGTGGGGAGGCGGAGGCCTTGGAAGAAAGACAATGCTTCGGACAACAATGGGTGGAAACAGAACCTGGATGGGGTGTCTCCTTTCCCTGAGGCTGGAACCTGAGACCCTCCATTTACCTACAGCTCTGGAGGGCAGGGGAGGGGGTGGGGACAGACTTTATGCCCAGCCAGCAGCTAGCAGAGACCCCTGCCCTGGGGGAATGAGAGTGTCACAAGGAGCCCACCGGAAGGCATTTTGATTTGGTTCTAAGCCAGGCCCACGTGGACCGGAAGCCACAGGGGAGGCCACAGCAGCAACTTGCAGGAATGAGAAGAAGAGCTACTCTATCCCGGGGACCTAGCATATAGCAGGATGGGCTGAGAGCTTCACACAAGCATTCTAACTCCCTGGGTTAGGATCATTCCAGGTGATAAGTAGCCATAATCAGGATTTGTACCCAACTCTACCTGATTCCAGAGCCTGTGGTCACTTGCAAAATGAACCTGCCCTCAAGGGGCCCAGTCCAGTGGGGAGATGGACCCAGTACAGACAAAGATGGACCATGGGTCTTCTGGACTCAGAAGAGGGAGAAGTCATCAGCCTGGGGGTGGGGAGGCCAGGGGCTGGCCTCACCTGCCCACTGCACTTGTACATGGAAGTCATGAGCTATGAGCTCCATGGAGCCAGGAATGCACCTGTCTTGTTCATCAGGGGCCTGGCACCCAGCACAGGGCACAGGGAATATTGCCAAAGGAAAGAATGAACAAAAGAATGAACCCAACTTGAGTCTTGGGTCTTTAAATTCCCAAGATACTCTCTTTCCATTGAATTCTAAAGTTTTGCAGCACGTTCCAATTCACCCCCACTCCCCAGATCTGGAGGACTGTTCCTTTAAGTTCATCATCTTGCTGATATAGGATGGTTCCAGAACTAGTCAGTGATGAGGCTCAGGTTAATCCAGGTCATTCTCCAACCTGCATCAGGGAAACCTTTCCGTGGGTCCCAGATCTCTGGGGCTGATAAGATGCACAACTCTGTCACTCTGGCCAGCACCTGCCAGGTCAGGGCCAAGTTGTGAGCTGGTGATCTAGGTCATGGCTTCACATTCCCAGGGATCCTGAGGCCCCTCCTCTGAAGAGAGGTCCTCCTGTCCTCCTCCTGTCCCTAACACTTGCCACCTTACTTCTCTCAATGTTCCTATTACGGGCGGCAATTTCAGGATTGTGTCTCTAGAACTATCCAGGAGCTCCCGTAGAACTAGGAAACACCCCTGCGTTCTGTACTGGCCACAGTGCCATGTACAAAGCCTGGCACGAGGAAGCGTTCAGTAAACCCTGAAGATGTTCAGAAAACATTTGCTCTGAATGGGGTTTGCTGGCTGGTTACATCGTGAGTGGCAGTGCTCGGCTTAGCTATCATCAGAGTCCCCCGGAGTGTCTGGAGGCTGACATGGCGTGGAATCTGAAATGCTGTGTGGATTCCCCTGGCCCAGTCTCTGGCCCACCAGCATGCAGGGAACCTCAGAAACTGAAGACACAACTTTGAGCTGTTGTGGTCATGGGAAGGGAATCATGCTGGTGCTGTTTCAGGCTGGAAAGAGGCCCCTTGTTCCCTGAAGCCTCCAGCAGTCCCTGGGGTGCCATCCCCAAGAATGCCAGTCCTTGCCCTGGCTCCTGGAATGAACATACATGGAGCGTCACTACTGTCGCCGCCATGTTGGTCGCCCTCTTACCCTGGGCTGGGTTCCGTGCTAGGTTCTGCACTTCACCAGCCCCACAATCGGCCCAAGAAACAGTACAGTGACTGCCACCCTCCCTTTACAGAAGAGTAACCTGAGGCGTGGAGAGGTGAACTAGCCCACCTGAGCTCACCCACCAGCAGCCCAGGCGGCCATCCAAGGCCCATTTGTGGAGTGCCTACTGTGTGCCGGGCCCTATGCCGGGTGGAGGGAGACCTCGGTGAATGAGACAGAACTGGGACTGTCCACTCTGCTCTTCCTCTGGGCTGCTCTGACAGCAACGGTCAAGCTCTCACTGGAGCTCATGCAGCAACCCAGGGAGAGGGAGCCCAGCATCGGTGTGCAGAGAGGCAAGGCCTGGGTCATGGAGCCCAGCTCTGCCACTGGTGTCAGGCCTCCCTGACCTGAGGCTGACTCTTAGAGAGACAGCAGGGGGGAAAGTCACAGTCATCTAGTGGTGCAGAACAAAGCACGGTATTCTCTGCCTTGTGGGGCTTCCCATGATCCTGCGGTTGGCGGGGCTCAGCTGGGCGGCTCTGCCTCCAGCTGGGAGTGCGGTTGGCACTGACTGTTGTCTGGGGCACCTTGCATCTCCCTGCGCCCTTGCCTTCTCTGGGCCCTCTCTCTACGAGCTCTCTCCACGAGCTCTCTCCAGCACGGTGGCTTCGACCTCTGTACCCGGTCGTTGACTTCCGAGAGGGCCAGGCTCTTATCTCAACTACGAAGCTGCTACGTTACCACTTGTTAGCTGAATTGCTTTGGGCAAGTCTGCTCTGAGCCTTAGTTCCCTCATCTGCGAAGTGGGCACTGAGTTCTAGAATATGTGCAAAGTGTGGTGCCAATGCAGGGTCAGCGCTCAATAAATATTTTTGATGCTGTCAACCTAGAAGGATGGTCCGAGCCACAGGCCCCCTCTGAGTGTCAACCTCAGCTAATCTCTCTGGCTTCAGGAGCGGGTGCAGGGTGGGAGGCCAAGCCCCGAGCTAAGTATTAGGAGACTTGAGTTTCAATCCTGTCTGCCACCAACCGGCTGTGTGTCTCACACCTCTCACACCCTCTACCCCCCCAAGGTCCAGAAGAAGCCCGTCTGGGCCGTGTTGCTGTGAGTCTAGGTTACTAACAAAAAGCTCTCTGAGACGTACTGAATTCTACCCAGATGTGCTCTCTGGGTTCTGAGGGGATGTGCACAGGCCCAGGAGCCCCGAGGCCCCCCGCAACCCCCCTGTGGTCCTACTGCCCTCCATACATGTCAGTACACAGCTGGTGGGGAGGAAGTAATGACAAAAAGTGAGAAGACAACGAGAAATAACAATTTTTCTGGTAAAAGAGAAACAGGACATAAACAGACCAAGGCAGAAGAAGTGGTTAGAGAGTGATGGAGGGAGAGAGAGAGATGGTGGGGGTCAGGGAAAGGTGAGGGTCAGCCCCAGGCATTCTGGTAGAAAGTCCCCACAAGGAAAAGCAAAATAAAACAAAGTAAGTCATGCCTCTCATTTCTGCAGTGTTGTGTCCCTTACAAAATCCACCTGTGTGATCTCACTGGGTTCTTCCAATAGTCCCGTGAGGGAAGTCTGGTCACCCTCATTTTACCCACGACAGAGCTGAGGCCCCATGCCAGGAGTGGCCTGCAATCCCCAAAGCTAAGTCGTGGCAGAGCCAGGGCTGTCCTGCTCACCGCTGTTCCTGAGCTCAGGAGGTATTTGCCAGGAGCAGGAGGCAGGGCTAGAAATACGGCTCAGGCACAGCCAGGTAGGGGCGGGGTGTGGCGGGGACACGGATACCTGGGAGTTCTCCCATCCCATGCTGGGACCCCCAAAGACACAGTAAAATCAGTCTGAAATGTAGCCTGGGCCGAGGGAGTGTTGAAAGCTTCCGGAAGCGATTCAAGGGTGTAGGTAGGATGGAGAAGCACTGAGAGAAGGACAGAGACCGAGACCTGGAAAGAAACTGAAGAAGGTCAGAATGGAGCCGGTGAGAGCAGAAAGCAGGGCAGCCAGGAGAAGAGAAGAACAGAGAAGGGCCGGGTGGGCATGAGAGACAGAGAAGGAAGCGAGCACGGAGGGGGTCAGAGGCAAATCTGGCGAACTCCCTCAGGACTAGTCTCTTCCCACGTGAAAGCCCCGGGGGCGGCCTTAGTCCCTGCCCTCCACAGTCACTGGCCCCTGACCCCCACATTGCTGGAGCATCTGCTCCTCCTGTCCCCTCCTCCTGGGGCTCCTTCCCGGAAACACTGAATATGGTACATTCTGGAAATGCCCCTCCGCCATGCTGCTAGTCCAGGCCCTTCCATGGCTCCCCTGCGGGCAGCCAGCCCAAAGCCCCCTATGCTCTGTTCGGCACATCTGCCCATGGCGACCAGCTCCGGATCCCGTCACCACTCCCTGCCCAGAAACTGCACCCCAATCCCTAGGCAAGTCAGTGCCTGGCGGTGAGCAAGCAGAAGTCCCAAGCAGCTTCCTGCTCTGGGTCCCTTTTCCTCACAATGACTTCCGCTGATCTTTTGTGTTCCCTTCATTCATGTCTCGGCTCAGCGCCCCTTCCTGTCTTGGCGCCACGGCCACAGCGACCCCCCTTTTCTCCTAATCTTCCTCTCTTCCCAAAGTCAAGACCCCACCCACACACCCTCAGGTGGTGCAAACACCCACCCCCTTCATCCCACAGAAACCGAAATCTCAGAGGCTCCGCAGGCCTCTCCAGTTGGCCCTGTGGCTGCTGAGCTGGGCCTTCACGAGCTAGCTTATTTCCCTGCAGCTCAATTACAAGCGACTTCATTAAGAAAACCACACATTTGGCTGGGCTGGAGGCGTGCAGACATCAGGAGCAAAAGCCGCTTTACGGGGCCTGCGGGCCCCGGGTTGGGCCGCCTGCTTAGCCGGCCCGTCTGTGTCCATAGCCTCCAAAGTCCTCCCCAGGCCCCACTCAGAACCTTCTCCCTCCCTGGCCTCCACCCCCACCTCC
Organism: Lontra canadensis; assembly: GCF_010015895.1. Lineage (NCBI taxonomy): Eukaryota > Metazoa > Chordata > Mammalia > Carnivora > Mustelidae > Lontra > Lontra canadensis. Next base: position 20,313,929 of record NW_022631026.1, on the reverse strand, counting down.
TTCCGATGCCTCGTCCTCTCTCACCTGCCCACTCCAGCTGAATCCTGGTTGGGATTTAGAGAGCAACGTGAGGCCATTTTCCCCAGCCAGGCCCTGCCCACACTGTGTGGTGACCTGTCAAGCTGGCCCGGCGCCCCCTGCAAAACCCTGGGCCCCCAGTCTGGGAGATGGAAGCTTAAGAATGGCTCTCAGGACCCGCTCTCCAATGCCCCCCAAGGCCTGCTCAGTCACCAATGACAGGGTTCTCTGAATTATGTTCCTTCTGTGAGGCCTGCGTGTGAAACAGAGAACATGGGAGCAGCCCGTTGGGTTGGAGGAAAGACTAAATGAATTAGTGCATCTAAACCACTCAGCCCCCTCAACGTTTCAGCACGATGAAAAGTTCTCTACAAATGGCAGCTATAATTAAGATTACTATCTTAATACTACTTAATACTATCTTAATACTAATTACTATCTTAATACTGAATACTAGAGCTATTATTCAGATTATCATTAAGATGCCTACCGTGATTGTTTATTTCTCGCCTGTTGGGCAGTCTGGATTGGGAGGGGAACGAAAATGATACAAGTTTGGAAGTCACTGCCTTCCGGCTGTTGTGTCAAAGTCCCCGTCCATACCACCTCTCAGCGGCGTCGTGAGCAGAGCACAGATCTTTCTGGTCGTCTTCCGTTATTCACAGTCCAGCCCAGGAAGGCTTGTCATTCCAGTCCAGCATCTTCTCAGAGCCCAGGCCTGGTCTTCTCGCTTCTGTCAGGCTTGTGGTTCCAGACCCCGAGTGGGACAGGGATGCCGGCTCCGGCCCTTGCTTTTTGTTGTGTGCGGAGTGGAGCTGCCCGCTCCAGCCAAAGGTGGGGGACGTGGTCTGATTCTGGGGGCCCTGCCATGGACATGGACCCTCCTTGTGGCGTGACAGCCTCTCGGACGAGCTCCAGCCAGCTCTGGAGGCTGTCAGCATGGCCGGCCTGTAGACGCAGGCTGTCTCAGAGAGCACCATGTGGGGGCTCCTGTGGGCAACCTGAGCCCAGCTCCCCACACGGTACGGATTCCCTGACTCCACCCCACCTCAGCTCCCACCACGGGGCACAGAGCCGCACAGCCTCACCCAGGCTGAGGACCCCTCCACCGGAGGGCCGGCTGGGGTGGAAGGTCAGCCCACTTGCTGAGCCTGGCTCCCCTTTGCAGCACGCTCTTGGCCTCACAGAGCAGAAGTCACATACTTAAGGCACCTAGCGGTGGCATGTCAGGCTCCTTATGACCACTGCCTTGCCCAAGGTGGCCTGCAGGGCTCCCTAGGGGCTTGGGGGACAGACCAGTAAGTCTACTGCCCTGGCAGATGTCATTGGGAACTTACATGCTAGGCTCCCCTTCCTGTAGGTACCTCGACCTGTCTGAGAAATTCTTCTAGGAAGGAGCCACAAAAAAGCTGGGACTAGGATATGACTATTGGTGTCTTTCCCTTCCGCAGTCTTTACACCCCAGGAAGAAGGAGCACTGGGGTGTCGTTGGGGGTGAGAGGCCTTTGAGGAAGTCCTGAGGCAGGAGCCTGGTTCAGCCTGTTGGCAGCTCTCTTTAGAGGATGGGGTCCTTAGCATGTCTATCCTCTATTTTGGGCCCTCCTTGCCATGTCTAGGGCATCAGGAAAAATCCCACTCAACTTCCTGCTCATCATTATTATCGATTGAATAATGAAGAAAAGATCAGATCATGATCTCGGGGTCCTAGGATCAAATGCCACGTCAGCCTCCTTGCTCAGCAGCGAGCCTGCTTCTCCCTCTGCCTGCTGCCTCCCCTGCTCGTTTTCTCTCTCTCTCTCTCACTCTCTCTCTGACAAATAAATAAATAAAATCTTAAAAAAAAAAAAAAAGCCAAGATAGATGTGGTGAGGGTAAATTAGAAACAGCATGCTGGAAACAGGCCGCCCCTCCCTTGTGGGCCTGACCCTAATAACAATAAACAACTAAAGTCTGTCCCCAGAGTTAACATTGCCAGTGTGAGGGGGTGATCTGACCTGAATGGGGGGGTGGTGGGGGACAGAACCTCCCGCTTAAGGCAGAGCTTGAACCGGCCAGAATGATTCTGGGAGGAGAAAGCCGGAAGCTTACAGCTCCACTCCGCACACAACAAAAAGCAAGCCCGTGCCCACGATCCTTGCTGTTATCCCGGAGCCCACTACATCCTGGTTGCACCACCCACTCCTGAGTGTACCCCAGGAACTGGGCTGAGACTCAGAGGTCCTGGTTAGCCCTAGGTCCTTGCACTCACCATATGACCTTGAGTAGGTCACTGGACCTCTCTGAGCGCCATCTTTGAAAGAGGACTGGGTCACAATACCCACGTTACCAGGAGGTGGTTGGAATTAGATGAGAGTCTAGGTGTGGACTTTATCCCTGTGGAGCACTGGGTCGATTCGGAGGGCCACCTTAACAGGGATCCGCCTCCTATTCCTCATACCCTGTTGTTTCCTTCTAAGGCCACAGCTGTCTCTCTCTCCCTAGACCTTCCGGTGGCCAGTGGCCAGCAGCATCGACAGCAATGAGATACTTGAGATTCAAATCTTCAACTACAGCAAAGTCTTCAGCAACAAGTAAGTGGGGGATGGGAGAGGTAAGGCCTGAAGGGGTTAGGGGCCTGCCCTGCTCCTTGGGCTACCCTGTCCCTTGGGCTTAAAAGGGGCGTTACACCCACAGCCTAACCTGGATGGACTGTCGAAGACCCCTCTCCTTGCTCTCTCCTGCTGTCCTCAGAGTCCCTCAGCCCTCTCAATCATTGTCAGCCAAGAACACCCTACCCTCCCATCCACTCCTTCTGTCCCCAGCCCCATCTCAGCTTCCTGTCCCCTTCTTTAAGTCTCCCGCTTTACACTGTCCTGGGTGACAGTTACCCAGCAGAGAAGTTAACAGAATGGCGGATCATGAACTCCAATAGATCATCAGTAGCCTTGAGGGCAAACTTGCCACATGCAGGGAGACTGAGAAGCTCTGAGACAGTTTGGTGCAGTGGTTTGGGAGTCAGGAAAGCCTGGTCTCAGATTCTGAGCTCAGTCATCTACTGTGTGACCCTGAGCTGGTTACACAGAATCTCTCTGAGTTCAGTGTACCAGCCTGTAGGAAGTAGAGGTATTTACCTCAAAGGAAGCTGTGAGAATTAAATAGATACCCGTTCATTCATTCATTCTTCCAAATGTTTGCTAAGTGCCTACCTTGTGTCAGGCACTGAACGAGGCGCTGAGGATAGCAAGTGCCCACCCCCACGGGGCTTCAGTGAAGCACACCTACTGCATGAGCTCTATCACTACTGAGGTTTCAGTTAAAGCAGTTCCCATCCGTCTCTCTGGGCAACAAGCAGAATTCAGGATGATTCAAACAGTCTGGAATGGTGGCTAGGTAGAATAAATGTAAAGTCTCATTTGGAGATTCAAAACCAGTTGTTTTTATACCAGCTAGAGGGGGTCATGGCTGAATAGCAACATGTCCAGAAAAGCCTGGGGATACTACTCAATGAGAGGGCAGTATTACTAGACAGTGGGAGGAGACTACAAACAAAAGAAAAGCTGACCTAATCCTTGCTCATATTAATAGAAGTAGATCAATCAGAGAAGAAGAGGTGAGAGATGAGGTTCCATGGTCTTCACACTGGATGGAGAGAATACTAGTAGGCAGCTCCTTGGATTGCCAGGAGAAGGGACTTTAAATCTGATGAGGAGATGAGAGCCTCAAAGCGAAATCACAGAGGACATGTCCATCCATCTATATATCTATCCTTCCGTCCATCCATCCATCCATCCTCCATCTATCCATCCATCCATCCTTCATCAATCTTTCCATCCATCCATCCTTCATCAATCCTTCCATCCATCCATCCTTCTATCCGTTCATACTTCCATCCACCCTACTGTCCATCCTTCCTTCCATCCATCCTTTCATCCATCCATCCATTCATCCTTCCATACAGTCATCCTTCCATTCATTCTTTCCATCCTTCTATTCATTCATCTTTCCATCCATCCATCCATCCTTCCTTCCTTCCATCCATCCTTCTATCATTTCATCCATCCTTCCATCCATCCTTCTACCCATTCATCTTTCCATCCATCCATCCATCCATCCAACCATCCTTTTATCCATCCATCCTTCCACCCATCCTACTGCCCATCCTTCCTTCCATTCATCCTACTTCTATTCATCCTTCCTTCCATCCATCCTTCTGTCCATCCATCCAACCATTCACTCTTTCAATCACTCATCAAACATTCACAAGCAAATATTCTGTACCAGACAGACACTGTGCTAGTCACTGAAGGTACAGAAATGAGAGATTAAGTCACCATATCTGTCCCCTAAGAAGGTTTTCTGCCATTTGGAAGAGGGAAGAGAGATGTGTGCCCAGAGGCAGGACCAGAACCAGGCTGCATTGCTGGGAGACAGTAGACAGCTAAAAGGTAGCCAAAGTTCTCCAACCAATGAGCTGTTGGGAAGTAGTGAGCTCCCCATCACTGAGAGAGGCTGAGCAGGGAGTGGACCACAATGTTGTGGAGGGAATTTCTGAATGGGAATTTTTGAACTGGGCCGAACCACACATGGTTCAATGATTCTGTGATTTTTATGGCAAACCCACAACATCATCTCAGCTGAGCATGGGGTGTGGGCTTTTCAGGCCCGCTGGCAGGGCCACAAGGGAAGATGTTCAGGGCAGAGAGGCTGCCCCTTGGCCTCTTGGGGTATAACATCATTCCAGCACCATCAATCCAGCGATAGTATCCACAAGAGAGGTTAGTGAGACACCCCACCAGGTGCCCCCAAGATGAAGCAAAACCTTCTTCCCTAGGGTGAGTGATTGGGTGACCTCTAAGGATAGAAGAAACAAGAACAGAAGGGACACAGACCGAAGTGGGTGTGGAAAAGGAAGAACTGGAAGCCGAGGGCCAGGAGAGACATCCAGGCACCCCAGCAGGGACCCACAAGCAGATGTCAGAGCTTCCAGGATCCTCAGAACATAGCCAGTACAAACCTCGCTGCACAGATGGGGAAACTGAGTCTTCAGAGAGGCTACTGAGGCCCCTGGACAGTGGCAGGGCTGGGGTTAGGATGCCTGTCTTCCTTCTCCTGGACCTCCCAGAAAACCAGGGCATGTGAGCATGGACACCACTGACATGATTAAGATTAGTACGTTCTTTACAGTGAAAGGCGCTAGAGTCACCAAAATGCTGGAAACCCTTGGAAACATCAAAACGCTTGCTATAAACAAATCAGAAGTATTTGTTAAATTGGGAAATTGAATACCATCCCAGTGAACACACTGAAACTTTAGGCTTCAATTAGTTGTTCTGAAATGCCAACAAGCGAGAGATACAGCAGGGGAGTTACTAACCAAATTCTCTCCTTATTCTCTCCCCACCCTCCCTGCTCCACCCAAGAGTTTATGGGCCTGATCTCATTACCCCCATCTCAGAGAAAGAGACACATTCTAGAAGCAGATGGTGGCTTGGGAACTGGCTCTTCCCCAGTGGTAGGAGGAGTTGCCAGGAGGAAGCGAGTTGTGATCACCAGGAGACCCCAGATCTGTCCAGCCTGCCTTGAACACGGTCCTCCTTCAGAAACCTCCTGTCGGATCCAGAGGATCTTATGTGTCCCCCTTTTCCTGTCCAGAATTGCCGGTGGAGAACAGCCATGCCAACCTGTCCCGGTCTCCTGGGACTTCTGAATAATTCAGCAGCCAGGAGAGCAGTGGAGGCCTGGCCAAGCCTTGGGCACTTGACACGGGCTCCCAGGGGAAAACGATGAATTATTGATGGGTCCTGGTGCCTGACTGCCGCTCTCTTGTGGTCAGTCTCTGGGCTCATCCATGCCTGAGGTCCCCTTCCTGCTGCCCTGCCCAGTGCATCTGGCCACTCTGGGGGCCAACCCAGCCTCCTGGGCAGCTGTGGGCCACTTAGTGGGTGCCCTTTTTGTGATGGGTAACTTCAGTGGGCCACATAAGGGAGGCTATCAGAGGACAGAAAGTCAGGTCCCAGCTCCTTCACCTAACTTGAGGAAACAGGCCCAGCAAGGATCCTCGCCCACGATCACACAGTAAGGGCAGGGCAGGGCTTGTCTTTGACTCAGACCTCCTGACCCCCAGGCCAGTGTCCTTCCCAGAGCATGAATGGCCTCACACCTCCACTTTCCAGAGAAACGACCCTGCTGTCCAAGGTCTCATGAGCCCACCTAACCCGGTCACCCTGGGACGCTCAGCCTCCCAGGCAGCTTGTCTGTGCCAACCACCCCCCCACCCCCAGAGGAAAGGCAACAGGCAGAGCTCACTAAGTCTGCAGCCAGGCTGGACATATGGGGGCCAGGGCGGACAGGGAGCCCTCGCACAGGCCAGAGCTCAGGTTTCCTGCACCAGCTCCCTCCTCAAAGAATGTCTAGGAGGGGGTTTGGGGGTGACATTCTGTGGGAAACAGTATTAAGATGCTTGTTTTGAAGCTGTGGGGAAACTGTTGGGCATGAAACACCCCCCCAAACCACCCCCTGGGTCCCAGGGTCCTAGCCCTACCCTCTGGGCCCCAGACAGACCCTGGCTCCATGAGGCTGTGCACTGCCCCCAGAGCCTACCCTGCATGGAAGACCAGCACCATGTGGGCCCTCCAGACAGCGAACCCCATGGTCACGGTCACGGAAGGAGGAGGGGCAGGCCTCTGAGTGCGACAACATCAGAGGGCTTTCCCTTGACTGCTCTCACAGCTGCCCAGCGAGGCAGGTAGTATCACCTCCTCTGAGGAGATGGGAAGAAAAGCAAGGTTCAGAGGGGTTGGAGAGCTAGCCAAAGTCACACAGCTGCCCACAGGGCGAACCCACCTCTGTCTGACTCCAGAGCCCAGCCACTTTCTGCTGTCCACACTGCTCTTGTTAAGGAGGGCACTTAGTCTGTGTGTGGACAAGTCTCAGACCAGGTCGTGCTGAGTGCGGAATCTGCCAGGAGGCGGACCACATCTTACTATGTGTAGTGAAAGCAGCGAGAGCAGCTGTGGGGTGGTTAGATCCCCGTCACAGAGTGTCTAGCAGCAGGTGGAGAGCACGAGTCAGGGAGGATGCTGAAGGGCTCTTCCTTAGTGAAATGTTGACAAGCCCTCCTCTTGGGCCCTCTAAGGTCCGAGACTGACCTCAGTGAGCACTTACTTGCAGGATGCTGGGGAGGGTGGGGGGGCAGGGGAATGGCTCCATCCTGCCCCCTGGGGGTCTCTTGTCATATTGCAGCATCTCTGCTGATCCTCTGCAGTGAAAGGGGCCTGAGTGCCCACACTCAGCAGGGGCTCAGTGGGTCCTACTTGCACTAAAAGGCCCCTTGGCAAAGGGCACTAGTGGACAGGGATTCTCAAAGGGCGCCCCCCAGCCAGCATTATCAGCACGACCTGGAAACATGTCAGAGATACCTCTTCTTGGGCCCGCACCCCGCCGCATCAGACTCGGGGGCTGTGAGGGGAGCCAGTGGTGACTGGGGCTGGCTCTTACCCGGTCCCAAGAGCAGACGGTGCCCATCTCTGTGAGTTCAGTGACCCCACGTTGGAAGCTTGAAATTGGCCATGGCGGGAGTGTTGGCAGCATAGACATGGTCAGGAGCTCCGAGTCAGGACTGTCCTCTCCCAGCCAGTTGCTAAACAGTGCCCGCCACAACCAAGAACGGGGACGTCCCAGTCATTTCAGTTTTCACAAGCCCTCCAGAAGATTCTGTGTATCCTGAAGTTCAAAAACCACTGATTTAAAACCAAAAGAGGTGAAGATGCCAAAAGACCGGCATTTTTTGATAACTACAGTCTGTTCTGTGAATGTGTACACAGAACAGGGGCTGTGAGACCACCCCCCTCCTTGTGTCATAAAGACGAAACTGGGACTGAGGGGCACCTGCTCCAGCTCTCCTGACCCCTTGCCTGAACGTCTCTCTGGACACAGCCCCCAGCCCAGGAGTGTCAGGACAGGACACCATCAGGGAGGAGACCTCCGCTGGGCTGGACCTGAGAAACACCCAGAAACCTGGGCAGGCTTTCCAGGGGAGGAGTGGCAGGAAGAGTTTTGCCCTCGGGGAGGCAGGATGGCTGGTGGATAGGGCTCTGAGCTCCAGAGGCAAGTATTTCACGTTTGTCCACGAGAACTGCTCCTGCCACTTCCTCCCCTCACACGGATGGGAGGCTTTTTTTTTTTTTTTAAACAGTATCCACCCTCCGTGTTCCTCAGGAGAGAACAGACATCCGACCTGTCTGTTAAAGTCAGAATTCGCCCCTTGCCTCACATTGCTTGGATGTGCTGTTAGCTGCGACCCTTCCCGCTTTCTCTGACTCACTTTCCTCCTCTGTAAATCAAGGGCAGCACCGGGGAACCCCAAGGCCCCTCCAGCTCTCACACCCTGTGGGGCCTCCCCTCAGCGTCTGCGGCTTCACCCAGAAACGGTTGAACATTTTAATCTCTCCTGTGGAATCACCGTGTGAGGATGTCGCTCAGTACCCTGTTCCCTCCCAGAGCAATAACCTTTTAAGCGTAGGGGGAAGTGGGGTTCAAGTCAACCCAGTCAGCATGTATAAGGTACCCACTGTTGTTCATTAATTCAGCCCGCACATACCGAGATCTCCCGTGTGCTGGAAAGGTCAGCTTGAGGCTGGAAGTAGGAAACATAGCCCCCTCCTCCCCACCCCACCCCATCCCCCAGAGAGGCTCCCAGCCAAGTGACACCCCTGCATACCCACCAGGTCGCTTCTGGAGTGCTGGGGATGTGCTAGGTGCTCTGAGGAGCTCAGCCCTCTAAACAACCCGGAGAAGCAGGGATTACTGGCTCTGCTGAAGAGAAGCCGGACTGAGAGAGTCTGGCTGTCAGGGAAGCAGGTAACGGGCTGGTGTCGAGCCAGGCTCCTGGTCCCAGCCTCCGACCTCAGGACTGTGCTGCTCATAGCACTGGGCTCCCCTCCCTGCCGTCATGTGGGAATGTGGGGATCCTGCAACCAGATGGGCCCTTGCCCTCTGTGGGCCTGCGGAATGCAGGTGGTGAGCACTGCGGACTCTTCAGGGGACCAGGGACCCGGTGGGGTCGGTAGTGGGTAGAGACCTCAGTTGTGGTTAGCGGGGTTAGCGGGGGCGGGGGGGCAGCAGCAGAAGGTGTTTGTGTGTCCAGGAACCTGCAGTCCTTTCCCCACAACCTCCATGCTGGGCATCTGGGCAGGGGCTCAGCTGAACCCCAACTCCACATCCTCAAGGATCACAAGCCAGGGGGTACCCAGCCCCCATCTGAGGACATCTCCCAAGGGGGTTCACTGCCCATGAGCTCTCCCAGGGAAATGGGTCTCGCACGTACAATCATTCACACTCATCAGGGGCCACGTATCCTCCCAGACATGCTGCCCTGTCCAGGACCAGCCCTGGTCCTGGGTCCACCTTCTCCAAGCTTAGCCTGGAGCCTAAGCACGCCCTCCGTCCCTCCAGCCCCCTCCCCAGCCGGTCATAGCCCTGGGGGATGGCCGTTCCTCCCTCTGGCCTCTTCATGTGAAACTGCCATGTCTCCCCTGCCGTCCCCAGGCTCATCGGGACCTTCCGCATGGTGCTGCAGAAGGTGGTGGAGGAGAACCACGTGGAGGTGACGGACACACTGATGGACGACAACAACGCTGTCATCAAGGTGGGTCTGCCCCATCGTGTTCCCGGACTCACCCTGTATGGGGGCCCCTGGGAGCCTGCTTCACCGGCCTCCTCCCTCTCATCAGGTGGTCAGGGGAAGGCTCCTAAGGGGTGGTGAGGTGAGGCAGGAGGAGGAGACTCAGGTCAGATTGCCAGAGCCCCTCCGCCTGGGGGCACAGTAGGGTCTGCGGTCCCAAGGTGAGGACAACAGCATCTGAAGGCCAGGCTGAGCCCTGCTGGCCACTCCAGGGTACAGTCTTCACTCTGCACGCCTGCCCTCGAGCCTCTCTAAGACAAGCCACTCCGTGAGGCTAGGAACCTCGTTTCCTACTCCCATTGTCGTGTCCTATCCCAGCACTTCCAACGTGAGCACACGCGGACTAATGATGTCCGGTCTGCAGGCACTCGGCACCTGTCCTAACAAAGCAAGGAGATGAGTCAGCCTGGAGGCTCTGACCTGAACTCTGCTCTGATGCGTTTGTCCCCTTCAGCTTGTTCGTGTCCACTCATGGGCAGTTCGGCTGTACTGAGGAACACAGCCCCCGGGGATGAGCCCCTTAGGCTACCAGCTGTATGACCTCCCATCTGCAAAGCGAGCAACCTAGCTGCTTCACAGGGCTTGTTCTGAGGATTAAATGAGAACACACAGATAGTACTTAGAAAAGTTAGGCACCTAATAAGGGCTCCGTAAATACATAAAATCCCATTGGTAACTCCTATTTCCTGACCTCAGTGTACCTGCGTGTAAAGTGGGGTTATACCATGGTTCCCTCACCTGCATCCCGCATAATGTATGGCCCTATGTGGTAGCCAGCAGGAGAGCCTCAGAAGGCAAGGCGGCAGCCATGGGGAGCCAGAATGGAAGGGATCCCCTGTGAGGAGTGCCCAGAGCAGAGCAAAAATTCCCACAGTGCCCTGGTGTCTCGAGATGCTTCTTAGAGAGAACAGGAGGACATTTGGGACTTCACAGCTTGGCCCCAGCCAGGCCATTCTCTCCACAGGCAGGAGTGGGCAGGGGGACTTCTCAGAAGTCAGGAGAGCTCAGCCACCCCAGCCAGGGGAGAGGGGATGCAGAGCAAGGTCTAGACACCAGTGGGAGGCAGTGAGATGAAAGAGAAAGGAGGCAGGGACGAGTAGGCAGCACAATCCATGCTCCGTATTTTTAGAATCAGGCTGAAGACCTACAGAAGATCTAGCCCATCTACCAGCTCTCTCTGCTACCCATTTTGTGGATGGGAACCCTGACATCCTGGATGGGAACTGAATTCAGTCGAGGTCAGACAGCTTTGTCCGCAGCAGAGCCAATACTGGGACCCGTAACTTCCAATCCCAGGCCACTATTTTCCCGCCATACCATCCCTGGTCCCATCAACAGGGCCACACTGGCTCAGTGTGAAGGACATGAGACTTGGGGGTCAGCCCGGCTGGGCTCAGATCCCAGCACGAGCACATTCTAGCTGTGTACTTTGAGCAAGTAATCTACCTTCTCTGATACGTCAGGAAGGGTAAGTCGAAGTGTTAAAAAGATCAAATGAGTTTGTAGTAAAACACTTTAACGTGACACCTAGCACAGTGAAGGTTCAGAAAATACGTATAACTTTCCATTCCCTGGGGGACTCGAAGCTTGGGCATCCCAAAACCCATGTGCTGAGCGAAGGCTACCTGTGTGGGTGGCAGGAGCAAGTCAACCCCCAACCTGTGAGGACAAGCAAACACTCTGGGAGACAGACTGACATCCATGCAGCCCGGGGAAGGGACTAGAATGAGTCTTCCCCATGCACCGGGGAGACACTAGAGCTGAAAGGAGGTAAGTGGCCCAGGACCCAGAGCAAAAAGCCCAACCAGGATTCTCAAGTGCACAGCCTGGGCCCGGGTTTGGGGCTCCACTTTCCCCCAGAGAAAAGCCTGGTCTGACCCCTAAGTCCCACCTCCAGAGTAGGAGGGCAGGTGTCAGAAGAGCAGGGAGAAATGCCAGCCCAGGCCCCTGGAGGTGCCCAGGCCTCTGCTCCGGAAGGCTCAAGCTCATAGCCCACCTCCAGCCCCAGGAGTGAGGGGAGGTCAGCCCCGCTCTGAGGATGAGGGGGTGACCCCTGCACTGGGACAACTGAATGATCTTCTTGACTAATGTCTGTGGTGGACTCAGAGAACCCACTGCTGTCTAGACTCGACTGTCCAGGGTGGGCTTCCCACCCTGTGCACCGGGGAAGAGCAGAGTCCAATGGGGCAGGACCAGGAGCCTGAACCAATTAAGCTGACGGAGCCTGTACATCTCGATCTTCCCGAGCCTCAGTTTCCTTATCTGCCAAATGAAGGTGTGGGGAGGGCAACTCCCAGCTTGTCTTCCTCCAGCCGATGAAGGAAGTGAAAGCACTTTGTAACCATCACAACTGGGCCGCGTGTGCCCACGACTTCTCTCACCTTCCCCTCCTCACCACCCACCCCACTCCCTCCAGACCAGCCTGTGCGTGGAGGTCCGGTATCAGGCCACAGGTGGCACAGTGGGCTCCTGGGATGATGGCGACTTCCTGGGGGATGAGTCTCTTCAGGAAGAAGGAAAGGACAGCCAGGAGACCGATGGGCTGCTCCCTGGCTCCTGCCCCAGCTCCCGGACACCAGGCGAGAAGAGTTTCCGGAGGTAAGAGGCTGGGTCCTCTGGCGACCCACCACCCCCAAAAGACACAGGGAGGATGCCTGGGGCTTGGTCCCCCTCGAAGGCCCCTCTCAGCCTGACTGGGCTCAGAGTCCAAGGCTGAGCTTCTGGAGAGACATAGGAGAGGCAGGAAGGTGTTTCTATAGGGCCCCGCACACCTGTCCCCCAACCCCAGGGCTCACCTGGGGATCAGGCTGAGGGCCCAGACCTCCTACTACCCTGAGGAAGTTCTGAGAGGGTGAGCTCTAACTTGAGGGGAAGAGGCTAGACCCCTGCCTCCTGAGAGAATGGGTGGGGCAGAAAGGAGGAGGCCCTAACCTCTCTGGTCCAAGACCCAGAAGTGCTGGACCAGCCCCTGGCCCCATGGAGGCCCAAGACAGGGAGGCCTTTTCCTGCCACGGTGAAGCCAAAGGTCCTGGTCAGGACATAGCCTCTCTTCTGTTGAGAAAAAGGCATCTGGACATCCTGCCCCCCTTAGGGCCTAGGACTTACACCACAGATGTCCCGCCCCATACAGATGTCAGGATGCTGGGTCCAGACCTGCTCATGCCGAAAGCAGGGTTTTTCCAAAAAAAGGAAATACCATGGTATTACTCTTAGAACTCAGAGAGACAGACTCTAAGTTAGTAGGATGTTAGCTCTAGATTCCTAGTTCACTGGGACTAACGTGTAAAATGCAGGTAAGTCAGTGGTGCATCTAACGTCTTAGGGGAGGGATGTCCTCCCAGTGACCGCCTCCCTCCAATCTCCTGCCTTCCCTTTCCAAAAAAGTGTATTCAGTCCCTGCTCTGAAAAGACACAGATTCTAAATCAGTGCAATTGATTGAGAATGGATATATTTTTATAAGATAAATAGGCTTTTCTTCTTTGTACTTGAACCACTCCCCTACACACACACACACACACACACACACACACTATACAAGCTTAAGACCCTGGGAGCTGGGTGCTGTGTAATAGTAACAAGCTCAAAGAAACCATGTGTGTGGCAAACACAGCTGACCTTTGACTCCAGGCCAGCCGGGGCGTGGGGCAGCATCACCAGGCCAGCTGGGAGCCTGTCCTCTTTCGACTGTGGCCAGCCTGCAGGAAAGGGTGGGCTGTTTGGTCTCAGGAGACCCAGGTCTGAGTCCCGGCTCTGCCTCTTACCAGTCTTCTGACCCTTGGCCAGTCACCTACCCTCTTCACTGTCTCTCCTAACCTGTAAAATTGGGCCCGGGGCAATGAGAACCAGCCCCCACACTGTTGTTAGGAGAGCCAGCAGCACTGTGGGGTGGGGGGCGGGTTGTAATTGGGGGGGCTGAGAGTTGTCCCAGGTGAGGGCTGCTGACGAATGGGTTCTTGGCAGCTCAACAGTGCAGAGGGTCAGGGATTGGGCTGGAAATGGTGACAGGAGGAGTGGGGACCCAGTGGGGAGCCAGGGGACATGCACAAAGGGCACCATCTTGTCCCAGTCCTCTGTCCCTACATAAGAAAGAGCTTGGCTTGGCTGGGGCTCGAAGGAAGGGCACAAGATTGAAGCCACACAAGGGCTACCAAGTGCGGGGAAGGAACATTGCCATGAATCAGGGAAGCTAAATTCTGTTAAGTCCCCTCATGGCTGCCACTAACTAGCAAAGTGACTTTGAGCAAGTCACCTACCCTCTGGGCCGGTTGCAGGAATGAGTTGGACATCCCGGCTCCTCTCTAACTGTGACATCCTGAGGGACCCAGGGACACACTGGATGTTGTGGGTAGCACCCACGTGAAACAGGGTCTCTGGGAGCTCTTGACAGCCGAGGGCGGCCCTCTCTGGCTCCTGTAGCTCAGGGCAGCTGAGCTAGTTCCTCTCTCAGTCTGAGGAGAGCAGGCCAGGGGGGCTGACAGAAGGGGCAGGAGTGGAAACAGCAGAGCAAAATGCCGAGCTTTGGTCCCCAGACCTGCAGAGGACTCCTCCCATCCTCGCTCGGCCAAGGCCACCCTTTCCCACGCCTCCCTGACCTTCCTGTGGCCGAGCCCAGGGCAGCAGCTGGAAGCCGGAGCCGGAGGAAGCGTTTTATCCGGGACTGGGAACTGGGAGAGGGTGACAACCACGGTTAGAGCCCACTGTCTTCCAGATGCCACCACCCCGGGTTAGAGGGGCTGCGATAGGGAGCGCATGGTTTCCCGGCTGCTGCGAGGGCTGCCGGCACCTACGCTAAGAGCACGTTGGGGTCGGTGCTCTTGCCAGGCCTTGCCATGCAGCCGACAATCTGGGTGTGGGAAGAGGTGAGAACATTCGGGAGGACCCTGGTTTGGTGAGGAGAAGCTGGGGCTGCTTTAGAGAGTTTGAGATTGTCCTACAGCTTCATTCTGGCTGCCTCCACCGGGCCTGTGAGCTCTGGGTCAAGGAGTGTGGGTGCCAACAAGATCCTGAGCATTGGCTTTGAGGCCCTAAGTGTTATGTCTCACCCTCATCACCTAAGGGCCAACCAGCCAGGCCTGTCAGCTCTGGAGCGTGGGAGGAAGCCACTGTCTTCTGGACCAGAGAACCCCCCAGACAGGCTTTGGCCAACAAAGGAACGGGGGAGGAATGTTTGTGCTTAACCTCTGAGCCCGAGGGAAGTCTTCCTTGCCCACATCTGTCCCTTGCCTCCACCCACTCCTGCAAAGGCCACCTCTTTGCAGATAAAGATGCCCAGTCTCTCAGCCTTTCTCGTCTCTCCTCTGGGCCCGTCACCAGCATCTGGGAAACCTCATTGCTGTCAAACAGCAGTGTCTCACCTGGTCCCCTGGACCCATGGGGGTCTGGTGTGAGAATCCACTCTTCCCTGTCTGACTTGGCTCAGCAGGGTGCTTGCTGGAGGGTGTGTGGGGGTGGGTGGCTAATGGAGTGAAGGGATGGGAAACAGCCTCTGCCCCAGACTGGCAGGGACTCTTCCAGAGATGACAGAGGAGGCTGATGTGGGGAGGTCCTGGGGAGCCCACACCTCTCTCTCTATGGCCTGGCCCCCCTTGGCTGGACCCCAGGCATCTGCCCTTACCACCCCAGGAAAGACCTCTCTAGAGGCTCCCCTCACGCAAGGACACTCACTCTCAAGGCCTTAAGTCTCTTCCTGGAAATTTTTCTCACTTGACCCCCCTGCCCAAGCATGCCCCCCAATCCCTAACCCCACAGAAGCAGCCTGTTAACCCTTTCCTGCCACTGTTCCATTGATCCCAGTCCCTCGTGCCCTCTGAGCCACTCTCCCTACTTCTCTAGTCTCCACCCCAAACTAGGGGCCTCTGATTTTAGCCAGCTCTCTGTTAAAAACACCCTGGGAGTTTTCCAGAAGGCCTTGCGGTGCCGTGGCAAGCACGGCGCTCAGATCCCAGCTCTGCTCTTTGGAGCCACACTTTCCCACCTGTAATAGGGGCATCCCTAATGCCCCTAGGAGTGTTCAGAACACGTGAGATGCTACACATGGGTGGGCCTCCGTGGCCCCGGGTGGGTGGTCGGCACCCAGCCGGCATCTGATTCCTTCCTCCTTCCTTTCCAGAATCTCCGTGTCACCCTTCCCAGCTTCCAGCCTGAGCACGACCTGACTTTGTGCCCAGGCCCTGTTATTAAGTTTCCCCTCGGCTCCGGCCACCCCACCCTTTACCAAGGGCTCAGCCAGCCATGCTGCCGACGGCTGGAGCCTCACAGCAGCCCAAACCCAGGGCGGGGGTCTCACTTGCTCACGGGGGTCCCCTCACCTCCCACAGCTGTCGGCGCTGCTGAGAAGGAATGGCCCTTTGGTCTCAGGAGCACAAAATCAGGGTTCTGGGACTTGCATGTCAGGATACACCTGCCCCAGTCTCTGGAGGGAGAGGAGACCTTAGCTCCAAAGACGTATGCACACTCACAATGCCCGGGTGTTTGCACACTTACGTGCGTGTGTGTTCTCTCGGTGTGATGCCAGGTGCTGTGCTCACGCCTGGCTCTGGGCTCTGCCGCTGTGGTGGCTTTGGAGCCACGGCCCAGAAGGACAGAAAGGAGCCCCAGTTTCATCTTGCAGCTTCTTTTAGGTCTTTCCGGCGGAGTCCTCTATTCTGTGACTCTGTCTCCTGATCTTCTCCCCCTGCCTGGCCCTCCCGCCCTCCATGGCCCCACCTCCTTCCGCCCAGCGCCCCTGCCTGAGAAGTTTCCTGTCGGGCTCCTCTCTGCTCGGTCTCATCTTGGGAGAGCAAGGGGGGACAAGTTTTCTTGTTCTCCCTATGGATCATTCTTCCACTCCAGCAGAGGGCCGTGGAAGCTCAGTAGCCCCCCACTCCTGTACCTGGGGCCAGAGGGCAGCAGGGTTTCCCTGCACTGTGTATCCCGGGGTGTGCGTGGGGCCGGCACAGCCAGCCTCGCCCCCAGAGTGTGATCTCCTCCCTGCCTCCCTTCCCCAGGCTGAGCTCTGGAGATGCAGGAGCAGCGCAGAGGAGCCAGGGTCAGGGTCATGCTGGGATATGGGGTGAAGCAGTGCTCAGGACACTCTTCCCCAACCCAACCACTTCACCTGGGGTCGGGTTCCCCTCCATCCCTGGCCCAGGCCTGAGTGTTCTAGTGAGGCCTGGCGCCGTGAAGCACTTGGGTCCCAGCGAACCCTAGAGTTCCCCAGCGGGCTGCCATATTGGATCTCCCATCCCATGGCCGTTCTCACTGGCACATGTAGAGCAGTAGGAGTGGGGGTGTGAGGACGAAGGGGGCGTGAGACCAAGGCCCAGAAAGAGGGGAGGCTGGCTGAGGAACAGGACACACCCGGCCAGGACGGGACACTAAAAACACAAGGTGGCCTCCAGGAGGAAAGTCAGAGCGGTCCAGGGCTTCACCTCATGCAACAAAGACAGGGGCCACGTCCCACCCCTATCGCTCGTGGCTGAGTGACTGAGGGCAGGCTGAGCACAGGCTGGAGCTTTATGATTAATGTTAGTAGTGGTCCTAATCAGACCTAATCAGGGCTGTAGTATGATTTCTTCACAGAGACTGTCTTTTTCCCTTTGCCCTGTCCACACTCAAGACTGTGGGCCCGTGTCCAGCCCCTGGGTAGGCCCAGAGGCCTGGACAGTGTGAGGAGGGGACGTGGTGGGCTTGGGCCGGGCGGGGTGTGCTGGGTCCCGGGCGCAGGTCCACGCAGGGCCTTGTGGTCTGCTCTGGGCCTGAGCGGTTCCCCCACTGGGCCAGTCTGACCCGTCTCTGAGATTTCAGAGCAAAACCCAAAGGGAGAGAGAAAAAGCATCACGTTTTTTGGTTCAGGTGCATTAGTTCCCCCTTCCTGTTCCATCCTTGGCCAATTCTAGATGATACAGTTCCCCTTCTGGTTCCTCTACTACAATGCTTTTCACACTTTTCAGGGTTGCAGAGTTCTTTTAAAAATAACAAACAAACTTCCATCAAAACTTGGATCCATAATTCAGAGAGAGGCAGCCCCTGTTTAGATTACTGTGAGGGTGGGGCCAGTAAGTCTCCCATTCAGCCCTCATTCTCATTGGAGCTCCTGCTCCAGGGGAGTAGGCCCCATGCAGCTCTCAGTGGGTCCCAGTGGGGTCCCGCAGCCCACACCTGACCTATCTGCACCAAGAACAGCCAGGCCAGGGCTGCTGTAGTGAGCTATTCTCTGAACAGTGGTCTCAGCTGATTATCCTCATTGCCACAGCATCAGGGAAGCACTGAGAGAACATTCTAGAAGGGTTTTCTGAAAGCCTCCCTAAAGAGAGAGAAGAGCACTGTTCTTGACCTGCCCTGCACTCCAGAGTCGTAGCTCTCTACTGCCATGTGCCCAGAATCCCTGTGGCCCACCTTTCCTCTTGGAGGCCCTCAGAGCCTGGGAGCTGGCCACTCTGCTGGAGGAGATCAGGGGAGGAGCAGGGTGGCCCATGCCTGGAGGGTGGCCAGGCTCATCTAACCTTTGCTTGAGGCATCTGAGACCCACATTAGGAATCACCAAACTCTTGCCTGGGGATGGAAGAGAGCAGCTGATACCCTGAAGCTTCCTCCCTCATCAAGGCTCCAGGTTCTCCTGGGCTTGGGGCTGGGAAAGTGGCCAACCAGCTCCACTCCTGTGATCAGGGCAGAGCCTGGGACCATCCGATCCTTGCCCAGCAGGCTTAGGCTGAAGTAAGAAGCTGTGGGGTGAGGGGTCCCTGGGACGAGGAAGAGGGCCCTGGGGAGTGGGGGGTCTGCAGGGCCAGGGGCTAAGTCTGCAAGTGTCTCTGGTCCACACCCTCTCACTCACATCCCCTTGTCTCCTCATTTCTTCCCCCTACTCAGCAAAGGCAGAGAGAAGACCAAGGGAGGCAGAGATGGCGAGCACAAGTAGGTGTCCCAGGCCAGGGCGGAGCCCTTGGGGCCCAAAGCCGCCTCACCACAGGGTGTGGATGTCGGGATGGCCCATCTCAGAGGGCTTAGGTGTGGGCTATCCTGGTGGAGCCACACCAGTGGATGGCAGGGTGAGGGAGGTCTGTCCATCTGGCCATGGGAGGGTGAGGGTCACGGAGGGAAGGGGCGGGGGGGCGGGCAGGTGTCTGGGCCTGCTGGTTTCCACTCCCTCCTGCCTCCTTTCAGTGTCCTTCCTCCACTTCCCCGTTCAGCTCTGCACCCACGGACCAGGCCCTGAGGCTTCCCTGTGAGGGAGGGTACGACTGAAGGCAGAGGAGTGGGGAAGACCCAAGAAGCCAATGGCCACCTCCCTGTAAGATTCAAGGCAGGGCTGGGCAGGTGGACAAGCAGGGCTGGAGGCCCAAGGAGGACAGACTCCGGGCCTGGAATGGCCACAGGGGTGGCTGGAACAGGAAGCCTCAGAAAGCTAAGGGGAGACGAGAAGATGAGAACCCTCTGGTCATCCATGCCATCTCCATCACTCAAAAGGCCTCCTGTGGGAGGGAGAGATCAGGGGCTGCCTGGCAGAGGACAGAGGTAGAGAACCCAGGTGAGAAGGGCCGGCCACAGGGGTTTGGAAAGGCTCAAGGCCTGGGGCTGATGAGTAGGTCTCACAGAGTTCTACAAAAGCACATGCCATCCCAAGAACTTTCTAGCATCCTGGGGAATTCACAGGAGCAATAGTAGTCAGGGCTGACCAGCTGGAGGGGGCCTCTGGGCCACAGCCCTTTCCTAGAGATGACAAATTTGCATCCCAGAGAGGGGAAGTGACTTGTCCCAGAATAGGAGCAGAGCTAGGATAACAACACAGGGAATTTAGCTTCTGACCCAGAGTTTACAATAGACCCGGGGAGTTTAGAGCACTTGACTGTACTCTAAATTTAATTTAATTCTCCGAACACGCTGATGCAAGCTGAAAACCCAAGCATGTGGTCTTTATTTTCCAGATGGGGAAACAGCTTCAGAGATGTGAAGAGATTTACCCCAGAATGTGATGCCAATTATCTAGAAACTAGTTGACATGAGGACATCATGGGGACACAAGGACTGTGCCTTTAGGGGGTCTGAGGTGGTCAGCACGGGTATGCCTGAGACCTCTGCTTGCATCAGGATCCCGGGGAACTCATCGTTGTCCAGTGCTGTAACAAAAGCATACCAAGTTCCAACTCCCACTTGTCACACACAAGCAAAAGCGTGACAAGGAGATGGCACCGTGTTGGGAAACTTGGGGCCCAGGGACCTGAGGGGTCAAGGAGTGTGTCAGGCTCTGAGTAAGGGAAGGGGCCGCAGGCAGAGCTCATGCCAGCTTGGAGAGGGAGTCAGAGAGCTGGATCTGGTGGGGGGTTGGGGGCTAGTAGATGACGCAGATGCTGAGTTGGGAGTCCCTGGATGGGAGAGGTTTCCAGGGGTCAGGACGCTTAGATGTAAAATGCCTACATAGGAGGTATGAACAATCCATCCCTCCCCGGGCTCTATCTGGGAGTGGCCTACTCTAGGGCCCTGCCTGGTTTCCAGCTCCCAGGTCTGTCCCGAGCCAGACCCCCAGCCACGCAGACCAGCTGCAGCGGGGGCGCCTCGCAGCCCCACCGTAAACACGGGTCCCTGGCGCTACCCGATCCAAATCTCTCAATCTCTCACCACCTCCAGTCAACACATGAGATAAAGTCAACTAGCATTTTTTATTCTTCTTTTAATGGGTGGGGCGGGAGAAGGATTGAAAAGGGAGGGAAATGAGATTGTCAAAATTAGAGATTATCAACAAGTTGAAACTTTCACCTGGGGAAGAACAGCTCTAAAACCAGTTTTAAATCTCTGAAAGGTTATCGGGTGGTAAAGCTGTCTAGTTTGGAGCTCCCCAAGGGAGAAAGAAGTGGAGGTATGTGCAAGTTGCAGTAGGAGAAACTGAAGGATGGGGCCGTGAAAGGATTCACGCTCCTGTGAGTCTGTGAGTGCGGGGACAGGGTGGTCTGGGGAGGCGGGAGATCTGTTGCCGCAATGCTGTTTGCTTGGATCTTGCAAGGGGTTGGCCGCTGAGGAGAGCTGAGGGGCCAGCTCCCTGGAGAACTGTGGGCCTCGGTACACAGGGGCCTCCCAAGCCTCCTACCTCCCCCAGGGTGCATGGGACAAATTCGGAGACAGGCTTTTGCACGAAGGCTCCTCCTGCCTGCCCAGATTCAGGAAGCGCTTTGAAACTAACTGAAATTGAACACATTGTGAAAGCGAATTCTACAGCCTGCAACTATGAAATTGGCCGTACTTGGGGCAGGAGAACTAAAAGAAATAAACCCACCGAGGGGCACTTGGAACACAGGAGCGCATTTGGAAAATGTGGCTGTATCAACAACACAGAGAGCCAGAGACCTGTTTCTCTCAAGACAGGAGGTCCTCCTGATTACCCGAGGCCTGAGCTGGAGAGCCTGGGTTGTGAGGACTGAAGGCCGTCTCAGGGCAGAGCCATGTGCAGCCAGGCCTGGAGTCCACGGTCAAGCACAGCAGCCCCTTAGGCACAGCTTCTAGAAGAATACACAGACCTGAATTCATGCAACACCGGCTCACTACCTCTATTTTGGCCAATGTTCCCAAGTCATTCTGAATACCAAGCCCTCCC
Organism: Lontra canadensis; assembly: GCF_010015895.1. Classification (NCBI taxonomy): domain Eukaryota; kingdom Metazoa; phylum Chordata; class Mammalia; order Carnivora; family Mustelidae; genus Lontra; species Lontra canadensis. Next base: position 20,292,686 of record NW_022631026.1, on the reverse strand, counting down.
CTGGGGTCCCAAGTGCATCCCCCAACCACGGCATCCTTCTAGATCTGAGCCGTGCAGACAGCAAAGAAGTCATCGGGTCCAGAAATGAAGAAAAGATTTTACAAATGAGCGAACTAATGTTAAAATCTTTTCTCTAGAGGGAAAGAGTGGTCTACATCATAGGTGCCTATCATTCTGTCTGCAGTGAATCCAGCCGCGGGGAAGCCCAAATGTGACCCTGAATCCTCAGAGGGCCCGCAGAAGCCCACCTCCCCTGCTCCTGCTTCCGTTTTCCTGCGGCCTTGAGCGAGGAGCCCCTTGGTTGCAAAGTAGTTTTTTTCCCACTGAGTTGATGATTGGCTTGTTTTCTTTGTCTCCTTCTCACTGCATGGAATCTTGAGTAATTGAAGAATGCAATTAGGCCAGAGGCAGCATTTTATTTAAAAACAAAAACCAAAATTCAGTACACTAGTGCACCAGTCACCTAGTCAACAAATTCCACATTTTGGAAATCTTAGTCTTTAACACAAGTGGATGGTCTTCAAGATTTATTTCTTCTTCTTAAATCTTCCTCAAGATTTATTTATTATGGCCTAGGATTTATTTCAAAAGCACCTCTGCCCTTTGCCAAGAGGAGCAGGCATGCTGTTTCTGGGAAGCGGTGTGACAAAAGCTGGGAGAGGCAGCTTCTATAGTGAACTTCTGACGTGTCATAGATCAGAAAGCTCCAAAGGGCAGTGCGAGCGGGTGACGTCACGTTCTACTGCATGCTGTCCAGATGAATCAAAGAGCGAGTCTAGGAGAAACGAGCTAGGTGGGGAGCCCATAGTAAGAATTCTGGAAATTACATCTACCCTATATTACATATATCCTTAATTTTTCATTAAGAGAGAAAATGGGAGTAGCACCAATGAACCTGTCCAGCCGAGATGCTTAAAATTATGCAGGGTCTGGGGAGAGGGGTTTCCCCTTTGATCGGCTTCAGGGTACAGTAGAGAATAGTAGGAGAGTATAGGTTTTGGGGGTTTTTTTAAAGTCTCAATTGTTGCTTCCAAACGTATTTGTTTTAAGGAAGAAAGTGACTTTCAAACTCAAGGGCCATCACTGCCTAAGGGAAGCCCCAGGCCCTTTACCACTTGGGTGGGTCCTCGGCACCAGCATCAGGAAGCCACAAGTCCCTGCCACTCAAACCCCCTCCAGGCTTCAGGCAGCAGGTACAGACCGTGTCCCAGATGCCCAGCAGCTGGATTCTCCAGGCAGGACCTGCTTCGGACCCAACACAATGCTTTGACCCACCGTCTCAGACCACTTTCCCAGGAGCTTTGGGGCAAGGGGAACAGGGTTGGCTGGGCAGGGGGCAGCCCAGAGGGGCAGGCGCTGAGGAGCGGGCCGTGTGTGATGGCATTGTGTCGGTCCCACACAGCATGGGGTTGGGGACTCTAAGGATGGCACAGCCCAGAAATGGCCAAGAAGCAATGGTACAAAGCCAAGCATGGGACCATCCAGGAGACTCCTGGGGAATCCAAGAGCAGCAGTCAGAGCAGGAAGGCTGGATGGAATGGAGGCCCAGACACTGAGACAGGAAGCAGAGTGAGGGCCCACACCAGGCATGCGCCCGTCACAGGGGTCAGAGCACAGCCAGCACCCCCGCCCTCAAGGCCACCAGGCCAGTGTGAGCCAGGCAGGATGGTCTATTCTCACGGCCGCTCAGTTGTTCCTGATGAGTTCACTGACTTGTTTGAGGTTTTGTCACCAGCCATTAACTTTCACGGCAGTCTCTTCCAAAACGTGTGAGCTGATTCTTTGTCAACAAGCCCCTTCGTAAGCAAAGCTGGGCAGTCTGTGGGACCCAGACAGCACCCCACCTGTAGGTTGTGCTGGCCCATGGTCCACACCTACCCCTACCAGTGCGGGCCCCGGAGACTCTTCACCGAAGCTGCAGATGGTCGGGATGGGATGTCCATCGGGATGGGATGCCGAGGGCAACCCCACGGCAGCCGGCCTCGTAGGTGGGGCTCGTAGGTGGGGCTCTGCACATCAACCCCAGCCCTCGGGGCCTCAGAGTCTTTCCCTGGAAAAGCAAATGTCCTTTCCAGGATTGCTATGAAGATGGAATGAGCAAACATCTGGAAGAGTCTTTGGCCCATAGTAGGTGCTCAAGAAAAATTACATAATCTCTTGCTGGCACATATATACCTCCCCTTATTAGAAGGGGAGAAACTTCCTTCGTCCTCTCGTCCATTGTGACGTCCCAGACAACACGATGCTGGCTAGTATGGACTCATCAATGTTACTCCAGCCTTCCTTCACCTACCTTGTGACTTTTTAGGAAGCCATGGACATGCTGGTGTTTTCTAAGCTGTGAGCTGGTGCACACGGAAGGGTTCTTGGTTGTGCTCTCACTGGGATGCAGACTCACAGCCCTCCACGTGTTGCCTGGGTGTAAAGAAAGCAAAGAAGAGTAAAGAAAAGGCCTGATTTGGGGGAATAAGATGGACCCCCAACCTGAAGTAGATGGGCTTGAGGGTTTTAGGCCATCCCTACAAGGACAGAAAAGGTTTTGCCCAACCTCACATTACCCGGCATAAAGAGCAGGGGGTCTTGGGAACCATAGTCAAGGCTCCACAGGGACCCTCTGCTATGGGTGAGCTTAGAGCTGGAGCCTCCATCTCACCTCCCCCAACCCCACCCCCGTGCCTACAGGATGACAGGGCTACACCCAGGAGGAGGGAGCATGGGAAGACAAGGGAGTCAGGTATCCAGCTTGTGCAATATTGATGGGGTAATGGAATATTGCACTTTACCCCCTGCTGATCCTATCCCGGGTCCCTCCTGGCACCAGGGACCTCAGGCTCGGCTGCAGGGACATCTCTGAAGGGACACTGACGGCCCTTGCCCCTTTCCCTCAGCCCCCCTGACTGCAAGGCCCTTCACCTGGGCGCACAAGGCCACACCAAGCCAGAGGAAGAGGTAGGAACTATGGAGTCTGCCATACGTTCCTGGGGGTTGGTCGAAAGGGGGGATTCCACAGTGAGTGGGGACAGGCAGAAGGGGTGGAAGCCAGCACCAAAGACAGATGAGAAAGGGCCCATCTCCTTCTCACTGGGGACCGAGGAGATTCAGAGTGTGTGGAGAGGTTGGGAAAGACAAGGCAGGCTTTGAGCACCAGGGTCATTTGCTAGTTTCAGCCACATCTCCCACCTCCTCCTTGGCCTCTGCCCCTCTGATCCTGCTCCTGTACCTCTGTCCTGATGCTTGGTCTCGGGTCATCTGGCTTTCTTTCCAACCAGCTGAGGCGGGATGCACAGACAGGGAGGATGAGCTTGGAGGCATGGTGGAGCTCGGAGGTCTATGACTGGAGGGAGGGTGGGAGATCAGCCCAGGCCCCCGGGGCAGCGGGGCTCCAGTTAAGAGCATTCTTTCCAGCTGAAGGTCCCCTTCTCTGACCGCTGGGCCCTGCAGTTATTAGCAGATAACTAATTCTGCTCCGGGGTGTGAAGGCACGGGGAAGGAGGAGGTGATGGGGTCCCCTCTGCCCTAATTCTCCCTCCTGGCTCCTGCTTTAGAAAGTCTGGCCCCCACGATATCTCGGGACCAGCCCATGAGGGGCTGGAGAAAGCAGCTCCTTTCTCTTATGTGTTCTTTCTCGGGTTTTGCTCTCCTGTGTGTGTTTGTCTTCCTCCCGGCGTCCATCTCCCTTCACCTTGTTCCGGCGCCCACCTCACAGAGCCGGGAGAAGTGTGTTCTCGGCCATGAAGCTCGGCAAGAACCGGCCCCACAAGGAGGAACCCCAAAGACAAGGTAGGGAAACCCGCCCCAGCCCGGCCAAGCCCTGGGCCATCTCTTCGCACCTGACAGAGACCAAACCCCTCCCCTCCGCAGGCAGCGCCCCGACAGGCTCTCCTGCGATTGGCCGGCGAGGCCACCTGGGCGGGCCCTAGCCTCCCATTGTGTGCTGCCGGAGCTGAGTCCAGAAGGTGGTGTTCAGGAAGGGGGTGCTCCTAGCACTGAGGGTGGGAAGGGCATCTCCTCTGGTCTCCAAGTGAGCAGAACTCTCTGTCGGATGGGTCTGTTTTTGAAAGGCTCCTCCTGCCCTCTCTGCTCCCCCCGCCCTTTTTTCCCTGCACACAGAATCCTAGAGATTGTTCATTAGAGAAGGGAATAACAAAAAACGAAAGCGGTAGGGCCAGTTACCTATTTCTGTGGGGAAATTAGCAACCCGAGACTGCTTACTCAGTGGCAGGACCCACTGCCCTGCCTTTCCCCAAGCCTTCTCACCAGGCTGCAGAGAAGGGCCTAGGAGGCTGGAGTGGCCTGTGGCCCTGGTTCCCCGGGGAGCCTCAGCCTGGGGGGAGGGCAAGACAGCTGTTTGAAGGGAGGCAGGGAGGCCGGGCAGGAGACAGGGGAGAACTGGATTGGATAAGGGAGCCGTATGTAGCTTTCCGACCCGGGTCTGAGGACACATGTCCTCCTGCAGGGCTCCCGTCTTCCTGCCTCAGCGTCCCCTGTGTGGTCCACTGGCCCCAGCATCTCTCTCCTTCCTGCCCCCGTGCCAGTTCTAGGTGTGCCCTTCCTTCCCCTTAGAGTGGAGTTTCTCAGGACAATAGATTCTTCATCCCGTTGGACTCATATACATCAGTGCAGGGTTAGGTTCCGAATTCATCATCAGTGCTTTTACCTGGGTAAATCACTTCCTAAGCCTCAGTTTCCCAATCTGTGACATGAGAATGGTGCCCATCTTGACAGGACATGGATGTGAGGACAGGGGATACATGTACAAAGAGCCTGGCACACAGAGGCCACTCAGTAAATGGTAGAATAGCTGTTCGAAAGGTGTGTGTGTATGGATTCCTCCCTCCTTCGCTTCTTCCCCAGGGGTGTTCCGTGCGCGCCTAAGTAATATACAATCAAACTGGAAAAGACTGGGGGTGCCTGGCTGGCTCAGTGAGTAGGGCAAGCGCGCAGTTCTTGATCTTGGGGTCGTGAGTTTGAGCCCCACATTGGGCGTAGACATTGCTTAAAGGAATAAACTTAAAAATAATCTTTAAAGGGGTGCCTGGGTGGCATAGTTGGTTGAGCAGCTGACTCTTGGTTTCAGCTCAGGTCACCGTCTCAGGGTCCTGGGATCGAGTCCCCCGTCAGGCTCTACACTCCTTAGAGTTGGCTTGAGATTCTCACTCTCTGCACCTCTCTCCCCCTTTCTAAAATAAATAAATAAAAATAAATAAATATTTTAAAATCATTTTAAAAATTATAATTAAAAAAACAAGACAAGTTACAATATCAATTAAAATCAAAGATCAAGATTAGGTAGGAAACCTTGCAGCTACCCAGACAATACCATTCTAAGCTACCAAGTAAATCCCCCAAATTGGCTGTTAGCTTTCTGGATGCCAAAGAAAAAGGGGAAAGACAGTCTCTATCCCACCGTCCAGTACACCTAAATGGCCTTTCTTCTTTGGCAGATGAACCGGCTGTGCTGGAGATGGAGGACCTTGACCACTTGGCCATTCGGCTGGGGGATGGGCTGGACCCTGACTCTGTGTCTCTAGCCTCTGTCACAGCTCTCACCACCAATGTCTCCAACAAGCGGTGAGTACGCAGGAGACCCTCAACCCAAACTGCCCTTGCCCGTTGAGGCAGGACCCCAAAGGATATGGAACTGGGGTGGGGAAGAATCAGCCCCCCGACCCCCAACCATCTTCTTCCTAACCCTGCTCCTTTCTTCTTTTCCTGGAAGTCTCTCACACCTTGGTCCCTACAAAGGCAGGAGCCTATTTCCGGGTCACTGAACACCTCCAGGCCAAGGGAAATCAGAGAGTTGCCCAGCCCACATCGGAACCTGTCGACCTAGTATCTCTGTCTCTGTCACTTGTGCCATTAGCTAGTCCTCTCTATTGAGACCTCTGCAAACAACTAATCCCCATTCTGTTTGACAGTCCTGGAGGGTTTGGAGACTATGATTCTGTCCTTCTGCCCTCTGCCAGGGTCCAACCACTGAGAGTGCCCGCCTCCTCCCCTACAAGCAGTCCCTTACACCGGGCCTGACTGTACATTCTCCTTCTCAGGTCCAAGCCAGACATTAAGATGGAGCCATGTGCTGGGCGGCCCATGGATTTCCAGGTAGGTGGAGCATCTCGAGGCTGCATACCTTATAGACTCTACTCGAGTGGGGAGTTCTGACCAGATGTGCATTATAGACTCTGAGGTTGCATGGATCTGAGGGTCATAGAGAACCACAAGCTGAATGTAAGTTCCCAAAGTAAGCTTGTTTCTGGGAGGCACTCATAAAAGTGTCATGACTAAAGAGGCACAAGCTTAAAGAGGAACTTGAGAATGATGCTTATGCTCGGCAAAGCCCTCCCAGGATTTCATTTGTGTCCAGCACTGGACTTCATAAAGTCAGAGGGACCTGGAAAAACCATAAAAAGACCAAGAAGCACCACAACATATATATTGGAATGAATATATATATGTATTCCAACAATTAAAATAAGAGCCTCTGAAGAGAGATTTTTTTTTGGTGTGCTGTTTTAAATTATTGTTTTCTATTATTTAATGCCAGAAGTAATGTCCATCCTGGTTATCCATAGATGAGAGAATGTGGGTGGTTTTTTTTCTTTTTCTTCTCTGCGTTTTTTCAAATTAACACTTATTTTTTCTGTTAGTGTGTTTCTTTTTTTCTTTTTTTTTTTAGATTGATTATTTATTTATTTATTTATTTGTCAGAGAATGAGAGAGAGAGAGAGAGAGAGAACACAAGCAGGCAGATCGGCAGGCAGAGGCAGAGAGAGAAGCAGGCTCCCCACTGAGCAAGGAGCCCGATGCGGGACTCGATTCCAGGACCCTGCGATCATGACCTGAGCCGAAGGCAGCGGCTTAACCAACTGAGCCACCCAGGCGTCCCTCTGTTGGTGTATTTCTAACACCGGGGACAAACTGGCTGTGATGGGGAGAGATTTGAAGCCATTGAATTGTTAATGTGCTCACAGTGCGGGCAGGATGGGTTGTGAGCATGGCTGGTAGCTGCGGAGAGAGGGCCACACAGGGGGACTGAACCCCAGTGCAGCCCCCCAAGCCTGGGGGCCTGATCCTGAGCCTTGCAGGGCCACATCCTGATTTTGTCTCTTCTGGCAGAGTCGATCAGAGCCTAAGAGACTGAGTTCTACTAACCTAACCCACAATAGACTAAGCTGAAAGCACCGAGTACTTATTTATAAACTGGAAGCAGGAAGGCCCACAGACCGCCCATTGCTCTAGACCTTCCCTTGGGGTCTAACGAGACCCAACTTTAGGTCAGAAGACTCTGGGCATTCCTAGGACTGAGTACACTCACTGGTCAGAGGAAACAGAGCCTTCAGGAGAGGCCACTTGGCTACCACTGTATCAGAACCTGGGCCCAGAATCAGAGTGAGCCTCCTCTCCCATGTTAGAGCTACATCTTTTTTTTTTTTCTTTTTAATTTGAGAGAGAGAGAGAGAAAGCATGCCCACGTGAGCATGAGCAGGGTGGGGTCAGAGGGAGAAGCAGACTCTCTGCTGAGCAGGGACTCGAATGTGGGGTTCGATCCCAGGACTCTGGGATCATGACCTGAGCCAAAGGCAGGTGCTTAACCCACGGAGCCACCCAGATGCCCCCACAGCTGTATCTTTGATACTCACTTCTCAGACTGTACACACCGCCCCATCGTTAAGGACGGCCCCACCCCTCCTTCCTCAGGTGACGATACCAAGGACTAGGAGGCACCTTTCTTTGTATCCGTTCATCGGGTCGTGTTTTGTGTTTCCTCAGGGACATTCTTTGTCTCCCTTAATCCTTGCTTCAGTTCATTTTCATCCAGCTGGCGACCATCTTTCCAGGTGCTCGAAAATAAGCTCCAGGCAGTGGTTTTAAACGGCTTCAAACCATTGGGCTCCTGGGAGGTCTGGGAATGTCACTCCCTCCCGTCTCTGCCACAACCCAAACACAATATCTGAACACTTCTCCAGGGGCCTGGGCTTGGGGCTTTGCTCCTGTCTTCTGAGAATAGGAAAATTCCAGAGCACAAGACCTCCTTGTCTGTGTTTTCAGATGTGTCACCAGCCTGCCACATCGAGGCACATAGAAAATGGAGTCATTGTTGATCCTATTATCATAACTTACGTTCTTGAAGGCTTGCTATGAGCCAGGCACAATACTGCGAGCTGTCTGTGTGTTTTCCATTTAACTTAATATAATCCTTACAACCATCCAAATATAGGTATTCCTCACTTCATAGGTGAGAAACCGAGGCACAAGGAGGGTGAGGAGCTTTCCCCAGGTCACACAGTTATTCAAAAGTAAAGCCAGGGTTCAAATCCAAGGGTGTCCAACTGAAGCAGTCAGAGTGACTAATTTCTCTCTAACTGGATGGATCTAATTTGGTGGTCACCCCCTCTGGTCCGCGTTCATCTTTAGCTTACTACCTACTGCTTTTTTTTTTTTTTTAAGATTTTATTTATTTGACAGACAGAGATCACAAGTAGGCAGAGAGGCAGGCAGAAAGAGAGAGAAGAAAGCAGGCTCCCTGCTGAACAGAGAGCCCGATGCGGGGCTCGATCCCAGGACCCTGGGATCATGACCTGAGCTGAAGGCAGAGGCTTTAATCTACTGAGCCACCCAGGTGCCCCTCTACTGCTTATTTTTAAAGCCCTTTCCAACTGCTTCCTGACAGAGACTTTAATTAAGCGGACCACACTTTGTCCCTCCAAAGGCTTTGCAGACATTCTGAAATAAACAGAACAGTTGTTGTATTTAACCTGGTAACACAGCATTGTCTGACAAGTTCATTCCCATCTCAAATACAATTATGAAATCAGTTTGAGAGAGAGAGCTCTGAGAATGCAAGTGTGGATTTATCCTTGCTTCCAATAAATACAAGGTAGGAAGCAAGAAAACAGCAAAGGAACGTCCCTCTCGAGAGAGCTGAGCTTCGCCCCGTTAGAAAGACCCCTGAAAGCGCACCCAGCTGGTGGGAGGAGATGCGGGAAGGACCCTGAGGGCTCAGGACCGCCAAGAGGCCATGGGGTGCCCATCCCCTTTGTTTCCACTGGTTAGAATGTATGTCGTGTGCAAACCCTTTCTTGATTATTGGCATCTCGAAGGCGAGAAGCCCCAATGTCATCCCAGTGAATCTGCTGCTTCCCATCAGAGTGAGCAAAGGTCAGCACCTGGCAGAGAGGTTCTTGTTGGGTCATGGAATCCTGAGTGTGTTCCCTGCCCTCTCTTCTGGGCACCAAGATCGCATACATTTTTGCCTCCATGTCATCTTGTGACATCGACCAGGGACCCCAGCCTCGAAGGCGATATTGCACCCTCTTCCTAGCTGGTCTCCCCGCCCTCATAGCGCCTCCTCCATTCCAACCTCTGTGCCACCACTGGAGTGATCTTCTCAAAATGCAGATCCAGTCATGCCACATCTTGGCCACCTGGAGGTGAGGAAAGGTAAAGGGTGTTACAGAAGGACAGCACCGATGCGGCGATGCGCCTGTCCCCTGCCATCTCCAGCTCCCCGCCACTGTTCCTGCAGCACGATCAGAGCCCACGGAAGCATGTCACAGAGCAGCATGGCGCTCGGGTTCTCCCAGGACAGAGATGCAGGTTTACACTCCTCCTTGTTCCTTGAGATGGTTTTCATGAAATCACCTGGGGATTAGGTCCCTCATCTTGGAAGAGGAGGACTGAATAGGTCATTACCCAAAGAGTCTCCCGGGTCCACTGCTTGGTCAGTTCCTTTGTGGGTTTTTTGCTTCCCCGTCTTCCACCCTGGAAAAATCAAGTCCTCTGCTGATTAGAGAACGGAAGGAAAGGATGGCTAGTCCTCTCCCTCCAAATTTGTCTTATTTATTTCTATTTTTTTAAAAGATTTATTTATTTTTTTGAGGGTGGGGAGGGGCAGAGGGAGAGAATGAGAATCTCAAGCAGACTTTCCTACTGAGCAGGAGCAGGACGCGGGGCTCAATCCCACGACCCTGAGATCATGATCTGAGCCAAAATCAAAAGTTAGACGCTCAACTGGCTGACCAAGTGATATAGCCCCTCCATATAGCTCCAGGTGGGGGGTGGGGAAGCAGCAGGAATGACATTCTCCTCCCCCACCAACACCATGCAATGACCCCACTGGCTCACGTTCAGGGTTTCCCTCGGGGTCACCCTTCAGCCAGCAAAGAGCACCCTCTGGAGCCTTTCTCTCCCTGCCCCCACTCTCTGCTCCTTTCAACCCTCTGTCCTCCTCCTATATCCACCCTTTGGGTCCTGAAAAGGAGTAGGGGGCAAAAAACGCTAGCCTCATGGCTGGGCCTCTGGATAAAAAACATAAAAACTAACCAACTGCTCACATTTGGAAGGTTCATCTCTTGATGTCACATCTTATTTCTTATTAGGCCCAAACTCTGTATGTCTCCTTCCCCAGTCTTGAGTTACAGAGTCTTTCTTTCTTTCTTTCTTTCTTTCTTTCTTTCTTTCTTATCTTAATGGAGGGGAGAGGATGGGTTAGTTGTGGGAAAATATAATGAGATTTTTCTTAAGGCTTTGGCATTTAAAAGTTTCATAGAGGTTAAAACTCTATGAACTGCTGTGCAAGAATATTCTGGAAGGACTTCTAGTGTCTGCTTACTCTCTTCACAGTCAACTTCTCGGAACTAAGTTAATTAGCTCTATTTCCTTTTTAGCTCCCTGAAGAATCAGTGATCATTAAACGTCTTCAGAGCTCTGGATGCTGAGCTTCATTCCCTTTGGCATTTCAAGTTCCAAATAGAAATCCTTGCTTTCATAGTTCAAGTGTTACTTCAATTAGTGAATGTTCGCTTTCCAGTTCTATATACTTTCTTGGCAATGTTCTCATTGGTACCGAAATTTCTACTTTTCTTAACATCATTAGTTTTGATGTGCAGATTTCTTGGGCTTCAGAAAATTTATAAGACTTGGATGGACACAGTGGAGGATAATTTCCATGGTTATTCTTTTTTTATGAAAAGGGAAAATAATTTTCTGGAGTAAAATCGTATTTAGAAGTTGCATCAAAGCACAGCGATTAAAATACCAAATCTGCAAGATGGGAAGCATAAAAGCAACCCCCACAGTTTCATTAGAAGAATTAGGTAAGGTAAATGCTAACACTAGCTTAGCACAGGCTGTTTTGTTAAAATGTTAAAATGCAAGTGTGAGAGAGACAAATGGAAAAATCATGAGTATCTATAGGACCCTACCTACTTGGGAGACTCTGAGAAGTCATTTATCACAAGAGCTCACATTTTCTAGAACTTTCTATGGTTTATGAAGCACCTTGACACACAGGACCTCATTTAACCTTCACATAACTTATAGATAGGTGGTGTTTCCGCATCTAACTCAGTGAGCCTCTCGCACCTGGTCATGTATAAGTTCTGGGGTTCATTGCCACCCTAGCCACCCCAAATCTGTGCTTCTTTCTATTTTTTTCATGGCCACCCCAATGAGAACCAGCACCTCTAAATCCAAAGCAAGAACTGATTGCTTAAAATGAAGGTTCAAGAGGGGCACCTGGGTGGTGCAGTCGGCTAAACGTCTCACTCTTGGTTTTGGCGTGGGTTGTGATCTCAGGGTCATGAGATCCAGCCCGGGTGTCGACGGGCTCCATGCTCAGAAGGAGTCTACTTGGGACTTTGTCTCCCTCTCTCTGCCCCTCCCTACCTCTCTCTCTCTCTCTCTCTCAAATAAATAAATCTTGAAAGGGAAGGTTTAGAAAAGGTATGCACACATACCACCCCTCCCCCACCCCATATATATACTCAAACATTTGTTAGATGTACGAACTACTGGAAAACGGCGTCCCAGCATAGAAGTAAGACTCCAGGGGGCTAGACCCCCCCTAAAAAGACACAGAGCACACAAAACACACAGCATCAAGCCAGCAAAGGTGGCCCATGCTCCCCAACAAAGAAATTAAACAAAAGGAGGAAACCAGGAATGTGGAAAGGGGGCCAAATTCCAGAAACACAGAGAGCTTTCAGAGGCCCCCACTATTAAAAAGAGAGATCCTAGAGCAAGAAATTACTTGCACGTTAATGAAGACATAGAAAGCTTAATTCCTGAATGCATGAAACCCCCATAAGTGGTTTGCAGCCCTCTACTTGGCAGAACCCTAACCCTAATCCTAAAAATACTGATGCCTGGCCCCACCTGCCCGAGGTTGGACAGGTTTGGTCTGGAGTTTGGCGGGGACACCAGCTTGTTTAACCAGCGCCCTCCTCCCTGCAGATAATTCTAGAACACAGGCAGCGGTGATCCAGCCCAGGCCCTTCCTTTATAGAAGAAGACACAGGGGCTTAGTGGGGAAAGAGCCCCGGATCTAAGCGCTCACACTGGAACCCAAGCCCCGTATTGGCTCCCTGCTCCTGGGCTAGGCTCCAGGGGGACCGGCTGCCCGGCTCACGGGGCTCCCCTCTGGCGTCCCTCTCCTGCCCGCAGGTCAGCATCACCGTGATTGAGGCCCGGCAACTGGTGGGCTTGAACATGGACCCCGTGGTTTGTGTGGAGGTGGGTGATGACAAGAAGTGCACGTCCATGAAGGAGTCCACTAACTGCCCCTACTACAATGAGGTCAGTACCTTGTGGCCTTACGTGTGGAAAGGGACTTCCTACATGCGGTGTGAGGCGGGGCTCCAGGCCACCCGAGCCCCATGGGAGCAGCGGGAGTCAAGGGGCACAAAAGGCCCCCAGCAGGGCTGACCTTGGCCCACGCTGTTACAGCCCCCAGCACGCAGATGTGCCGTGCCACGTCCACCGAAGCTCAAGCCTAGATCATCCCCTGACAGTGTTCTGGCCGGAGGCCACCCTTTGAAACAAACCTCCAGCGCTCTCTGTGGGTGAACCCCGTGGGGCTTGGCCAGAGCCCTCTGGGTCAGTGACACCATTCAGGAGCGGTCCCTGTGAGCCAGCCTCTCCTGTAAATGCTGCAGGTGCGTCCCCTCATCCGGCCTCCACAAAAGTCGGAGGTTGTTGCCCTCAATCCCATGTGACACAAGGGGACACTGAAACTCTTGGAGAAAGTCCTTGCCTGGGCGCTAAGGGCCAGAGTCGGGTTCCACGCGCTCACCTTCTCCCTGGGCTGCCTCCAGGCTGTCTGAACCTCTGCGGGGATGCTTCCAGAGCACTGGCCTTAGGGTATGAGAGAAAAAGTCTGGTTCCTGCTCCTGTTCTTTGCAGCCATCTGAGGCCACACTGAGGTCAAAGGACCTCAGAGACCTTCTAATTCTATCTCCCCATCTTATGGAGGAAGAGACTGAGGCCTCAGTGGGAAGGGCTTTGTCCAAGAGCACAGAGAGCGCTGTTGACGAAGCAGGACCCAGCCTGTCAGCCTCAGCGCAGGGCTCCCTCTCCCCCCTCGGATGGCCACCGCTGACTCAATAGGCTGACTCTGGGCTCCAGCAGGGAATGGACCTAATCAGCTCTGGTGGGAGAAGCCCAGGTGACCTTGAGATGCCTGAGCGTACGTCAGAGGGACACAGAAGCCTGGGGGCTCCAAGAAGTGGGGGTGCCAGGCTGGCCCAAGTGAGGCATCTGTGTCCCGGGTCTCCATGTCTGTGCTGAGGCGTGGTGAGGGCTGAGGGTCCCCCCTGAACTTGGCAGGGAGCTCCCCAGCCATGCATCTTCAGGAAGGAAAACTGGACACACTTCTGTCCCCCACAGGGACCCAGGCCAGGGCCCTATGCTACCACGGGTAGGCTTGGTTCTCACAGCTGGTTGCCCACAGGCCCACAGGGCTGGGGCATCGGTGCTCAGAAACACCTTCCCTCATCTCCCAGCCCCATGTGGCCACTCTCCCAGGAGCCAGGAAATTCAGCCTCCACGTCTCTGACCTTACTTCAGGGCGCATCCCCGGCCAGCAAAGCCTCCAGCCTAGCTAAGAGTCTGCTTTCCCTTAACGGATCTGGAGACACGTGCCCATGGCCTTCCACGGTTATTTGATAGCGGCAGAGCCACGTTTGGCTGACTCAAGGCCTCACCTTGCACCAGCCCCAATGCACTTCATGTTTTGTTCAAATTGCCTGCTCCTTCCCAAGGAAACAGAGCAGCTCTCCCCACTCCGTTTCCCCAGCAAACTCCTACTCACCTTCCAGAGCCCAGGCCCAAGGTCCTTGCCCCTGAGCCACCCTACCAGCATTCTCTGGGTCAGAGGTCAATGCAGTTCTTTCTCTGGGACAGTAACGTCCCTGAACTGTGGTTGGTCCTTCATGTCTCTGTCCCTGGTGGGTTGGAGGCTCCCTGTCTCCTGTGTCACTGTGGCCCAGCCCAGAAGCTGGCTTGTACCTGGAGGGGTTGGGTAGCACTTTGCTGAATGGATACTCACCCGAAGGAAGAAACAAACATTTGCTCAGCATGTGTGGCACTTTGAGCCCGTGCCTGGCAACATGGGGACCACAGAGGTGACAGTCTCTCCCCTGACAGGCCGCGCCTACTTCCAGCCTAAAAGCCATTTTCCAGTTGCCACTAAGACTTTCCACTAAGAAACCACTTACCACTAAGCCTATCCCTTCCACTCACATGAATCTTCAATCTGTTCCTGATTCTAGTTTTGTTCTTTCTCACAAATCCAAGTGGTTCTGATTCATTGAATTTCTGTTTCTGCCAAACCAGCGTTTCTCACTCAGCACTAGGGACGTATTGGTGTCAGGGATTGTCCTATGAAGTGTGGGACGTTGGGCAGCATCCCTTCTACCCACTCGATGGCGGTAGCAACCCCACCCAGTAGCAACCAAAAATGTTTCCACTTGTTGCCAGATGTCCCGCTGGGGTTAGAATTACCTCGCTGAGAACAACCACTTGAAACTATCTTCCCACAATTCCTCTGGTCCCAAAGCGGGACTTTTCCTTTTTGCTTCTTGTCCTATGCCATGTTCCTCTTCATTGAAAAATACCCGTAGTCCCAGGGCTGTGCTGCTTCTGGCTAATTCTCTGAGTTAGCAAGAACTTTCCTTCTTTGACTCCACTAAACACAACAGAGGGAGATGAGAACAATAGCATAACTTAGCAGACTTCTAAGTGGTTAGAAAAGGGATGTCTGCTCAGGACACACAAGGAATGTGCCCACAGACTCTTCAGAGGCTGCAGAATTCTGGCTCTCACTTAGCTAGCTCTCTCTCCCAGGGCAGACGCAGTCAGAGGCAGCTGGCCTGGCCTTTGCCTCCTGCCTGGCTCCGGACCCGTCTTCCTGTGAAGGGAGGCTCACAACCATTGCCCTCCCATTATAACCTGACCGTTCAAGTCCAGGTCAAGACCCCATTCCATGGTTGCATCTGGTCCTGGCCACTGGTGCCTTCCTTCTGCTTCAACCACCTCTCTCCCTGGCCCTGGATCCTTCTCTTTCTTCTTCCCAAAGAGTCTGACATCACCCATCCACTCAACACCCCCAACTCTGCCTTTACTTTTCATTTGGCTATTCCTTGCCTATAAGGTGTTCTACTCTGGTGTATTCTCTCTGAGTACAATGATGGAAAACTATATATGCTCAGGGTCAGGAACCAGGAGTCTCTCTGTCTGTCTGTCCCCCATCCATCCGTCCCCTGTCCCTCCCTTCTTCTAGCCACACCCTTTTCTGACCTCCCACTCACTGTCCAACTCCGTGAGCTGTCCTCACCGCCTCTCCTCCCAAGTACTCCCCAATCTCCACCCCCAGCTCCACGGAAACCGCCCTCCGGGTCATCAAGGACCACACTGTCCCCAAGTACAAGTCCATGTCACCCTTCCCTCTGGACTGCCCAGCTTTTTCTGTTGTCTTGATGCCCCCTCCCCTGAGGGCCTCTCTGCTGCCCTCCCCTCCTGCCATCCCGTCCCTCACGGCCTTTCCTGACATGTGCCCTGTGCTCTCTGCTGAAATGCCACCTGCATGACTAGATCTCCACCCATCTCTCCAGAGCTTCGGTGCCCCCCGACCAGTGCCATCTGACACATCGCGGCCACATGCAGCAGTTGCCATGTATGGGGCCCCCGACCACGTGCACTTATGGCTTTAACGCTTGACCGTGGTCAGCTCACTCGGACTTCACCACCATGCCTCCCACTCCCCTTTGGATGGTGCCCCTGGAGCAGTTCAACATGGCAGCCTTGAGTATTGTCCCCACATCACTGAGGCCCGGGAAGGAAGTGATTGGCCTAACAGGAAGAGCTCAGCTGTCTGCTCTAAAGGCATCACTTTTTAAAAAGATTTTGTTTATTTTGAGAGAGAGAGAGTGAGAAAGAGAGAACACAAGCAGAGGGGAAGGGAGGGGCAGAGGGAGAGGGAGAAACAGGCTCCCCACCCAGCAGGGAGCCCGATGCGGGGCTCGATCCCAAAACCCTAGGATTATGACCTGAGCAGAAGGCAAACGTTTAACTGATGGAGCCACCCAGGCACCCTAAAGGCAGCGTTTTGACCCACAATGCTCCAGGGTGAGTCTCCAGCAGCCGGGAACACGCTCTCCTCAGACGCTGGCACTAAGCATGTTGGCAACACTTCTTCCTTGTCTCTGCCCACAAATTCACCAAAGCCATGGTCCCTGTGTGACTGCGCCCTGCCCTCGTTCCCGGCACCTACACACCGAGGCCTGGAGAGATGGGGCCAGGGGACAGTGGCAGCTCCCAGCTCCAGGGGCCAGGTCACACTCGGAGCATTTTCCATTTCTGGCAAATGAAGTCCTTCGCACCTTCAACATCTCCGAAGCTGGGACACTTCAGGCCTGGAGCAGTGTGGTTAAAGGCAATGTCTGTGTTGCCTGTACAATGGCGCCATACATTATGGTGTCTCGTACAGTCTCACCCAGCCTCATAACAAGACTCCGAGGCAGGTGTCGTACCCCATCTTACAGCTTGGGAAACAGAGCGGACCACGTGCTGCCCAAAGCCACATGACTCCTGCCTGCCACAGAGTCAGGGGGACTGATAGTTGCCACTGCTACTCCTCTGACCTTCGGGGCTCAGGGGAGATGGCCAGGATGCAGACAGGCACTGGCAGGAGAGAGGGGCCTGGTCGCTGGCTGCTATTAGCTGAATGATGGCAGGTTTGGGTCCTTCCTCTTTCCAGTACTTCGTCTTTGACTTCCACGTTTCTCCTGACGTCATGTTCGACAAGATCATCAAGATCTCGGTGAGTGTAGCTCAAGCTGCTCTTTGGTGTAGACTTGAAAAGGTCATCCCTCTGGATGGACCAACCATTAGAAGGCAGCCCCACGTCCAGACACACAGCTGGCAAGTACAGCATGGGCTGGTTTGGGCCCCTCTAGCCTGTTTAACCAGGCGTCTCTGCACAGTGTGCAACCTACTCACCCGTACCAGTAAGCAGAAATGAGGGCAAGAGGGGTTAATGCTGAGCCTCAGCAAGCCATTCCTGCCCTACCGAATGCCCTCCCACTTCACCGAAAAGCTCCGTTCCCCAGAAAGACAGGTGGTGCCACTGTTGGACCACCCCTCCCCTCCCCCATGGAAAGCCTCTGCCCCGCCTGGCCTGACTGGGGGCTGGTGGTTCTGCCTGGAAGGTGATCCACTCCAAGAACCTGCTGCGCAGTGGCACCCTAGTGGGGTCCTTCAAAATGGATGTGGGAACCGTGTACTCCCAGCCTGGTGAGTAGCTGCGTGACTCGGTGGGCTTCAGTGGCCACAGCTCAGCAAGGGTGGCCCAAGCCATCCTTCCCACCCTGGCGGTCCCTGGGTGTGGCCTGGCCAGGACTGTAAACTCAGCGTGGGGCCTTCAGGGGCATGGAGGGATGGGCATCCCGTCTGCACGCGGAGGCAGTGATGACCTGTGCTCAGGCCGTTGAAGTCCCAGGAGCCCAGCGAGGTGTAGGGGGCTTCACCCCCTTTTACATTTGAGGGACCTGGGGTTCAGAGAATTGTTGGGGCTCCACTGTCACCCAGATGGCCTGGGGAGAAATCACGCTGTGTGACTCTAGGGCACCCCCCGGAGGCACCCTGTCCTCAATACAAATGGGGTGTGGCAGCCTCTGAGGGAGGTCAGGCTCACGGACTGTCCATCGAGGGCCCCAGGCCCCCCAAGAATGGCGTGTGAGGCTGTGGCTGACTCGCAGCAACGTGGGTCCCCATGGGCCAACCCTGGATGGGGCCGGCAAGGGAACCCCAATGGAATTCCCAGAGGGTTTGTGAGGCCCACGCCAGGCCAAGAGGGCCCCACGTCTCGTCCGTGAAGTGAACCCACCACTCAGGACGCAGTAACGGTTCCGTCAGGCATTTTGACAGTGGCCATCCCATTTTATCCAGCACCACATTTAACCCTCACAGAGCAGTGAAGCGGGGGCATTGGGGTTCCTCCCCATTGTGCAGATGAGATAAATGAAGCCAAGAGAAGTTAAGTAGCTTGGAAGGACCACCAAACTATTAGGTTGAACAAGTCAACGATTTCTTACAGTTCGACTTCACAGACACTTGGCTGGTGCACGCTCCGTGACTTAGACTAGGGAATCGAGTCCAAACCCAGTACTGTACGCATAACCAGCACAAACTCATAGGACATTCAAGCCACCAGAGAGCTCAAAACACTAGTCAGGTGTCTTTGTATGACAAAGAGGCCCAGGGTTACGAAGAGACTTGCCCAGGGCCCATGGGAGCCCAACCTGGTCTCCCGACTCCCAGGCCAGCGACTTTCCCACTGCCACACACACACACACACACACACACACACACACTCACTCACACATGTTGTCGTCCTCAGCAGAGGGGGGCCCTAGTGACCATTAGCATCTTCGGGAGGGGGGAGAGGGCCGGTTGGCGATCCGGCCATTCCCAGGAAGCATACCCAGCTGCGGGCCATAGGCTGGAGACGCACGGGTATCCCAGAGGAGGTGTTCCAGCCTGGGGCCAAGCAGGGCCCCGCACCCTCAGGACTGGCAGCAGGGGTTCGGAGAGACAGCAAGGAGCCTGATGTGGACCCCTGGGCTTCTGGACGGTGGAGTCCTGGAGAGGATACCACTGCCACTGAGGCAGCACGCATGCCATGCGCCCAGGCCTAACCCTTACCAGCCCCTGCAGGCACCGTCACTCCATTTCACGAGAAGGAAGCAGGCCAAGCAAGCTTACACAGCTGGTCCAGGGAAAGGAATCGCATGTGAACCCGGGTCCAGGCGGGCCCAGATTCCAGGCTCTCTGCTGGGCTAACCCACCGCCAGAGCTGCTGCTGCTTCTGAATCTGTTCCTGAGCCTGGTCCCCTTCCTGGGAACCTGAGGTCACACGGCCCCTTCCGTTAGGGCACTGAGGTCTTCAATCTGATGGTCTCAGGTTTGGCCTGGCCCTCCTGATGAGCCTCTGGTTGCTGACCCAGCCGGGGGTCACTGGAAGCAGCTAGCCAGGGACACAGAGCTCGTGCGTGACGCTGAGAGTCTCTGGTAGTTCGATATCTTGTGGAGCTGGGAGGGATTCCTGGGGGACCAGGGCCTGCTTCTCACCCTGGCGGGACCATGTCTCCACCATCAGAGGCAGCAGCAGGACCCTGCTCACTCACTAATTCTCTCTACTGGAGGTGAGCGGGGGGTGAGTGGGGGTCATCCAAGGCCACAGCCCCCCTCTGGTAGATCATAGAGGAGTTCCTGGGCACTAGCCACTGCCCCAGCCCGACGAGCCTTCCCTGGCAGGTGGCTGAGAAGTTTGGAAGGGGTGGGGGAGAGGAAGGAGGCCCTTCCAAGCTCAAAGAGCAGCAGCCCTAAAGGCAGGAGGGGCTTGGCAGGGACTCCGGTTGTTCCGAAGGGAGTCAGCAGCTGGACCCAGCGGGAGCACAGGGGCGGGATGGGATGAGAGGAGTGAACCGGGCAGAGCGGAATCAGGAGGCCTCACAGACCCCACTAAGGTCGGTGGTCTGTACCCCACACACTCACGAGGTGCAGACATTTGAAAGGAGGAGTGAGGGTGGGGGAGCCTCTCCGAGGGTTCTGCAGGGCTACTGTGTGCAGGTTGTCTGCAGGGGTGGGGGCAGGACGGCTGCGGGCAGAGAAACCAGTTTGGAGGATTCTCGCTTCAAAGTCACACACCTGGATGCAGGACTTTCCCCAGCTGTTTGCCCCTCTGGGGGCCTCTGTCTCCTTCCGGCCATCCTGGGGTCAGGCCCCAAAAGGCTGCTCAGCCCTACAGCCTGCCCCAGACGGCAGGTGCAATCCGCCCTCGTCACCCCTGCAGAGCACCAGTTCCACCACAAGTGGGCCATCCTGTCAGACCCCGACGACATCTCCGCTGGGCTGAAGGGCTACGTGAAGTGTGACGTTGCCGTGGTGGGCAAGGGGGACAACATCAAGACACCCCACAAAGCCAATGAGACCGATGACGATGACATTGAGGGGTGAGGCTCCCATCTGCCCCCAGCCCTGGAGACCTGACCCAGCCGTCCCTTACCCCACAAGGAGCCCCTGAGGTGGACTTGGCACACATACCCTCCCCGCATCCCCCTCCCTTACCCTTGTCCCCCCCGCTACTCCCAGACAGACCAGCTCTTCCAAGAAGGACCAAGGGCAGGGCTGGCCTTGGGGTCCCTAGACCCCAAGAGACCCCAAGAGAGGAAGCACTGAGGAAGGGCGGGGCAGGACTTCACAGAGATTGTCCCAGGCACCAGGGTAGGCAGATGCCAGGGCAGGACTGGGTTGCCCACGCCTGGCCACGAAAGCCTTAGCTCTGTGTGCCGGCAGGAACTTGCTGCTCCCCGAGGGGGTGCCCCCTGAACGCCAGTGGGCCCGGTTCTACGTGAAAATCTACCGAGCAGAGGGCTTGCCCCGTATGAACACCAGCCTCATGGCCAATGTGAAGAAGGCTTTCATTGGTGAGAACAAGGACCTGGTCGACCCCTATGTGCAAGTCTCCTTTGCTGGCCAGAAGGTATTGGGGTGCAGGAGGCAGGAGGCTGGGTTTGGGGTAACAGGCATGAGAGGTACAGAGTGATTGGAGGAGGGAGGTTGGAGGCGGATGTGAGGCAGAATGAGAAGCCAGGGGGCACCTTCGATCCCGGAGTGCATTCGAGGAGAGGGAGAAGGGAGGGGAGCTCCCGCTGAGAGGGGCTGGAGCTGCCGCTGGCTTGGGGGTCCTCTCAGCCACGGACAGGCCTTACGGGATCCTGCCTGACTCTGTGTCTTGCAGAGCAAGAGCTCAGACAGGAGCGCTGAAAGGGAGGAGAGTCTGTTAGGCTGGTGCGGGGGAGAGTGCCTGCCAGACATAAGTGCGTGTGCGTGCGCACACACACACACACACACACACGTGAGCACTGGGTGTTGTATACAACTGATGAATCACTAAAGTCTACCCCTGAAACCAACAATATGCTGCATGTTAACTAAGTTGAATTTAAATTAAAAATTATATATACACACCCCACACATACACATACGTACACATACACACATGCACCTGTATACACATACCCTATGCATAGTCCGCATGCATGCACACATGTACACACATATAACATACACACGTAACCCCTATGTGCATACGTGTGCACACATGCGCGCGCACACACACACACACACACATGCACACACACCCTGACCCTCACTCCCTCCCTCCAGGGCAAGACTTCAGTGCAGAAAAGCAGCTATGAGCCCCTGTGGAATGAGCAGGTGGTCTTTACAGACCTGTTCCCCCCACTCTGCAAGCGCATGAAGGTGCAGATCCGGGACTCAGACAAGGTCAACGACGTGGCCATCGGCACCCACTTCATTGACCTGCGCAAGATTTCCAACGATGGGGACAAAGGTCAGCAGTAGGAGACTGGGTGAGGGGCGAGGGCACTGACGGGCAGGAGTCAGTGAGACCTGGGCCCCCACACACACCTCCTCCACCATCTCTACCTCTTCCCGAAAGGCACCCAGGCATGGTGAGGGCTTGGTCCGCAGCCCCCTCCCCCTCAAAGGAAAAGGGGAAGGTCATGGCTCAGGTCAGCTCATATAGCCTGCCTAAGCCAGTCTGCCTGGATTTGAACTGAGCCCTGACAGTTAGTAGCTGTGTGATCTCTGAGCCTGTTTTCCCATCTGTGAAATGGAAATAATGAGACACGTATGTACACACACATTTCACATATGCACGTACTGTCTACCGGCTTGTGGGACTGACCCTTTCTAGAACCCTCTGGGCTTCAGGGAGGTAGAGTATGAGAAACACCTACTCCCGGCCTCGTGGTGCTCACAGGGGACTAGAGAGGGCGATGTGCCATCACGGGCTCAAAACCTAAGGCCAGAGGCACAAAAGTCCACGTGTTCTCGGAGGCGGGTTCTTCAGAGAGGAGGGGAGGGGTCTGCATGTGGGGATGATGGGGGGACCTGTTTGAGATGCGGGTCCGCACAGGCTGCTAAGGGCCAGAAGGCCAGGCTGAGGAATTTGAGGGGATCCAGCATCTGTCCCTCAAAGAGATTATAGGCAGCCCGGGCTTCACGGAGCAGGAGGCAGGGAGCCTGACCTGTGAGAGCTCCATGTAAGCGAGCAGGCTGTCCCGGGCTGCCCACGATCAGCAGATGGGAGCGGCCCTAAGGCCTCCCCGTCGGCCACACGCTGGTCCACAGGCTTTCTCCCACCTCCAGTGTCTCGCCAAGCACGGCATGGGGTTCTCGGCTCAGCGACCGGGAGCCCCAAAAGAGGTTCCACCAGTCCCATGAGCCCCTTGTCCTCTCCCCGTGGCCCACAGGCTTCCTGCCCACGCTGGGCCCAGCCTGGGTGAACATGTACGGCTCCACCCGCAACTACACGCTGCTGGACGAGCACCAGGACCTGAACGAGGGCCTGGGTGAGGGCGTGTCGTTCCGCGCCCGCCTCATGCTGGGCCTGGCCGTGGAGATCCTGGACACCTCCAACCCCGAGCTCACCAGCTCCACCGAGGTGCAGGTGGAACAGGCCACGCCCGTCTCGGAGGTGAGGACCCGGGGACTGGGCTGTCCTCCAGAGCCCCTAGCTTGGGCAGCCTGGGACTGCGCTCTGCCTCGTGGTGCCCTGTCCGCTCAGAGGGCAAGACCCCATGATGAGGCCTCCTTCCCCAAGAAACAGGGGCCCACACTCCGCCCCTCATGGGGACCTGCCCCCTCCCACTGCCTGTGCCTACACTCCGCCTGGAGGTCCCAAGGGGGAGCCTCCTCTGCCCTCTTCCTGGCCATGGTTGTCCCTGTCCGGGGATACCCAGGCTGGAGGACAAAAGGACTTAGGCCTTCAGGGTCTGGGCTGCTTGACTGCACGGCAGGGTGGGGGTCCGCCCCCACTGGCCCAAAGGGCCTCTCTGAAAGACCGTAGGAGGAGGCCTGGCCCCAGGCCCAACATTTCTGCTGAGGTTTGAGGATGGTTTGAACCACCTTCCCCACAGAGCTGCACAGGGAAAACAGAAGAATTCTTTCTATTTGGAGCCTTCCTAGAGGCCTCAATGATCGACCGAAAAAATGGAGACAAACCAATCACCTTTGAGGTCACCATAGGTGAGTGCTGGGGTCACAGTGGGGTCTTCAGGCCTGGGTGGTAACCGCACCATGAGCCTGGTGGGAGGGAAACTTTGACCACTTTCCTTCGCTTGTGCTCAGACACCCGCATAGCACGGTGTTCACACGAGCGTGCACACACGCCCACAGCGGTTCCTTAGTGCACACTAAGGCCCTACAGGGCTAAGCTGTGTCTGGGACATGGGGAAGAAAGAAGCCTTCCCTGCAGAGGCAAAAGAGGAGAGAGTAGGAATCCAGGCCATGTCCTAGGCTGGACCTTGAGCTCGGTGGTCATCAGGGCTCCTAGCGAGGTTTGCCCAGGGGGGAGGCTGTGAGCTCCTTCCTCTGGCTAGTGTTCTCTTGTGTCCAAGCTGGTACAGACTCTCCATTCCCTGTGCCCCCCTTCCCTCCTACAAACCCAAAGCAGCACCCGGATCAGAGGGCGGACACCTAGAGGGAAAGGATTCTAGGCTCTTGCATGCCCCCTTCTGCCTCCAGGTAACTATGGGAATGAAGTTGATGGCCTGTCACGGCCCCAGCGGCCTCAGCCTCGGAAGGAGCCTGGGGATGAGGAAGAAGTTGATCTGATCCAGAACTCAAGTGACGATGAAGCTGACGAGGGTGGGGACCTGGCCTCCGTGTCCTCCACCCCACCCATGCGGCCCCAGGTCACCGACAGGTGAGCCAGGTGGATGGAGGGTCCTGAGAGGTCTTGCCTGCTGCCCTGCGTCCTCACATGGGCTGGTTTCCCCGCTCCCGGCGCCCCAGTTCTCAACCTCCCACCTCCTCCCCACCCCCAGGAACTACTTCCATCTGCCCTACCTGGACCGCAAGCCCTGCGTCTACATCAGGAGCTGGTGGCCGGACCAGCGCCGCCGCCTCTACAACGCCAACATCATGGACCACATCGCCGACAAGCTGGTCAGGGCCAGGCAGGGGTGTGGGGGGAGGGGAAGGCAAGGGGCCAGGGGGAGCTTCTGAGCGCCTTGACCAGCTTGGAAGCTTCCCCTGCAACACACTAGGCAGTCTGCCCAGCAGCTTGCCGTGGGGGTGGGGTAGGGGGCTGGGGGTGAGGACTGCAGGAATGGCCCCAGCACGACCTCGGGTCCTGTCCCTGCTCCCGTGTCCCAGGAGTGGGGCAGGGGGGGTGAGGGCTACCTGAAGTGGAGTCTGGGAATCCTGGCCCATTCTGTCCTGGTGTTCTCTGGAGGAGGCTGGCCGGCCCCTCTGTCTCTGGCCAGCATTGCACCCCACCCCCATCCAGCCTTGACTTCTGCCCAGCCCCAGCGAGTCCACCGGGACCACAGACCCACAGCCCAGATGTGGGTTCTTCCTTCTGGAAGAAACAGAACCTGGAGAATTCATGGTTTCTATATGGTGGCAGGACCTGGGAGGAGGGGGCCTGGCTCTAGTGAGGGGTCCCAGGTCTCTAGCCCTTCGTTCCCCTGATGAATGGCGGGAGACACTGGGGAAGCTGGGTTGGGGCCTGGGGCTCAGCATGCACCCTCCCTTCTGGCCCACAGGAAGAAGGCCTAAACGACGTGCAGGAGATGATCAAGACAGAGAAGTCCTACCCCGAGCGCCGTCTGCGGGGCGTCCTGGAGGAGCTCAGCTGTGGCTGCTAGTGAGAAGGGGTGGGGCGAGAGGGGCTGGAATCAGAGGGCTGGGCAGGGAAGGAGGTGTGCGCAGGTCTGCTGCGGGGGTTGGGGGCTGGTGGGCTCCGCTGAGCTGAGCGTTGCTCCCCTGGTCCCCCAGCCGTTTCCTGTCCCTTGCTGACAAAGACCAGGGCCACGCCTCCCGCACCAGGCTGGACCGGGAGCGCCTCAAGTCCTGCATGCGGGAGCTGGTGAGGACATGCTGGACCACACAGGGCTTCAGGGGAGGGTACCTGAGGTGGGGGAACATCTGTCTCTGGGGTCACAGCCACCAGGCCAGCCCCCTCAGTTGGGCGGCACCGCCTCAGCTCCTCTCCCACGCCCCCTTGCCCCCCTGCAGGAGAGCATGGGACAGCAGGCCAAGACCCTGCGGGCACAGGTGAAGAGACACACGGTGCGGGACAAGCTGAGGCTCTGTCAGAATTTCCTGCAGAAGCTGCGCTTCCTGGCAGACGAGGTGTGCCCCCAGACCCGAGTGACTGGCGTGGGGAGGGGCTTGCCCTAGCACCAGCTAGAGGCTCCCCCCTCCACACACCCCCTCTGACAGACCTTGGGGGACAGAGGCGAATGAACCCTTCCTCCTGTCTCGTGGGTGGTGAAGGAAGACCCAGCCCGGGGCCCTTCCCTCAGCAGACCCAGGCCTGGCCCCACCCCAGCAGAGGCCCTGAGGGTCAGTGGGGCAGCGCCGGCCCTGGCCATGCCCTCGCTGAGCGGCCCTGCCCTGCCTGACCCCAGCCCCAGCACAGCATCCCCGATGTCTTCATCTGGATGTTGAGCAACAACAAGCGCGTGGCCTACGCCCGGGTGCCCTCCAAGGACCTGCTCTTCTCCATGGTCGAGGAGGAGCTGGGCAAGGACTGCGCCAAGGTCCAGACGCTCTTCCTCAAGGTGCCAGAAAACGGGACGAGACTTGGGGGTGGGGTGGGGTGGGGTGGGGCTAGGGGCCCGGGTTTGCATCCGCCTTCTTCCAAAGCCTCCACCTCCTGGCCTGAAGGGGTGGAGCCCTCAAGTAGCAGGTGCTCAGAGAAGGGGTTGGGGGAGAGAATAGGAAGAGGAGGAAGGGGGCCAGACGGCTTCGATGGGCCCATCTCCCTCGGCTCTCTTCCCTCGCCCCGCACCCCAGCCCAGTGGGGTGGCTGTGGAGGGGCAGGGGCAGGCAGCCCGGCCCAGGCCCTCGCCCCTTCCTTTCCCCATGGGCTGATGCACCCCCACCCGCAGCTGCCTGGCAAGCGGGGCTTCGGCTCAGCGGGCTGGACAGTGCAGGCCAAGTTGGAGCTCTACCTGTGGCTAGGCCTCAGCAAGCAGCGCAGAGACTTCCTGTGCGGCCTGCCCTGCGGCTTCGAGGAGGTCAAGGCCACCCAGGGCCTGGGCCTGCACTCCTTCCCACCCATCAGCCTGGTCTACACCAGTGAGTGAGGGGACCCAGCTGGCTGTCAGCCCTCACTCCGGGAGGGCGCTGGAGGTGCCTCCGGGTACAGGGAGCCTCAGCCTGCTCTCCCCACAGAGAAGCAGGCCTTCCAGCTCCGAGTCCACATGTACCAGGCTCGCAGCCTCTTTGCCGCTGACAGCAGCGGCCTCTCGGACCCCTTTGCCCGCGTCTTCTTCATCAACCAGAGTCAGTGCACGGAGGTGAGGGCCCACGGGAGGAGGGAGGGGTCCTGGAAGGCTCCTGAGTGTGGGGGAACCAGAAAACAGATTGGCCAGCAACCCACATCCTTAGGGGACAGCAGTGCGGATAGCTACGGGCCCCCGCCACCCTGGTAAAGGCTTTAACTGTGGTTAGTTTCAACACAGGAGAAAGGGGAGACAGGTGGGTGTGGGGGCCCCAGGAGCAACCTCACGTCCGCCTTCATTTGAAGCTTTCGGGAAGAACCAGGAGGAATGACACTCTTGTCTCTGGAGTCTCCGGAAGCCTCTGTGACTTGGGGTGACTCCTGCTCGTGTACCTGCCCACACACCACCTCCCCCCGCCCCGCGTTGCAGGTCCTGAATGAGACCCTGTGCCCCACCTGGGACCAGATGCTGGTGTTCGACAACCTGGAGCTGTACGGTGAAGCCCAGGAGTTGCGGGATGACCCCCCCATCATTGTCATCGAGATCTACGACCAGGACACCATGGTATGGGCGCACTTGGGCATCAGGGAGCACTCCACACCTCCCCCCACCCAGCCCCCTAGCTCCTCAGCCAGGGTGCCAGCTGGGAAGCTGGGAGTGGGGGGCTGCTGACCAGCCCCTCCAGCAGATCCAGATGTCTCCTGCCCTGTCACTGCAGCCTGTCCCCTTCCCAATGCCAGGAGCCTCTGGGATCTCTGGAAGGAGCTGGGCCAAGTGTCCCCCACCCGCTCCCGCCACAGGCAGACCCAGAGAGGTCTGCGCTCAGGCCCAGAGTCATCGGGACATAGGCTGTCACTTCCTACTGTCATCAGCCTCCCCACACCCCTGAGCCCCTCAGCCCCCTGCCCACACCTCCCTCAGTCCGTGGCAGCCTCACAGCTCTCCATGGGAGCTCTGGGCAGGAGAAGGGAAGGATGGAGGTGACCCCCTGCAGCGCTGGGGACCCACCCCTCCAGCTACCCAGATAACCTGAGCACTCTGGACTCTGGAAGATCTCACGGCTAGCCCTGAGTCCTACACCTGCCATTCACTGCCGGCACTGCCCTGAGCAAGTCTGTGGCAGGTCCCAAGCCTCAGTTGTCCCCAACTGCAAAATGGAGGGATCACACCTGCCCCTTAGCTCCTGGGGCTATGGTGAGGACTGAAGGAGACCCCAGGTGTGAACATGCACAGTGAACTCAAGGGCTGGGAGGCCACCTTGGTTATTCATCATACCAGGGCAAAGCCGACTTCATGGGCCGGACCTTTGCCAAGCCCCTGGTGAAGATGGCGGACGAGGGGTACTGCCCACCCCGCTTCCCACCACAGCTCGAGTACTACCAGATATACCGCGGCAACGCCACGGCCGGAGACCTGCTGGCTGCCTTCGAGCTGCTGCAGGTGGGGGTACAGGCCCGGGGCCGGGGGTCAGAGGCTGCTCTCCTCCCTGTCCTGCTGGGAGGCCAGTTTGACCCCAGCTGGGGCGTGGTTCTTGGGGGCTTGGGGCCTTGGCCTTCCCTGTCTCCCCATAGCACCTGACAACTAACCCATGGGAAAGGATAGCGTGACACTCTGGCTCCCGTTCCCCAGATTGGGCCAGCGGGGAAAGCGGACCTGCCACCCATCAACGGCCCCATGGACATGGACCGTGGTCCCATCATGCCTGTGCCCGTGGGCATCAGGCCTGTGCTCAGCAAATACCGAATCGAGGTTCGTGAGGGCTCCGTGGGTGTCCTCCAGGCCCTGCCCCGGACAGGCCCTGCCCTTTTGGCTTCCTTGCCCCTTTCACTGTCTTCCCGTCAAGGCTCACGTGCACACATCACACTGGGGGTATCCAGAGGTCTTCGGCAACCTCAGGCTGTTCCTCGTTTTTCAGACAAGGAGACTGGGGACCTCGGAAGGGAAGTGACTCATCCTAAGTCACACCCAGAGCCAGTGGCTGAGCCAGGCGCTTTCCCGTTCCGCACTGAGCCACATTGCGTCATTCCAGGACCTTCCCCTGCCCTCCTGTCTGTGCCCCCACGCCCACCCACACCCCAGAGCCGGATGCCGGCCTCTCATCAGCTCTCCCGGCCCTGCCCCTCCTGACTTGCTGCCCCCTCCTCCACACCCCCCCAGCCTAGCTTGTCCTCATGTGGCGCAGTCCACCCTCCACCGGCCCCACTGACCACAGGACTCCCCTATCCACCCACCCAGGTGCTCTTCTGGGGCCTGCGAGACCTGAAGCGGGTGAACCTGGCCCAGGTGGACCGGCCACGGGTAGACATCGAGTGTGCAGGGAAGGGGGTGCAGTCGTCCCTGATCCACAATTACAAGAAGAACCCCAACTTCAACACCCTCGTCAAGTGGTTTGAAGTGGTGGGTGCAGGCCCCAGGGCAGAGCCAGGCCGAGCGGGTTGTGGCCAGTGTGGCTGGGAGCAGCTGCTCCAGGCCCCCCACTAAGCCCAGGCTGCCCTTGCTCAACCCCGCCCCAGGACCTCCCAGAGAACGAGCTGCTGCACCCGCCCCTGAACATCCGGGTGGTGGACTGCAGGGCCTTCGGCCGCTATACCCTGGTGGGCTCCCACGCCGTCAGCTCTCTCCGGCGTTTCATCTACAGACCCCCAGACCGCTCAGCCCCCAGCTGGAACACCACGGGTACGGCCACATCTCGGGGCCCAGGCCTGGCTCCACTCAGCCCTGGGGAAGAGCTCCTGCCTACTGTCTAGGCTATGCCAGATATCCCCGAGTGGGCGGTGGGTGCAGGGGTGCGGCCCCCTCTGGGGGCCAGGCTACCTTTGGCTGCCCATCACTCGAGAGCTAGAGAGGGCCAGAGCCAGACACGCTCTTCAAGCGCCTAAGGGCAGGTGGCTTCCTCTGCTGGTTTATGGATGAGACCCCGGCCTCCCTTCCAGCCTCCCTCCCGGCCCCGCCTCCACTGTTTCCCCCCACAGCAGCTCACCCTTCTCTC
Organism: Lontra canadensis; assembly: GCF_010015895.1. Lineage (NCBI taxonomy): Eukaryota > Metazoa > Chordata > Mammalia > Carnivora > Mustelidae > Lontra > Lontra canadensis. The sequence goes on along the minus strand of NW_022631026.1, from coordinate 20,263,094 downwards.
TGGCTCACATTCTCCCTCTCCTTAGGCCTGTCTTTTCTCTCTCAACTGCTCTGTCCCTCCCTCTAGCCTCAGAATGCTCCAGAACCGGCTTCAGACCTCTGGGTCTTCCAGCCGCCTCTGACTCTCCCTGTCATCCCTGTTCCTCCTTGTCTGTCTGCCTGTCTGGCCATCTCTCTGTCCAGCCAGGCTCCTCCGGGACGGCCGTGTGCTGTGCAATGGGGGCCCCTCCTCTCACCCCACAGGGGAGGTCGTGGTGAACATGGAGCCAGAGGCACCCATCAAGAAGCTGGAGACCATGGTGAAGCTGGACGCGGTAAGGCGCACGGGTTCAGTCCCACACTAGCGGGGCCCGGGTGACGCTTCTCAGGAGCAGGGCGGCCTCCTTTGGTTCGTTCACAGCCATGGCACTCGTGGTTGAGGGCTGACCTTGCTACATGTGCAAGCCATCCATCCTCGCTCCGTCCTGGAAAGCAAGACCGTCCACTCCACGTGGGCCACAGTGTGCGTGAGCGTGTGCACGTGACGGGCGTGCGGTATGCGTGGATGAGAGACAGAGAGACAGTAACCATCTGAGGGAATAGCCTGGGATTGTTTTTCTCCAACAAACACCCCCATAGACAGTAGGTTCTTTGCATGAACACCAGTGTCCCTTCCAGAGCTCCCTGGCTTTTCATCCTGGCCATTCACAAACCACCCTCCCTAGGCCCGAGCTGGGCAAAGATTTCCAGGTGAAAGCTCCTTATTCCTCTCAGTTAGGGGAACTGGGGCCATTTGTCTGCCAGAGAGAACCCTGTCATCTGGGGTTTCGATGCAGAGAGGGTGTCTTCAGGGGCAGGTGGGAAGGAGGCCCTGAGAGGCCAGATGAGGGCTTCCTCCTGACCACATCCTCTCCACTCCATTCTTGACCTCAAGTCCTTCACACAGCCTGGGGCACCTCCTAGCTTCTGAGGTCTGAGCTTGGTCTGAATGACCTACCCTGGGCGCACAAGTCCTGGACACCAGAGGGTCCCAGGCAACTGGCTGAGTTAGCAGTGGGCACGGTTCTCAGGGGAGGGGGCACTGCCCGGAAAGCTCTCTGCTCCAGGGCTGAAGATCCTGTGCCCTCTCAGCTCCCATCCTCCAAAACTCCTCCCTCAGGAATCTTTCTGGGGCCGGGAGAGAGCCCCCTCATTTCAGATCATCAGTGACATAGAGGCCAGCATGAACCTGAGCTTCCCCATCACTACCCAGGCCCTGGGCTCTGGTGGGGTGTTTTCACAACTGTGCAGTTGTACACGCATCTGCTGCATTTGTAAGGCTCTTGCCCGGGTGAGTAGGGGAGTGGAGCTGGAGTTGACCTTGTCTAGCCAACGTGACCAAACTCCCACCGCATACGGGGTCAGCCTCCCTGTCCAAACCCAAATGCCCATAGGAGACATCTGGGGAGTCACAACCATGCAGGTGCCCCATCCCCACCTTTGGACACAAACACCTGGCACGGATGGTTTATGTGAGGTCCCTGTGAGCCCAACACACAGCCAGGGCGGAGGACCAGCACCCTCAAAGGTTTGGGTTGAAACGTTTGTGAAGCAGGCCTTTTGCAGGCTCAACAGGCAGCGTGCCCTTTTCAGGGCTAAGCCCACAGAGCACAGGGGCTCACACAGTGAGCCCCCTCTCAGCTCTCATCCTTCTCCTCTCTTCTGATGGGGCACCTTCCTGTCACTCAGGCCCCTGATGGCTAATTCTATCCCCATCTCCTTGGTTTCCTTCTGCAGACTTCGGATGCTGTCATCAAGGTGGATGTGGTGAGTATGGGACCATCTGGGGGCTCTGAGGAGATAGAACCCTACAGTGGCATAGGGCATCAGGCCAAGGGGCCCCACATCTGGGACTGAGCCACTCCCTGGCCCCTGGATGCTTGGGGCCAGCACACCCCTCCACAGAGGCAGAGGGAGAGAACTATTCAGGCAGGAAAACCTCCGAATGCCAGGAGTGCCTTGGCCAGCGGCTAGAATTGGGAAGTCATGATCCTGTCTGGGCCCTGGCATCCTTCTCCAAGCCCAGCCCCTTTGACAGTGGTGGCCCCCAGGAGCCTCACGGAGTCTAGGGCTTCCCAGAAGTAAATAGAAGGGATGGGGGACCCTTGGATGGTCTGGGGCTCAGAGAATGGCCAGGGAGCAGGGCTGTAGGCAGGACTCTGGACACGGCCAAACTTCCAGGCTGACGAGGAGAAGGAGAAGAAGAAAAAGAAGAAAAAGGGCAGCTCAGAAGAGCCAGAGGAGGAGGAGCCGGATGAGAGCATGCTGGACTGGTGGTCCAAGTACTTTGCCTCCATTGATACCATGAAGGAGGTAAGTCCTCGGGCCTGGGCTGCCAAGGAAGAACAGGGCTATGGGAGCTGACCCCAAGTCCACATCATCCCCTCCTAGCCAGCTTCTTACCCATCCCCCACCAGAGCCAGTTCTCACACTGCATTAACCCGAGCTTGGAACAGACTTGTCTCACATCCTTGACGTACTAGCTCAGCACCCGCCTTTTCCAAGATGGCGGTCGGCCTACCTTCCCTGGCTAGGTTTTCTCTTGTCTTCACTCATTTATACCACAAACATCTCCTCAGTATATATGATGAGTCAGACACCATCCTAGGTAGTGTGGGAGCCAAAGCCCATACCTGGCCTAAGGAGCCCTCATGGACATGTTGACTGATACAGTACAGGGTGATGACAAAGGCAGATCAGTGCCTGGGGGAGTCAGAGGAGGCTTCACGGGGAAGGTGACCTTTGAAGAAGAGGAGAAACATGTTCTCAGAGGCCAAAAGGGAGCAATGATTTGCATCCGTTAGGACTTGCATCTGTTCATACTGCTTTGCTCTCCACATCTCTGTCCCTGTGGCTGTGGAATGTTCTTTCCCCACTGTGTGCACACAGCTTCCGCCTGCCAAGGCTGATTGCACAGTCCAGAAAGTGCATCTCTCCTCTTCCTCCTTTGTCTCTCTCCACCCCGCCTACCCAGCTCAGGGCACTCCCTGACTGACCAACCAGCCAGGAGGGACGTGTGCCTGTGATGTGCTTCCTTGGTAGGACCTGAGCTGATCCAGCCACCCTCTCTCCCCAGGCCGTTTCTGTGACCCAGGCTGTGTGTGGGGTTGACTGTCCACTGTTAGGTTAGTCGGCTAAGCTACTGTATGTAGCGAGTTAGATTGGTGTAAAGAAGACAGAAGCTTCTTTCTTTCTCCCATAATATCTCCGAGAGTGGCATTAGGCTGGTAGGGGGACATAATGGCAGCAAGTACAAAGCCCCTGCATCTGTGTGGTTAGAGATGGCTCACCCTCGGGTCCTAATACCAGAGCACAGGAAGAGGTAAAGAGAAGAAGAGGAAGCACACTCCTTTCCTCTTAAGGGCTCAACCCGGAGTTTGCACATATCCCTTCCATTCACGTTGTCTGGAATCTAGTCCCTGTAGCCATACTTAGCTGCAAGGGAGGCTGGGAAATGTAATCCCTGACTACATGCCTGTGTGTCCAGAAAAACTTCTAAACGGCAGGAGGGCAGATCACTGGGGGTCACCTAGTGGTACCTTCTCCCACCATCACCTGCTGGATTCAAGCAGGCCAGGCTGGAGCTCCAAGGGGCTGTGTGTGGTCTCCGTGTCTCTACTCCTGTAATATGCACAGGCTGCCACCAGGGGGCGCCTTGGTCGAACCCTCGTGATTTCGTTTTCCAGCAGGTGGGGTGGCCTGTGGGAAGGCACGTAAAACACATTTTCTGATTCAGTTATACTTTTCTACATTAAAAAAATAATAATAACACTAAGAATAAACATTAAAGGGCATTTTATTTTTAGATGATACACAATGCAAAGAATCATAAACTCCTGACTGTAGTCCTATTGTACACATCATAAACTTTTTTTAACCCACTTACACAGAGCATGTGATGAGCTTGAAACCCAGTGGGACACTGTTCCTGTTTCTCGTTTTTTAAGATGTTATTTATTTATTTGAGAAAGAGATCACAAGCCAGGAGGGGGCAGGGCAGAGGGAGAAGCAGGCCCCCAGTGGGCGGGGAGCAGGAAGTCAGACACGGGGCTCAATCCCAGGACCCCGATATCCTGACCTGAGTTGAAGACAGATGCCTAACTGACTGAGCCACTCAGGTACACCAAACACTTTTCTGTTTCTAAGTATTTAAGACTGGTCTGAGACCACAGTGTGGGATCAAAAGACCCCTCCCCAGGGAGCCCACCTTCCCTCCTCTTTCTTTTGGTAGCAACTTCGACAGCAAGAGGCCTCAGGCATTGACTTGGAGGAGAAGGAGGAGGTAGACAACACTGAAGGTAAGCCTGGGACGGTGGGTCTCTCCCTCCCATCCTGTTCCCTCAAGGGCCGGCTCCCCCGCCTGCCACACCGTGGCTTCTCTTTCCCCTCCCAGAGGCCCACACAGCTGCAGCAGCCACAAGCCACCAGCCTGGGCACCAGGAGCAGGCGTAGGCCCTCATCTGGGGTGGCCTGTGCTCGAACCCGTTCAGCAGCCACCGTGCTGAACAGACAGTTAGAGCCACAGGACATCAGAGCTGGAAGGGAGCTCAGAGCTCCAGCATTTTCCAGACCTTTCCATGGAACTCTGTTAATGGGTATCCCAGAGGGAAAAGAGCATTCTTTGGTTAAATGGATTAAACAGGTCTTTCGGCACAGAACTTCCCAGTGCCTTTAATATACAGATATTATAGTAAGTCTCTAAGTGGAAGATACAATATAAAATATTTCCCCAGCTTATCTGACCATCATGTACCCTTTCTTCTAAAACATTCCAACAACATCTACAGCTGGTGTTCCCCTGAATGAAGTTTGGGAAATGCTGATAGAGATCCGTCCTCTTAATGTGACAAACAGGTAGCTTGGGGCCAGAGAAGAGAGTGAGCTGGCCCCTTGCTGTGCTACTCAGGCCTCCTAACTCAAGACCCATGCTCCTTCCCTGCTGTCCTCTGCCAGAGGACCTGACAGCAGTCTGTACAAGGTCCCAGCATGGCTTTCTGGGTGTCCTGCACCCGTGTGAGGCAGGTATGCCGGGAGGCATTGTCTGCGGTTTACAGATGAGTACACAGAGCCCTGAGAAGTCAAATAAATCAGCAAAGTAAATTAGCAGCGGGTCTGGGTCTCTCACCCAGAACCTCCCGCTCCGTCAATTCTGCCCCAAACTGACCAGGGCCTCCTTTTCTGGTTCTGGCCAGGCCTGAAGGGGCCGATGAAGGGCAAGGAGAAGGCAAAGGCAGTAAAGGAAGAGAAGAAAAAGAGAACCCAGAGCCCCGGCGCCGGCCAGGGCTCTGAGGCCCCTGAGAAGAAGAAACCCAAGATTGATGAGCTCAAGGTGAAGCTTGGGGAGCAGACCCAGGAAGGGGCGTGGGGTCCTGCCTGGGGCAGGACGTGGCAGATGGGGCAAGCCAGAGGCCACGTGGTCACGCCTTGTCCCACCGGCGGCCCGGCCCGGCTCAGGTGTACCCCAAGGAACTGGAGTCCGAGTTTGACAACTTTGAGGACTGGCTGCATACTTTCAACCTGCTGCGGGGCAAGACAGGAGACGACGAGGATGGTTCCACTGAGGAGGAGCGCATCGTGGGCCGGTTCAAGGTCAGGCGAAGGACATGTGCCCAGGCCCTGAACCCTGAGCCGACCCCCTCCCTGGCCAGCTCTTATACGCTCCCCAAACCCCGAGCCCAGGGCTGACCATCAGGTGGAACTCTCAGCTACACTGACTGGCAAAGTATGAAAGTATTTCTATGCTGATTAAAAAAAAAAAAGAGCATCTGCCCCTAGCCCCCCACCCTCAACATTGCCCTGGGCGCTCCCTCCAGAACCCCGAACTTCCGTCTGATCCAGCAGCTAAAGGGTTAAGGCCCAGAGCAGTAGGGTGCAGACCCTACTGCAGTTTTGAATGCCACCCTGTGCCTGTGGGAACTGCACCCTGGCGCCCTTGCCTTGCCCCAGGGCTCCCTGTGCGTGTACAAAGTGCCACTCCCAGAGGACGTGTCCCGGGAAGCCGGCTACGACCCCACCTACGGCATGTTCCAGGGCATCCCCAGCAATGACCCCATCAATGTGCTGGTCCGAGTCTATGTGGTCAGGGTAAGACTCCCCTCAGATCCTCTCCCCATTGTCTCCCAAGTCCCTCTGCCCAGGGGGAACTTGAGCAGCTGCTAAGTGACCACCCCAGCTGGGAGACACCAGGAAGGTCATCTGGTCTAGTTGCCACCTTTTCCTTTTTTGGGATTTTATTTATTTATTTGAGAGAGAGAGAGAATGAGTGGGGGAGGGGGCAGAGGGAGAGGGAGAAGCTGAATCCCCGATGAGCAGAAAGCCGGACACGGGGCTCCATCCCTGGACCCTGGGATCATGACCTGAGCCAAGGGGAGATGCTTAACAGACTGAGCCATCCAGGCGCCCTTAGTTCCCATCTTTTATGGAGGAGGAAGCCAAGACCTGAGACAGGCAGTGACTTGCCCAGGATCTCACGGCAAGGCTCCTGTCTCTGATCCAGGGCTCCCACCCTTTGCCATCACGGGACCATCAGGGAAGGGGTGAGGGCACTGGAAGATGAGCAGGGTATGCGGGGAGGCTGTATGAGCAGGAGCACCCCTTCCCCATCCCAGGCCACGGACCTGCACCCCGCAGACATCAATGGCAAAGCTGACCCCTACATCGCCATCCGGCTGGGCAAGACAGACATCCGGGACAAGGAGAACTATATCTCCAAGCAGCTCAACCCTGTCTTTGGAAAGTAAGGCTCCTTGTGTCCCACGTGCACCCCCCAACCTTACCCCGGCTTTCCCAGCCCCAGCCCCACCCACCCTACCCCACCCCTGACCTTCAGCTCTTCCAACCCCCCCACCCTGCCAGGTCCTTCGACATCGAGGCCTCCTTCCCCATGGAATCCATGCTGACGGTGGCCGTGTACGATTGGGATCTGGTAGGCACCGACGACCTCATTGGGGAAACCAAGATCGACCTGGAGAACCGCTTCTACAGCAAGCACCGCGCCACCTGCGGCATCGCCCAGACCTACTCCATGTGCGTGGGGCGGGTCTGTGCACACGTGCTGGCCTTGACCCTGAAGACAAGATCAGAGATTGTGATTTGGGAAGGTGGCTCTAGAATGGTTTCTGTCCCGGGCCAGGGCAGCTTCCCTACAGGCTCTGGGCAGACCACAGATTCTAAGACAAGGGGAGAGCCAGAGGAGTCCAGGACAGAGGAGGCAGGGCAAGGAGAGAACCCCGGGCTGGGAGGAGAGGAGGCACTGCCCCGCAGAGTCCACTGGGGACTGGCCAGTCTCTGACAGGCTGCGTGACTCTGTTCATATCCTTCAGCTCTCTGGTTATCAGGGTCCTCATGGGAGTCTTCAAAGTACCAGAGGAGGGGGCACAGTTGGGGAATGGGTTGGGCTGCACTGGGGGAGGCTGAAAGCCCATCCTTGGGACACCATGGAGCCTGGGGTCAGAGACATCAGCCTCCAGCAGCCCTGGTGTCTCAGGTGGGGCCCACTTGCTGACAAGGGGCAGCAGCCACCTTAAAAGAACTGGCTGAAGACCGTTACCACCTGGGGATGGGCCCAGCCACACCCTGAGCCCCCACGAAGTCCGTGTGTCCCCTCCCACAGACATGGCTACAATATCTGGCGGGACCCCATGAAGCCCAGCCAGATCCTGACCCGCCTCTGCAAGGAGGGCAAAGTGGACGGCCCCCACTTTGGGCCCCCCGGGAGAGTGAGGGTGTCCAACCGTGTCTTCACTGGACCCTCCGAGATCGAGGACGAGAATGGTAATGGGGCTCTGGGCACAGCCACGGGTGGGGGGAGGGCAGTCAGAGGCCAAGAGGAACCCACACTTCCCTGAGGCAGGACCTTGAAGCCTAGACTGGGGTCTCCTTAGACCCTCTGCCTATCAGCCTAGAGTACCACTCCTGTCTGCCCAGCCTCTGACCTCCCATCCTGCATAGCACCTGCCCACTTGTCTTCCCTCTCCCTCTCAGAATTCTTGCCGGGTAGGAAGGTTCTCCCCATTCTGCAGCTGAGGACACTAAAACCCAAAGTGTTACAGTGACTTGCCCGAGGTCACATGGCTCTTCAGAAGCAGAGTGAGGTGTGGGCTCAGATCTGACTCCGAGTCCCTCCTTTGCCCATGCGGCACCTCCCAGAGAATAGAGAGCCATGTGTGCTGAAGAAATATTGCTGGCCACCTTCGGGGTGCTGGGCCAGGAAGTGGATTCCTGCCCTTCCCACCCTCACAGCCCAGGAGGAGTCTCTGGTCAGCTTTCCCAGCCAGAGCAAACCCCAGAACACAGGACTCCCTAGGCTTTAAGGGGCAGCTGAGACCTTGGGCAAGCCAGTTCTTCCCCTGTGCCTCAGTTTCCCCAACAGTAAAAAGGAGATAAGATGGCCAGGTGATGGTTCTGGGGCCTCTCTGTGCCCCTGAGTCTAGCCCAGTGCAGGTCTTCTGTTCTGCTGAGGCCGTGTGCAGCCGACCCACCCGCACCCACAGGTCAGAGGAAGCCCACAGAGGAGCACGTGGCGCTGTGTGCCCTGAGGCACTGGGAGGACATCCCCCGTGTGGGCTGCCGCCTGGTGCCCGAACACGTGGAGACTCGGCCACTGCTCAACCCTGACAAGCCAGGCATCGAGCAGGTGACCCTCGCGGGCCAAGATCTGAGGTTCTTTGGTATCTAGGATCGGGGCGTCCCAACCGGAGTCTGTAGAATCCTCATACTGGTCGCCACATCCCCAAAAATCTGGCAGGCACTTCCCCACCGCGGCCCCTCACAGTGACTCCAGGGCTGGGAGTGTTTGCTTTGAGCGAGAGTCACGTGGGCTCCGGGGCAGCCCTGGACTGCCTCCCCTAGAAGCTGGGATTGGCTATTGGTGATATGGTAGAAATTCCGGCATCTCAGGATGAAAATGGAGGAACTGGGTCCTGAGGGAACACAGGTTGCGGGGTGGGGTGGAGGGTGGCAGAGGAGAGAGCTGGCCTTCCTGGGCAGGGGGGAGCCCGTGGGGAGATCAGCACGCCTCCCTCCTCCGCAGGGCCGCCTGGAGCTGTGGGTGGACATGTTCCCCATGGACATGCCGGCCCCCGGGACACCTCTGGACATCTCCCCCCGGAAGCCCAAGAAGTGAGCTTCTGCAGCCCAGCACCTACTTCCTTCCCGTCCACCCCTCCACAACCTTCCCTCCTGTAGGGGCCCCAGGCTCAGATCACCCACATCACCTTAGTCAGTGGTGCTTCCCCTGTGGCCTGGTGGGGGAGGGGGAACAGAGCAACCCCTGGAGCCCTCAGTGGGGCTGGCCCTGGGTGGGCCCTCTTGACCAAGGCAGAGCCACACCCCTGGGTGCAGTCCCAGAGTCTGAGAGGCGATGCGCCCTCGCTGGCACCCTCCAGTGGATTGCCATCCTCACAGCAGCCACCACCCCCGAGCCTGCTCCTTGTGTTGTCCCCACTCCAGGCTGTCACTAAGCTCTCCCAGCTTTTATTTAAAACCCCCGCTGAGGAGATATGCAGGAGGGTGGCCAAAGTGCCTGCCTCTCCCACTTGACCCTGGCCAGGTCACGTTGCCTGCCAGGTCCTCAGTTTTGCCATCTGTAAAATGGCAGGATGGAGTTGCTGCCAGTTCTGACATCCTCGGTGCCTGGAACCAGGGCTGACTGCAGGGGATGGGGAAGTAGCACAGGCCCCGTACTCAGAGGGGCCCCTTGCTTATTTCAAGATGGCGATATTTAAATTCTTAACTTTTTAAAAGGGGCCCCACATTTCCATTTTGCACTGGGTCCTGCCAGTTATAGAGCAAATTCTGCCGGAAATAGCCTCCAGGTGTGAGGTCACGAGGATGCTATTCCCGGGCCGGCCACTAGGGGACACGTCACCCCACGGTGTCACCCGGGACTTATAGTCAAGGTATGACGTAACTCCAGTGAGAGCCACACTCCAAGTGACATGGAGGGGGTGACTCAACCTCTCTCCTAATGGCTGAAATGTAACCACCAATTTGCAATGACAATTATACTTCAAGGGGAAAAAATCCTTTTTGGGGACAAGGACATGAAGGAAACCAGATTGCATGAGTGTCCACTGCCAGCTGCTGGGCTTCAATATGCACTTGTGTTAGAACTGGATGTCTTCTGGCCTCTGAAGACCGGGATCATGCTCAGGAGCCCAGCAGCGGCCCCTGCCCCTCCTGGCCCCGGGCCAGCCTCTGTCCAGGAGTGTGCGCCAAAGTGCTCTTGGCCCAGCGGGCCGGCCAGACAGGCTTCCCCTAGAGGTCTCTTCACAGCAGCCATGCTGGCTGGTGACCCTCTCTCCGTCATCCAGGGCCCCACCATCCCCCTGTCCTCTCCACTCCCCCTCCTCACCCCCTTCCCTGAATCAGCTCTCTCCACCCCAACCTGGCCCAGACCCATGCTCACCCCGAGTCCCCAGAACTCCCCTCGGTTACCTGCCCCATCTACATCCAAGACCCTGGGGCAGCCGGCAGCCCCGGACTGCAAGCCAGCCTCTCCCCTGCCCAGGTACGAGCTCCGGGTCATCGTGTGGAACACAGATGAGGTGGTCCTGGAGGACGACGACTTCTTCACTGGGGAGAAGTCCAGTGACATTTTTGTGCGGGGGTGGGTGAGAGGGTCCCTGGCTGGGGCGGCAGAGGTAGGTTGGGAGGCACGCTGGGCTGGGTGAGCCCATCTTCCTGGGAGGCAGGAGAAGAGGGAGGGGGCTCCCTGCGGGCGGCCACAGGTCTGAAGCCGATGACACCGGGCAGGTGGCTGAAGGGCCAGCAGGAGGACAAGCAGGACACAGATGTCCACTATCACTCCCTCACTGGCGAGGGCAACTTCAACTGGCGCTACCTGTTCCCCTTCGACTACCTGGCTGCTGAGGAAAAGATCGTCATCTCCAAGAAGGAGTCCATGTTCTCCTGGGATGAGACAGAGTACAAGATCCCCGCAAGGCTCACCCTGCAGATCTGGGACGCCGACCACTTCTCCGCGGATGACTTCCTGGGTGCAGGGCTGGGGAACGGAGCGGGTGGGGAGGGGGAGGCTGAGGTAGGGGGAACCCACCCTGGGGAGGGTCAACCCAACCCGGCCCATCAGAGCTGACTCTGAGGCTGCCGTAGGGGCCATCGAGCTGGACCTGAACCGGTTTCCCCGGGGCGCGAAGACGGCCAAGCAGTGCACCATGGAGATGGCCACGGGGGAGGTGGACGTGCCCCTGGTTTCCATCTTCAAGCAGAAGCGCGTCAAAGGCTGGTGGCCCCTCCTGGCCCGCAATGAGAATGACGAGTTCGAGCTCACGGTGAGGACCACTGCGGCTTGGGCAGAGGGCCGGGCTGGGCCTGGCTAGGGTGCTGAGGGCCCAGCACCCCTCCTGGGCACTGGGATCCTTCTGTTCCTTTCTGCAGGGCAAGGTGGAGGCAGAGTTGCATCTGCTGACAGCCGAGGAGGCAGAGAAGAATCCTGTGGGCCTGGCCCGCAATGAACCTGACCCCCTAGAGAAACCCAAGTGAGTGCACTGCCTGCTCCTCCACCCCCAACGCTGGTCCTTGGGGCCACAGGAATAGGAAGGAGGTGCTGGAACCTTGACTTCTTGCTCCTGCTAAGCAAGCACCTCTGTGCTCTCTATCCCTCTCTGGGCTCCCCTTTCTGCTTCCCCGCCTCCCCACAATCCACCTCTCCCTCTGAACCAAAGCACAGGCTACCTTTGCAGGAAAGCGGCACCTCTCCCAGAGAAGGCCCCATTTCACAGAGTAAAATGCTCTTCCTAGTTTTTGCCAGAAGCTAGCAGCTGCAGCGCTGGGGTGTGAGGTCCCCAGCAGCCCTGATGGCAGGGAGGCCCCCAGAAGTGCCCACACTCAGCTCAGGGGCAAACCCCCCACCCCCCCGTAGCGAGGCCCAGCCACAGCCTGAGCCTTTGCCCAGACCTGCGCTTCAGGATTCTTGAACCCTCGCAAGTCTGCCGGCTCAGTCCTGGGGCGCCTGTCCTGGGGCGCACACACCGCGGGCTGGGCCTCCAACTGCTGCAGCTCAAGCTGCTGCTCCCCCTCCTCGCCCTCTTCCTCTACCTGGAGCCAGGTTGCTTGGCTGAGAAGGCTCTGGGGCCTGAGCCTGACGTCCTGCTGGCTCTGGTACCCCTCGCTTCTTTCTCTGGAGTCCGGGCTGCCGAGCTCCGCAGTGCGTGGCACACGTACACAAACACACGCACACACACGCGCACACACACACAGGGCAACTTCCAAGCCGTCCCACGGTCCCATAGGCTCTCGGAACCAAAATGACTGCTGTCTATGAGTGCGTATTAGGCCAGAGAGGCCCAACAACTTGCCTAAGGTCACCGAGCAGATTAGAGCTAAGACCCAGCCCAGTTTTCAAATGGCCAGCTTGGTGTTCTGGGCAGGACACTGCTTCCTGTTGTGGTGACAACCAGCCAGCCTCTAACCTGGTGCCACTGGCAGAAGGCAGTTGGCATGTGGATGGGGGACAGGGAAAGGTTTGGCCAGAATTAGCCAGCAAGGCCTCACTAGTTCCCACCAGCTCGGACCTCCCCACCCAGAGCCTAAGGAAAAAGGCCGTGCTGCCCAGGAAGGCTCTCCACCCCGGCCCCTCAGCTTAGCCACCTAGCCCTACGTGTGCAGTGTCTCTCCCGCCCTTTGCCAGCCCCAGAGGCAGGGTCCGAGTTTAACCCTGCTGTGCAAATAAGGAAACTGAGGCTCAGACAGGGGCCAGGAAACCAGGTGCCCTGCACCGGAGCCCCACTCTGCCCCGAAGGCTCTGAAGAGCGTGGTCTGCGTCCTCAGGGGGTCACTGGGACAGGAGTTTGAAAAGGCTTATTCAATACTTGAATATTCTATCTCATCTCCTGTAAAACCTACTGTGTCGTAACACCGACTGCAGAAGGGAAAGTTTAGCCGGCCCTCTTGGCCGGGAGGCCGGGGGAGAGGTGGGGAAACGAGTGGTAGGCGTCCCACGGGGGCTCCTCAGAGCCCAGTGGCCCAGTGGGGACAGATGCTCATGTTCCCCAGAAAGGGGGTGAGGCTGAGACACGCTGGTTTCCCAGAGACCATGCGGGGCAGCCCCGGAGCTCAGACAGGGAGCAGCCCTGGTGGCGGCCCCTTCCCTACTGAGCGAGTGTCAGGGGTGGGGGGAGAAGGTTGACAGCTGGGACTGCCGGAAAGTCTCTCAGCCTTGGGAGGGGCCCAGATGCCAGGGGATCCCACAGAGAACGCCCCCCCCCCCACCGCCAGCATGTAAGCAGCGAAACTGGTACTTAGAAAGGGCGTGAACCCTGACTCCAGTCACTGCTTTCGGGGCCAGGGCTGGGACAGGGCCTGTGGGGGTCCAGAAGCACTGAGGGCACCGGGTGTCCCCGGGCAGACCCACTGCCTGACGACCTGTCCCCCGCCACCCCTAGCCGGCCTGACACCGCCTTCGTCTGGTTCCTCAACCCCCTCAAGTCCATCAAGTACCTCATCTGCACACGCTACAAGTGGCTCATCATCAAGATAGTGCTGGCCCTGCTGGGGCTGCTCATGCTGGCGCTCTTCCTCTACAGCCTCCCCGGCTACATGGTCAAGAAGCTCCTCGGGGCGTGAAGCCCTCGGCCAGGTGGCCACTCCTGCCTGGCCACTCCTCTCCCGGGCCGAGCCTCTGCCCCTCCTCATCCTGGGGAGCCCAGTGTCCACCCCTGTGGCCTCAGGTCCCAGAAGCCGGCTGCTGGGCTGGTGACCCTGCCCCTCTCATCATCCCACCTCCCCCCCAAGGCCTGCTGCTTGCCCTGGGCCACCCATCTGGTCCCCGCCTGTGGGGTGGGCGGGAGTGGGGTCCTGTCCCTCCTTGGCTGAAGCACCCTTGGCTCCCTATGGCCACCCCCGACCTTCCCCCAGGCCTTCCAGGGGAGGAATAAAGCTTTAATGGAATTGACTGAGAATTAGCCAGTGCCCCCAGCTATGAAAACAATGAATAAGCAAAAAGCACCACCCTCCCTCCCCCAGAGCATCCTGTGAGCGAGGCCACACCACCCCTCTCTGTTCTGCACTCGTGGGCCAGACCCGTCCAGCCAAGGGGGTGGAGGCGGCTGCTTCCGCCCTGTGGCCCTCCGGAGTGGCTCCTCCTGCTGCCCAGGGAGCTGCCGTGGTGGGTTCACGAGCCACACCCTGCCCTGCCTGTGGGTTTCGATCACTTCCCAGAGCTTCCTCTGCACAGTCCAGTGCTCAGAAGCCTAGATGAGGCGCAGCGAGGGTGAACCCCGGTACCCCACCCCGTGCCCACCCGCCCTGCCCGGCGCTCGTGGAGGCCAGGCTAGGAGGTGGTGCTTGCAGTGAGAGCTGGATTTCTGTTGGCTGTTGTTCCTTTCTTGAGTGGTGGTTTGTCTCTTAATAAAAGGAATTAAACACTGAGCTGACCAGCACTGGGCAAAGCGGGGGGACCAGAATAGGGGCACAGGGTCGGTGAGCCCTCTGACGCTGGCAGACTCAGCACCAGCTGGACCTCTCCACCTCTTCCTCTCTGGATAGTCTCATGGCCCAGGGTTCAAGGGCTGAAGGCACTGGGCCACCTGCCCAGGCTGCCCACGGGAAGAGCCTCACGCTATACCAGGTGGAACCAGGGACCCCAAAAGCTCACCAAAAGGGTCCTGCAGGCCCAAGGACAATGTGAAGGCTAAAGAGTCTACAGGAGCCCAGGGCACGTGGGAGGCTCAGTTGCATAAGCCTCCAACTCAGCTCAGGTCTCATCTCAGGGTCATGAGTTCAAGCCCTGCATCAAGCTCCACACTGGGCGTAGAGCCTACTTAAAAAAAATAAAAAAGACCCCACAAAAGCCCCCGAAGTTCCAGCCTCCAGTCAGAAACACCAACTGCCCCCAGATGCGAGAAGGGGGTCCCATGCCCTTGGCCTAGGCCCAGTCCCACAGTGACCGGCCTGTTCTGGCCCAGTCTGAGGTGGCCTAGCCTGTCACTGGACCTGAGCTCTTCAAAGAGATTCAGCCACAACTTTTTAAAGACTTTAATGGTGACGGCAGGATACGGGTACCGACTCGTTGCCTCAGTTCACCGGACCCTGTCCCGGCAGCTCCGGAGACTCAGAGTGGTCCCAGGCAGGTCCTCGGGGGGAACGTGCCAGCGGCGGCTCTGGGCCCGGCCCCGGCCCCAGCATACAGCCCGACACGGCAGCCTTCGGAGGCCCAGCTCTATTTCGTGGGGACCCGGAGCACCTGAGTTGGTGGAACTTGCAGTTCAGAGTTTATCTGGAAACGAAAGCGGAAAGGTCATTACACTTCTCCCAGGGCCCTCCTCCTTCGCACCCATGGGCTCTCCTCAGCCTCCAAGTGTCTGCAAGCATTTCCTCCCCAAGCGCTTCTGAACGGCAGCGAAAGCCGCCAGGCTGCCTTCCTTCAGAGGAGAAGTCCTGCGGCTTCTGGTCTGGCTTCTGCTCCCGCCAGCTAACAACCTTTGGTAACCTTCTGAGCCTCCTGCTCTGAGTCACTCTCAACTCCTCCGTCCGCCCCTCACCTGTGCAACCCACTCCCGGTCTAGCCCTGCCCTTCCCTGCTCCTCCCCGCCCTCCTGGGGTAGCAGCACGGACGAAAGCGTGGGCCACGCAGCCCTCTGAGGTCTGTCACCGGCCGAGAAGCCATCACGACACCAAGGCTTACCACAGCTTCCGTTCAGGTGTGGCCTGGGGCCTGAAACCATGGCAGGGCCACACTCCCAGTTCCCGGGCTTGTGGCTGTGGCCTCAGTCACCTCAGTCACCTCTCCCACACACAGCTGGTGACAGAGGACCCGCCCTCAGCCCAGTGCGTCAAGACTTGTCCTGGCCAGCACCAGTGGCAGAGCCAGCCACTGTGTGACGAACAGACTCTACCCTCTGAAACAGAGACGGTGAGATTCCTTCTCCCGCTGGCCACGGGCAAGTTGCCCCAACCGTCACCGGCGTGATCAAGAGTGGGGACCAGGGAATATCTGTCCCAGCTGGAGCGTCTTCTAGCCACGTCATATCCCAGGCCCGACAACCTGGGCCGGCAGGTGGGAAGGGCCCAGGGCTCTGGGCATGTCACAGAGTCTCCTGATTTTGACTCTCCTTTTTGGGAGAATCACTTGTGCCCTATCGACTTCACAGAGGGGGTACGAGAAAGGGGAAATTTCATAAGGTAGGGCCCTGTGGCCTGTGACACTATGGTGGGCTTTGGCCCTGTCTCTGAGAATGGTCCAGCAAGCAGCTGGCACCAAAGACCGTGGCATCAGAGGGGCCCTGTTATAGCCCAGACGACCTGGAGGAGACTTGGGGCAATGTCCTCTCCATTGGCTGATAATTCTGTCCCAACCTGAGGCATGACTGTTCATATTTTATGTCACATCTCAATGCTCCCTTGCTCTGGTGAGGGAAGAAACTCATCTCCTAAGAGGAGTCCCACGGCCTCCCTCAGCCTCCTGCCTGCCCTCCTTGGAGGGTCCCTGCCACCCACCTTGGAATCTAGATACTGTTGCAGCAGCATCTGGAGCTCGGTGTTCTGCTGCTCCAGGGAACGGTTCTCTAGCAGCAGCTTGGCCCTCTGGGTCAGGACGAGGCTTTGGGTGGAAAAATAGGTTAGAGGCTCATTGACTCCTCTTCCGTCCTCTGCCAAGGAGGGGTGGGGATCTCTGGGTTTCTGTTGTGGTTAGAGGTGGAAAAGGAGCCCAGAAGCCTCACCCACCCACCTTCCTGCCCTGAACGGACCAGGTGGGCAGGAACAGAATGGGACCCCTGGGCCGGGGGGCCAGCCACCCAACACCACAGGCCCCTTTGGCAGGAGGTTTCTCTCAAAGGCAGCTTTTTCTCTCCAACCCAGGGACGTGGCAAATGTGGCCCTGGCAAGCAGGATCCTTCCCCAGCAACTGCCTGGCCTCCTCCTTTTCCTGCACAATGACATGCGCACTCACTGGTATTTCTCCAGGGCTGTGTACAGGGCGTCCCAGAGGTTCTGCGTGGCATCAGGGATAACCGTGGTCAGGGCCTCCCAATACTCCGAGTCCTTCGAGTTATCTCGCACATACTTCATCTTCACTGGTGCCTGAGAGTCCCTGAAGGTCAAGAGTGACAGTGGCCTCGTCTCCACCTGGCACCCCTGGGCCTCCACGTGGTGCCAGCCTCAGCGCCCACCCCTCACACTCTCACTTTCCCACCGCCCACCTACCCACTCCCCTACACCAGCCTATCGGTTTATGGCAGATTCCCAGAAAAGGCATGTGACTATCATCAACGTTCCCGATTCCTGGTGCCACTGTCCCCTTTGTGACAGCATCACTGGCGTTCTATCCACCCCCTTCTCTCAGCCAGTTTACCTCACTGGCATTCCATCCTGCCCATTTTTTTCACTAACGCATCTCAAACCCCCCTCAAAATTTGGCTTCCCCTCGAGGATAGCCTTGGTCCAGGATATCGTCACCTCCACCGGGACAAGCCTTCAGTTGCTCTCCTGTAGCCAACATCACCTCCCTCCCTGCCACCAAAGGGTTCTTTCAATGCAAGCCTAGGGGTGCCTGGTTCAGTGGGTTAAGCGTCAGCCTTCGGCTCAAGTCATGATCCCAGACTCCATGCTTCTCCCTCTGCCTGCCATTCTCCCTGTTTGTGCTCAATCTCTCTCTCTCTCTCTGACAAATAAAATCTTAAAAAAAAAAAAAAAAAAAAAGGCCTACCCATGGCTGCCCCTCTCCTCAAGACCATGGTCTGGCTCCAGTCCCATCAATTCAAGATCTGGCCTGGCTCCCCACCCACTGACCACACTTCCCAGGGAACACCCTGACAGCAGCCACACCTCTCCGTCATGATTCTCGAACACACCTTTCCCCACACTGTGACACCCTGAAATGCCCTTTCCCCCACTTTATCCACCTCAGAAAACCCAGTCTAGGTGTCTAAAGCCCTCACGGACAAGCCAGATGGGGGGGTTGCCACTGCTTCCTCTGAGCAGTGTGACACCTTGTTACATTCTGGCCATTGTCCTGATGACAAGGTGTGACCTACACACAGCAGACCCCGTGACTGACCCCTGAATGAATGATGCATGAGGAAATGCAAATCACTTGTGCCCACGGGTTCCTCCAGCCCTCCCCCATCATCTTTTCCTTCCTGCCCGGGTTCCAGCCCGCTCTCCTGGGCCTCAGGAAAACCCTCCAGCACCGTACTTGGGTTTCTTCAGACCCATGACAAAGGCCTCCAGGATCTTGAGGACATCATTGGGGTGGATGAGACTGGGAGAAGGGGGAGCCTCCTTCTCTTCCGGCTCCCCTTCCACGAGGCTTTCCTCCTTCTGTTCCTCGAGGTCTATCTCCTCTCCTGGCTCCTGTCCCGACATCAGGCTTGTTTGTTCCTATGGGGGCGACAGATGCCAGGGGTTGAGCTGGAGAAACACGCAACGGTGACTGTGGACTGGGGGTGCAGAGCAAGCATGAGTGTCTGAAGACAGAAAAAGGAGAAAAGTCTACAGTAGGTTACAGAAAAGATGCAAAGGGACACATTTACAGGACGGAAGAAACGGTGAGCGGCAAGAGAGCACGAGAAGCGCGATGGGATCAGGGAGAGGCACACGGGGGCTTCAAAACAGCGATAACCTCCTATTTCTAAATCGGGACTCATAGGTATTCATTTCACTGATATTCATAAAGCTGACACCACATATATATATTTATCTTTTTGAATCAAAAATCACAAACTACCTTTTAATTTTTTAATTTAAAAAAGTCTTCCTCCTACTTGTAGTTCATTCTCGTGGTCCATTCCGTTCACCACCCGCAGGCAAACCAACGTCATCAAGGTCTTACCCTCCTTCCAGAGAAATCCTCTGTCTATATAAGCAACGCCTTCCCTCCTGTTTTCACACAAATAATAATCTGCGGCAGACCCAGTTCTGCACTTGGCATTTTTCACATACCGATAAACTTTAGAGATATTTTCACGTAAAAAACTGTGTAAAGAACTTCCTTGATTTTTTGTTTTGTGTTTTGTTCCTGGTGCATAGCGTTCTGCTGTCTCGATGCACCACGGATGAGGAAATCAATCCCTTCGCGATGGAGTTGTAGGTTGTTTGCGATCTTTTCCCATTTCGAGTGGTGCTGAAACCCATGAGCTACAACAAGCACGTGCTTTCGTCGTATTGAGACAGAGCTGCAGAGCAAAATCCTAGAGGAAGAACTGCTGGGGACATGTTTGTGGTGTTGTCATCCACACTGGACACTGCCCTCCACAGAGGTTACAACAACCGGCTCATAAGCAGTGACAGGAGCATGTCTGGTTCCCACGCCCGGGCCGTCACTAGATCCTATCAAACTCTCAGAGTTTTGCCTACGTGACAGGTGCAGATGGAAATTGGAACAGTTTTCATTCTCACTTCTCTTATTATAAGAAGCCTGGTTGTCTTCTCATATGTTTAGAAGTTACTCATATTGCCTCTTATAGGAGATTTTTGCTCATATCCCTCGTCCATTTCATTGAGTTGTTGGTCATTTTATTGGTTTATTTGAGTTCTTTGTATATCAAAGAAATAGGCCCTTAACTGTGGTAGGAGTTAAAAACATTCCCCACCCCCACCCCAGCTGTCATCTTTATCTTAATTTTGCTTTCAGTGATTTTTGCTCCACAGGGTTGTGTTTGTTTTGTTTTGTTTCACGTAGTCAAATACATCCTATTTTCCCCCCTTTATGGCTTCTGCGTTTTGTTCACCCTGCCAATTCTTCTTAGAAACCTATCAGGATACTCACCCTGGAGCCAGCAGTACGAACCATATTTTTAATTCAAGTTTTTAATTTTTAAGTTAAAACTTTATAATATTTTTTTAACATGGTGGCTTTTTTAGAATAGTGCATTACAATCAAGATGAGTATTACAGATGGGCCCTGCTTTGCAGGAAAGTGGTAAGGATCAAAATATTCAGAACTTGATGGGCACCGGGCTCCCAGGGCTGAAGCCTGGCTTTGAGGAAGGGCCCAGGAACAGACTCCCATCCCCCGTCATTCTTTCCCTTGCAAACAGAAAAAGTAATGATACCGGAAACACTACATTAGCTATCTCTGACATAAAACCCGCACTGTTTCTCTGGAAGGATTATACAAAGGCAGCAATGCCCTCTGGGGGCTTCCAGAATTTCAAACGTTCTCTCTTTTATTGCACTTCATGTTACCTGACCGGAGGGTGAATGATAAACTCGGTATTTGAGGAAGAAGTTCACCAGTTTATATAAGTCGTCCTCGCTTTCAATTCCAAGGGCCTGGGGAGAAACAGGAGCATTGCTCAAACACCACAGCAAGAAGTCCACCGGCTGGGAGAGTTAACAGACACTCAGCTCCTAAGAGCTGGAGGTTTGGCTTGTCCCCCGAGCCCCCCAGCACCTGCCACGGCCCAGAGTGAGGCCACTCAACACCGGGGAAGCTCAATGAGATCACATCTGAGCAGAGAAACAACGCTCAGAGTCACGAACAGCTCTGTACAGGCCTGGTGGGTATGAGAACGCTAGAGGAGGCTGGACACACATCCGAGTTCAGGGGTGTAGGGGAGAACCTACAGTCTGAGAGCCAGGCCGTGAGAGAGAAGCTGGTAGAGGAAGGGTCAGGGCTGGGAGAATCCGTGGCCAATTCGTGGCATGGAGAACGAGGAAAGGGAAGGAGGCGACAGAGAGCCCAGAGAAGCCCAGAGACCCATATCTCTTCCCAGGGCCACAGCAATGTTGGAAAAAAAGAGGAGGCCGGCTGAGAACGAGGCCCCCACCCCATCGACTCGGCCCAGCGGGACCCACCGAGAAGACGGCGTCCAGCCTCAGCAGATAGCATTCGTTCTTCTCCAGGGGAAGGAGAAGACTCAGCAGCTTGCTCTCTATGAGGAAACCCTGAGAAGGAAGATGACATCTCCAGTCAGAGACGGGTTTCCGGAATGAGTGCCGGGTCTGCAGCCTACCTCTGTGTAACTGTCAGCGATGACTCCACAGAGCAGGGCCCCGGGGATGAGCCCTTCCTGGACACAAGGCCAGTTCTCATCATGGCTTTAGTTCCTCCCACCTCAGAAGGGTACAGGCTCACCTCACCCCCAGCCCCTGGGCAAACTTCTAAGTCCCCCAGAGCAGCCCATACCTGATCCAGTCACAGATCCTCACCCGCCCAAAGTCGCTTCCCTCAGAGGCTGGCCCTCCAGTATCCAGAGACCAGGGCAGCAGGCTTTGAGATGGGGGGTGGGGGGGGACATGACGGCGGGGGTGGGTGGGGACACTGGGCGCCCGCCCGCACTCAGAGCTGGGAAGGCCTGGGGGAGAGCTGCGGGGGGGGGCGGCCACTGGCAGGAAGCCGGTGAGAAAGAGCAGCACCTGCCCCATGGCCTCTCCCAGCAGGAGCCGCCCTCAGGGGCAAAAGCCAGCTCTTGGCCAAAGAGAAGTGTCCCTAGGGGATGGGAGGCTGCCAGTCCTGGCTGCAGCTCTTGGACTCATCTCAGAAATACGGGCTTGTGCACCAGTCATATTGCTGGAACGCCTCAACTCCCAGCTGAGCCAGCTCCAGCACCCTTGACACAAAATCCCGTGGGTCTGGCTAACATGCCGCAGAGATACCTGGAGCCGAACACACCCCGAGAAATCACAGACTGTGCTCCCAGAGTCAAGCCACGTCAGCTGAGCCCACGCAGGTGGGCTCACTGAGGTGAGACGGGCGCCCCTTCTCTTGCAGAATCAGCTCTTTTTTTTTAATTAGCTGGAGCCCATGGGCCAACTTGGCCCACACCTTGCTGACCCACAAAGGGAGGACCCCTTTGCCAGCTGGGGGCAGCTCTGAGGCGGGGCCTGTCTGTGAATGGCCCCAGCTCTGCTGCTCGATGCTTGTGGCCTCCTGCATCCAGGCCGCGTCCGGCCCGGCCAGCCTGGGCAGCAGCAGCACACCGGACACAGGGGCCGGGGGTCCTTCCAGCGCAGCCCCACGTGGCCGGCCTCACCGACTCATCACACAGGAGCATCAGGATCTTTCTGGTAGTTCTTGGGGAAATCTGCTTTGGCAGGTCGAGGTAAGACTCTGCTTCCGAGGCGGCCTTCTCTGTCCCCTCCTCTTCTGCAGACGGGGCAGAGAGAAGAGAGAAGGGGGAGAAAAGGGAGATCCTTGCTTGATTTTGTTGACTTTGAGCAACAAATAGATTTTCTTGAGAAAATTTACCCATTAAAAAGCCTCTTTAAGGTCCTATGGAGTCTCATTAGCCAAAGAAAGCCTAGTGTGGCAAAAACAGGGAGGCTGGGGGTTGGTTTAATATGAGAGTAGCAGGAGAATTCTGCCATCCTACAATGCTTTGCTGTTCTAGATTTCATCTCTATGCCAACATCATACTCAAAATCCCGCCATGACCAGGAAGTGGAAGGGAGAGTTCGAACCTGTTTATTCTCACATTACAGAATAATCTAGCACATCTGCTAGGTGGTTTCTGAACCGGCCACAGATCAGAAGCTGCCGACGAAACCACGGTCCGGGGAACAGCCTCACTTCTTAGCAAGAACTGGTAGCTAATAGCAAGAGCCAAACATTTTCTTAATTAAAATTAGAAATTTAAAAATGATTTATACTGTATAACCCTCATCTGGAAATAGTCCTAAAAAATTGCCCTACCAGGTTTTACCAGTTGTTCGAAAGATAAAAGGAGACAATATAAATGATATCTTGAAAAGTATAAGACACATCTTGCTGGTGGAAGTGCAAAATGGTCCCGTCGGTATGGAGCAAGATCCAGCCGAATTACAGAGGCCTTTACCCTTTGATCCAGCAGTCCTACCTTTAAGGATCTATCCCAAAAATTCACCGGGAAAAATATGCAGACACAAACGCACCCAGCTATTTATTGCAGCAATGTTTATAAGAGCAAAAACAAACAGACCAAAACCTGGAAATATTCCAAGTGGCCACCAACAGACCATATCTGAGTAAGTTATAGTGTGGCCACACAAAGGAACACCGAACAAAAACACATGAAAAACGTGCCCTCTTACTACTATAGACTGACCTCCAGGATACTTCGTAAGTGAAAAAGGCAAGATGGAGAAAAACATATGCTTTTCATTAGGAAAGCAGGTCTGTATAAATAAAAACAAATATATATACACATTTGTTTGTAAAAGCAATGGAAAAATAAACCATACATTTTCAGATAGTTACCTACAGGAAAAGGATAAAAATAGAGTGGGGAGGGTAAGACTACATTTCCTCCAGTATACCTTGTTTTGTACATTTGACTTCGGAAGGATGGAACTATTTTACATAACTATAAAAACAAAATTAAATTGTAAAAAGCAATCCCTAACAACAAAAGTAAAACAAAACAAAAAGACCTAAGTATGTATTCGGTTGGTGACATAACCAAATAGAAACAATTCTTAGTGGCTTTAAAAGGCACCAGCCAGGGCACCTGGGTGGTTTGGTCGGTTAAGGGTCTGCCTTTGGCTCAGGTCATGATCCCAGGATCCTGGGATCCAGCCCCGTGTGAGTCTCCCTGCTCCACAGATAAGTCTGCTTCTCCCTCTCCCTTTGCTCCTCCCCTCTGCCCGTGCTCTCTCTCTATCACTCTTGCTCTCAAATAAATAAATAAAATCTTTTAAAAAAAATAAAATAAAAATAAAATAAAAGACACCAGTGGGGGTGGGTGGTGGTTGTGTGACTCGGTTAAGCATCTGACTCTTGGTTTCGGACATGTTCTCAGGGTTGTGAGATGGAGCCCAGTGTCCAGCTCCTCGCTCAGTACAGGTTCTGCTTTGTCCCCTCTCCCTCCGCCCCTCCCCCAGCTCTCTATCTCTCTCAAACAAAATCTTTTAAAAAAATAAATAATAAAATAAAATTTAAAATAAATAAAAGACCGCAATCTGTCTGTACATCCCTAGTGGAATGTGTCCTAAGAGTAAAAAGAACTTCAAAAAAGTTCAAACAATCTTTCATAATCATTTTGTTAGTGCCAAGTAGATACTTATTCTGCAACTGTTTTGTGGTTGTGGGAAAAACAACAAATAATTATTTTGGAGTCACTGTGCACCAAGATTTTCAAGTTAAGAGAAATGAGATGTACCTTGATAAGGTTAAGTAAAAATTCTGGCATCCCGATGATGAGGAAGTGTTGGAAGGAACAAGTGATTTATTTTATGGTGAAAATCTAATTCTACACCCTATGCTCATCCATTAGGAAGCCCTAAAAATTGATCTATCCCAACTAATGTGCACTCCAGCTCCCAGACTATGGCTTCAAAATACCATTCCCTTTAAAAGAGCTAGGCCGCCTTGACCTTGAGAACTTGCTGATTACAAACTTGAAGCAGGAATGTTATAATGTGAGACTGGAAATTGGGTCATTCTGGAAAGCCTGGAAGCTATTGATGACTACTGAGGTTGTATCAAAAGGACCCAGAAGCCAACAGGAATAGACCCCCACTGGCCGGATGGGACAACGTGAGCACCAGTAAGAATAAGGGCAGTAAAACAAAACACATCAAATTTGTTTAAATCCAATGTGTCCATAATGATATGTTTTTATTAATTAATTTATATATTTGAGAGAGTGTGTGTGGTGGGGAGGGATGGGGGAAGGAAGAGAGAGAAACTCAAGCAGACTCCAAGCTGAGCACAGAGTCCCACGTGGGGCTGGATCTCACAAACCGAGGTCACCACCTGAACAGAAACCAAGAATCGGACA
Organism: Lontra canadensis; assembly: GCF_010015895.1. NCBI lineage: Eukaryota > Metazoa > Chordata > Mammalia > Carnivora > Mustelidae > Lontra > Lontra canadensis. The sequence continues at coordinate 20,238,418 of NW_022631026.1, read as the reverse complement.
CTTAACCGACGGCACCACCCAGGTGGCCAATGATATTTATTTTATAAAACGTTACCAGCCACCTTTGGAAAATGCTAAAGACCCAGCCATTTACTGTGAAAACTAGTAAAGAGAGAAAGAACAGCATCTGTTTTTCCTGTACGAACTGTGCCTCAGGGTAACATATGGCTGATGAGGGGAAGATTCTGTTTCCAGAAGTGTTCCAGCTACTACACGAAGACATATGATAGAATGTAGAATATCACCATTTTGCAACCCCTAAGGCAATGAATGGATCTTAGACAATGACTACCAATGGCTACCAACCTCCCAAAGAGAGAGAGACAACCCGCCATTAGTTTCTCCCAGTGGAGGTACATGACAATGTACTCAGCAAAACCAAACTGAACCTGAATCTGATCGAGCTTCTAGATCGAACTACCAGATTATAATACAGGGAAGAGGGTAAAGCTGTCAATTAAATTAGAGACTTAGTAGCCACAACGATGGGCCTTCCAGCTACGAGACCTCCTCCCTTTCTCTGGACTTCAGCGTGCTCGTCTTTGAAATGAATGGGTTGACTGGATGGTCGGGACAGGCCTGAGGCTCGGGGGCTCTGGGGCTCTAGGATGCCGTCCCAGTCACCTGCTTGCATCAGCACCTCCTCTAAGATCTGCGCGGCAGACTTCCGCGGCTGCTGAGAGATCGGTCCCACATTCCTCAGGAACCAGAAGTCTGGTGCCGTCCAGGGGAGCCCCAGGTGGTGGGTATGAACGATCCTGTCTACAGCAAAGGCTCTGCTGATCAGATCCTTTGCCTCCTCTTCGTTCATCAGCCAAATCTCCCGAAACTGCTTGTCATCAACAAGAGCAAAATGCCTGTGAAGGAGAGTTGCTCGGCATGGCCAGGGGACCCCGGGGCCTGGCCTGGGTCCCCTCCATGAGCAGGAGGGTGAGCCCAGAGGTAGAGCTGTGGTGCCTCCCCGATCTGGGTCACCAGCTCTCTCCTATGACAGACAGCCTGGATGCGGTCCCCACGCGTCTCAAGAAAAGGTAGGTGACATGCAAGGGAAGGGGCGGGGAAGACAGCACAAAGGACTCTGTGCCTCCCATCTCTAGTTAGGACAAGTGCCTGGGACCCAGGTCCCTAAAATACCTCATGGCTCTCTGTAGTTCCTTGAACTGCGTCACAAAGCGTTTGTAGTCAGAGGTCAGTGACTGGTTCTCCTCCTGAAAGTGCTTGATCTGTTTGTTGTATTTCGCTCTCAGATTGTTGAGAGCATCGTGCAGGCTGCGGGGCGGAGGGGACAGAGTTCATCCGCAGCTGAACAGAAGCTGTGGTGTCCATTCCTCTCAGCAACTATACAAGCACTACAGACCCCAGGGCCAGAGCCATGCAGGTGCAAAGAACTCTCCCGTTTATTCCAACACCCAGTGGCCCCGACTGTGATCGGGGAAAGGAAGGCCACGGGAGGTAAGGGGATGGTCCAGGACTAAACGCCTTCACAATGATCCAGAGCCCCTGACACATGGAGGGACCGTCTCCTGCTCAGAAGCGTGACCCAATCCTCCCCAACACGCCGTCTGCAAGCGTGTCTCTATGGAGCGCCACCTCACGTCTTTAAAGGGCAGATCTCAACTATTTCACTACCATGATCTGGATGTTCAATTCCAGTCTAAAACAAGGAAAATAGAAGGGAAAAAAGTAAAACTTCACACCACAAGTCTACGAGCTATGAGCCCTCTATCCTCAGAGAGCCAATACTGTTCATTCATTCCCTCCCTCACTCATCAAACATGGACGGCCTCTTGCCAGGGCTCTGTTTGAATACAGCGAGAGTACAGGGATATGTTCCCGCAGAAGGTACTATCAGTCGAGCCAGAGGCAAAGACACACTCATCACAGCGGAGCATGAAAGCGCGGTGGAGGACACTTTACACAGGATTCCGGGGAGCCCAGAGCTGAGGCCTGGAACTTACCCTCCAGGGGCGTGGCCGAAAGTTCCAGCACAGTGAGGGACAGTGATAGCCTGCCAATGGCCCTGTGGGCCCAGGCATGTCACAGCTCCACATCTCACTGCTCTGAGAGCTCTGGGCATGGAAACTTGTCTCATGAAATATGCATGGCAGTCTCAGCTTTTAGACCCAGGACCATATGTCAGACTTCAAACCTGTGAAGAGGTGTCTTATGTCAGTGCCCCACTTACACAGGAAGACAGAGTCTGAAGGCCTACATATTTTCAGTTTAAAAATTCTAAAAATAAAATTTTCTGTCTTAAGCATTATCCTGAAATAAGCATAGGGTTCCTAAACACATAAACATTCACCCTTCACGCTTCCAGCCTCAATAAAATGCAAAATCATTTAACTTAGGCTCTGATAAAAGCCTAAGTTAAAAAGTGATATCTGATAAAAAGTGATATCCATTTCAGTTCCTTAACTACAACATTCTAGGAGACTTTCCACATATAGATGTAAAAAAATTTTACTAAGAAAAAAGAATGTATTAAGTAGCCATCCCAAAGTGTTTTTCCCAGCAGCACTTAGTAAAGGGGTTTCTATGTGTCATCTAACCACAGAAGCTAATAAAACAAAAATCAACTCAAGGTGCATGCTGCAGGTCGGGGCAAGGCATCAAGACAGGAAGTAGACAGGTGGCTGTAAGGGGAGGCTCCCCAACTCGTCCCATCCTCCGTGACTGGCTGGAAGCTAGAGATGGAGGGAGCAGAGGTGGAGGATGGGAAAACTGGGAGGGTAGGCAAGCCGGGTTTCAAAACTTGTCTCCTGGCAGTGACAGCGACTGTCCAAGCTTAAATGTCTTTCAGCAGTCCCAGATAAAGTGAGGAGGTGAGGTCGATTTAGGGATATGTAGCTGGGAGTCATCGAGAAAGAGGTCATTATTCAGGGCACCTGGGTGGCTCAGTCGGTTAAGCGTCTGCCTTAGGCTCAGGTCATGATCTCAGCGTCCTGGGATCAAGTCCCGAGTCGGATCCCTGCTCAGTGGGGAGCCTGCTTCTCCCTCTCCCTCCACCCCCGACTCATGTTCTCTTTCTCAAATAAACAAAATACTTTTTGAAAAAAAAGATCATATTCAAAGCCATGAGACTGGTATAGAGGGTCGCTGGAATAAAAATATAAAGCAAAGGGAAGAGATGCTTTCTAGAATATCTTATCAGGCAAGAGAAAGCAGAACCACCAAAGGAAGCCAATTAGGAATACACTGAGAAAAAAGAGCAAATATTTTAGAGTCATGAAAGCCAAAGAAGAAAGATTCTGAGATTCGGTGCCAGTAACAACAGGATGAGACCTGAGGCAGAGCCGTGGTTGTTTGCTTAGAAGGACATCATTGATCACCTACAGAGGGAAGCGGCTGTCCAGTTCTGGGGTCAGAGGTCAAATTAGGAGTGTTGGAGGTGAGGTGCGGGGCTGGTGGTGAGAAGAAAATGGCCTCGTGATCAAGAGGAGGAGGAGTTGGCCTCACGTAGGAGCAGCAGGGTTGTCTGAAGGGTTTTTCAGGGTAAGGGAAACTGTGCAGGCTTGAAGTCAGAGGGAAGAGCCAGGGAAGGGACAGTGGGGTTGAGGTCACTCATCTTTCGGCCCTTGGGATCAAACCCAAGATCTGCCTCACATACCTGTGCCCACCTCCCGTCCTACCAACCTCCCCCTCCCACAGTGCAGTCTCTTTCATCAAATGTGGAACTTTCGGCTTCCTACTTCCTTGCCTTCAGCCCCGCCCTTCATTCCTGGCTCTGGCCCCATCCACCCTGGAGTCCTAACTCCTTTTCACCAATTCCCATCCCTCCCCCTTCATTATTTCACTTCTTCAGGAAGCCTTCCCAGAGAGCACCTCACAAAGTGTACAGATTTGTGGCTGTCACAGATGGATGGAGAGAGGGAGAGAGAAAGGAGAGATCTAGAAAGAGACACACTACACACTTGATCTCTGCTGGTAGGCATATGGTGTTTTTATGGGTTTTAAGATTTTATTGATTTATTTGACACCGAGAGAGAGAGAGAAAGCAAGTGCAAGCAGGGGGAGTGGGAGAGGGAGAAGCAGGGTTCCCACTGAGCAGGGAGCCTGATTCGGGGCTCGATCCCAGGATCCTAGGATCATGACCTGAGCCGAAGGCAGACGCTGAACTGACTAAGGCCCCCAGGCGCCCCTGATTTTATGTTTTTATCTTACTTCCACGTGTGGTACTTCCTACTTCTCTAAAATGCACAGTCTTGCTTCTGTAATAGCAAGTGGAGAATTTACTCTACAGCCGGCTCTACGCAAATGCAGAGTGGGACGCTGGCGTGGGCACTGGCCCTGGTGTCATCTGCAAGAGCGGAGGATTAGAAGCAATCTAAATGTCCATCCACAGGGACATTAGATCCTGTCAAAGCTCTTGATGAACTGCTATGGAAACATTCAAGACACCGAACAGTGTGTATAGAAGAATGCTATCGCTTGGTCTAAGAACAGACCGGGGTGGGGGGATGGGGGAGCCGGGGGTGAGAGCATTTATCTGTGTTTGCTTGTATGTGGTTAAAGAAATTCTAGAAGAAACAAAAGAAATGAACAATTACTACAGAGGTGGGAAAGAGGAACCACACAGAACAGGGGGTGGGAGACGGACTTTTGCTGTACACTCTTTCATGGGGGAGGCGGTGGGGCAGCAGAAAGCATTATTTTTTCCCAGAAAAGACCTCTTTTGGGGGCACTTGGGTGGCTCAGTGGGTTAAAGCCTCTGCCTTTGGCTCAGGTCATGATCTCAGGGTCCTGGGATCGGGCCCCGAATCGGGCTCTCTGCTCAGCGGGGAGCCTGCTTCCCCCTCTCTCTCTGCCTGCCTCTCTGCCTACTTGAGATCTCTGTCAAATAGAAAAATACAATCTTAAAAAAAAAAAAAAAACTCTTTTAATAAGATGTGTCATATCTTCACCAGCTCGCACTCCTCTAGAACAGAAGAGCGCGTCCCCATCCCCATGGTCCGAGCGGAAGGGGCTGGTGGGCTGCAGGCCTGCTTACCGATTAATCTTCCTCTTCTGCTGGGATTTAATCACTGTGCTCTCCTCGTCCCTCTTCTTCAGCACCTGGAAGTTGTACTCCAGCTTCTCTTGGTTTAGCTGGTAAATTGCTTTCATCTGCTGAAGCTGCTGCTCAAGAACCTACCGTTGAAGTTTAAAAAAGTCATGATCTCACTGGCCCCGCTATCATCACTCGTACCTGAGGGTCCCTGATTCATGTCAGAGGAACCGGAGGGACAAGTGCCTGCCCCTGAATTCTTAGAAAATCTGTCATTAGGGGTAAATGAAAGGCCAACCAGAAAAAATATCGAACATTCGGGCGCCCGGGTGGCTCAGTTGGTTAAGTGTCTGCCTTGAGCTCTGGTCATGATCTCAGGGTCCTGGGATGGAGTCCCACATCGGGCTCTCTGCTCAATGGGGAGTCTGCTTCTCCCTCTCCCTCTTGCTCTCCCTCTGCCTCTCTCTCTCACAAATAAATAAGTAAAATCTTTACAGAAAATATCCATCATTCTGCTGCAAGCTTAAAGCCTGTGTCCCTACAGCCTGAGAGAGATGGCATTTAGAGCCTTCCAGTCTGGCCCGCTCCGGTGCTATGCACCAGACCCTCATGGGGAGATACACATCGCCCCAGCAGAAACGCAAGTTCTCGTTTCCACAGAGGTGTCTCCGCTCTGACCTCCAACCGGCAGTGCTGGTGTTTAACAGACGGTGTTCATTTTAAAGGACGCTAGACATGACCATCCTTTCTTTCTGGATTTCCATTATCTATATTCATTCACTCACCAAATACTGATCTGAGGGCCTGCTCTATGTCGACCCTTTTCCAGGTGCTGCTGAGAAAACACTGCTGAAAAAGCCACAGTCTTGCCCTATCTAGGAGAGGGACAGATCGACAAGCACCAGTGACAAGAAGAGAGGGGTAGGCACAGGGTAGCCTGGGACGCTCGTGGCCTTGAAGGCCAGGCAGGCATCCCTGAACAGTGGGCACCAGCATGTCTGAGACCTGGAAAATGAGGAGGAGTCACTCATGGGGACGCCTCAGGGGACAGAGGTCCAGAGAGGCAAGGGGAGTGAGGTGTGCTTTGGGGAAACCACGAGCAGTGTCGGGTGTGAGGCAGGGAATGCTCAAAAAAGAGGCTGACAGAGCAGCCTGGCAATAGAGAGAGATGACTCTGGGGGCACCTGGGTGGCACAGTCAGTTAAGCATCTGACTCTTGGGTTTCGGCTCCGATTGTGATCTTAGGGTCATGAGATCAAGCCCCACGTCAGGCTCTGCACTCAGCATGGAGTCTGCTTGGGATTCTCTCTTCCTCTCCCTCTGCTCTTCCCGTTCATGTTCTCTCTTTCTCTCTCTCTCTCTCTCTCTAAAATAATAAATCTAAGGAAGGAAGGAAGAGAGGAAAGAGGGAAGGGAAGAAGACAGATCATGCTGACTGTGGGTAAAAAAAAAAATTTTTTGTCAAGAGCGGGACAGGGCTAGAGACAGGGCAAATAGAGGCAAGCTTGCTCCGGCCTTTCCTGAGTGGAAATGCAGGAACAGATGGACAGACGATGCAAATAAGTGTAATCAGAGGTTGACAAGCAGGGACATGTGACATGTGGCACTCTTTCAAGCCTCCTTCCCCCATCCCCTTCCACGCAGCTACAGGGCCTTGCTAAGGAATCAGCTTAGATGGAGAATTCAGGCAGCGTCCCCTCCCTGCTCTGGACTATCCTCAAGGACGGTAAACGGCCAGGAGGTGATGCAGAGAACAAAGGCATTGGCATGGATAACCGAGAGAATCAGTCAAGAGCACCCTGTTTAACTATTCCAGAAAGTTCTAAATCTCCACTGTTGGTAGGTATCTCGCAATGGTTTGTGCCCCAGTGTTCCAAATGAAACCAGCCCAGCTGCTTCACATGTGACCAGCCCTGGACATGGAGAAGGCCACCGACCTAGGAGGTCGCTCAGTACAAAGTCCAGCAGAAAAGCTCCTCGTTGGAAGGAGATAATCTGGAAGGTATGAATGCTCTCTGGGTTTGCTCTGATTTGGAACAACAGTGAGGAGCTGAGACCCCGAGTGCCTGGTGTTTGCTCTGAGGTTGTCGGGACCCCCTTTTTCTCATAGCTTTGCAATAAGCCCCTGTCACTAAGACAGCATTTCCCAAACTTTGGCCATAGGACAGTTTTTACAATTATAAGGAAGTGAGAGCACGTGAGTTCTAGCAGTGAGTGTTCATGTAAATTTCACCCCTGAAGTCCAATCATTAGATAATACTCACAACGGAAACCCACTCTCTATTTTTCCTGCACAATACATCTTGAAAGGAAAAAAAAAAATCACTGACTCACTTTTTTTGTGAGTTTTGTGAAACCACCACACATACGTCACCTGGCTGAATACGGTTCACAAAACTCTGAGCTAAATTAGTAAGCAGTTCATGTCTTTTCCTTTGTGCCCTGAAAGAACTCACATCTGAGCTGATTTTATAGGCAAAACAACAAACAAAGAAACTCTGTCACCTGCCGGTTCTAATTTGCATTTCTTTGCCTGCGCTCCTGGTTAATTATTTATTAGCCGATTTCATTTTCTTTTCTGGAACGCACCTGCTCCTGCTCTTTGCTAGAATATGTTCCTAGGAGACTGACACATGGAAGGACTAGTAATGCAACACGCACTGTGGGCTTTCCATCTCTAAGGGATCCCAGATCAGCTGCTCTGTCACCCCAGCTCTGGTCCAAGACCCCCGTGGCCTCCGCAGTCACGATGCCCCTTGGGAGTTACTGGCAGTGTTGTCAATGAACTTGCGAACTAACAGTCTGGTAGTCTCACCCAACAGAGCCACCAGCGGCTGCCTGTATTATGTGACTCATTATTTGTTTTCAAACCTGCTTGAGATAATTTTGGTCCTGGTGACTCTATTGTTAATTATCTCAGGCTTTAGTCTCAACACACAGCCATCCTTGGTTGTCATACATTGAAGATAGTTTTATATTTTAAAATTGTAATTGATTTTGTTAACTGTCCGCCCTTATTCTTCAATTATGCAAAGATACGGTTGCAAAGCTGTACTTCATGTTCCCAAGACTAACCGTGAAATCGTGTTTGGTTTTTGTGAATAATTTACAAAGATTACAATCTAACCTGCCACGAAAGGCCTTCAGTGTAGTGGGGGCTGCAGGTGTTGATCCCACCTTCCCCCTCTTCCTGCATCGGTATGAGCCTCCCCGCAGCTGCTTTCCACGCCAGCTCCTGCCTCACAACCTCCGGAAAACCAGCTGCCATCATTGTCCCAAGAAGAATGGAAATTTAAAACAGCCTTTCCCCTGGTCCTGTGGGCTGACTTGGAGAACCTACTGGGTCCCTTCACCTCTGCTCTCGGGACCTGTGCCTTGTTTATCTTTGTGTTTTGCACAATGTTAAGTTCACGGTGTTTGTTAAATAAGTAACTTGGATTTGATTTTTTGTGATTAATATTCTGGTATTAAAGGTAACAGTCCCTGAAGTTGAACTAAACCATTTTACAATTTTAAAAGCACAAGTAGGACCCAAAGTAAAAAAAAAAAAAAAATTGCTTCCTGCATCAAGAACTAAGTGTTTCTAGTAGTGTTATTTGGGGCGGGGGCGATGGGGGGCTGTGGTAAAAATCCCTCTCTAGGGCATAATGTTTACAGGCTTCGTTCTGCTCATTAATAATGTCACCTTACTGGCAGTAAGCACTTGGAAAGTATTCATTCTCTTTTTTATTTCTTGTACCCATCAAATCACATCTGTGTATTTGGAGCCTTCATATTTTTGTGGTTTGCAAAAATTTTAGTTGTATATTTCAGAGCTGATACAGTGCTATGAATTACTTAGGAAGACCAAATTTGATGTTAAGCTGCATACTGTATCTTCCTCACAAAATCGATGCTATTTGACTTTACTATCTAATGAAAGTACACGTAAGGGGCATTATGATCAAGTTTTATCTACAAAAATACCCTGCATACGGCAATATGGCAATCCCTGATTTACCTGTTTCAAGTTAAAATGTGATATGGTACAGTATACTCCTGGTTTCCGTCCTAACACAGGCACTGCACACACTTCCCTGCTCTGAGTATCTCCATCTGTCTGCCTCCCACATACCCACGTTCCGTGGCAGTCCAACTGGACAGGGGAAGCCAGGAGACAGAGGTCTCCCAGCTCCTCAGGCTCTCCGTCCTTTACCTCCCTAGTCTTCCATCACCTCCTACCCCTAAAAATCTCCCCACATCCCAGAATTTTTTGGCTGTGTTCAAGCATTTGAGGATTAAATTAAGAATGTGAGGTTTGGGGCGCCTGGGTGGCTCAGTGGGTTAAAGCCTCTGCCTTCAGCTCAGGTCATGTTCCCAGGATCCTGGGATGGAGCCCCGCATTGGGCTCTCTGCTCGGCAGGGAGCCTGCTTCCTCCTCTCTCTCTGCCTGCCTCTCTGCCTACTTGTGATCTGTGTCAGTCAAATAAAATAAATAAATAAATAAATAAATAAATTTTTTTAATTTAAAAAAAATTTAAAAAAAAGAATGTGAGGTTCTACTCCTACAACTCAATGGCAAAAATTAATAATAATAATAATAATAAACTACCCAATTAGAAGACATACAAATGACCAATAGTTATAAAAGTCACTACTTTTCAGGGAAATGCAAATCAAAGCTACAATGAGATATCACCTCATGCCTCTTAGGATAGCTATTGTCAAAAAACCAGTGATAACAGGTGCTGGCAAGGATGTGGAAAAGGAAACCGCTGGTGGGAATGCAAACTGGTGCAGCCACTCTGGGAAGAGTATGGAGATTCCTCAAAAGATAAAAAATAGAACTACCATTTGATCCAATAATCCCACTTCTGGCTACAGATCCAAAGGCACAGAGATCTGCAACTTGAAGAGATGTCCGCCCTCCCATGTTCATTGCAGCATATTCACAACAGTCAAGAGACAGAAACAACCTAAGTGTCCCTCAGTGGACTAATGGAGAAAGAAAATGTGGTATATCACGAAATTGTCCTCAGCCTTAAATAAAGACAATCTACCATTGGCAACAAAGGGATGGACACAGAGGACATTATACTAAGTGAAATAAGCCAGACATAGAAAGACAAATGCTGCATGGTCTCACTTGTATGTGGGATCTAAAACAGACAGCCTGGGGGAGGAGAAAGAGGGGGGTGTTGGGCGGAGGTCACAAGGTTCCAGTTATGTGGGATGAATAGGTTCTGGTGATCTAACAGTTACAACAGAAGGTCTTTGAGTAACAATGCTGTTATTGTATATTTAAAAATGTGTTAAGAGAGTAGATCTTGTGTTACGTGCTCTCAACACAAAAGGAAAAACAAAACAACAGATGAAAGAACATGAGTTTCCATTATTTCACTGTTTGAGGCCAGCGGTATGTACTTTTGTCCCATAAATTATCATAAAACCAAAATAACAAAAGAAAGCTTAACAATAGCCAATTTCACTAAAAGTGCCATGTATACACCCTACATTCGCAGCACTGCTTTCCCAGATGCCCACCATTCTTTGTCAGTGACTCTCATTTCCATGACATTACTATGAGAAAGGCCCAGGAAAAGTCTCAAGACCGGTAAGAATATTTGTAGTCTGGAGAGGCTTTGATGCCACCTTGTCACATAAAGCACAAGAGTAGTAGGTCCTGAAATTCCATCACAGGCTACGTGCAAAAGCTTTAGTCTAACAAGTTTTTCTAGACAGAGACTGAAGTGAATAGCCTATGCTGAAACATTAAGAGCTAATTACATCACACCTACATGTAATTAGAGATGAGCGTTTTTTTAAACTAACGAAGCACAGAATCCTGGGCTTGGAAAGAACTTCACAATCCAGAAAATCTAACCTTCCACTGGGAGAATCCTTCCTCGACATTGAAGACAGACAGTCAGGCAGCCTTTGAATACTTTATGAGATAGAAGACTCTTTGTTCTGTGGGATGACCCTTTTCTACATTGAATAGTTCTACCTATTAGAAAGTTCTTTCTGGGGCGCCTGGGTGGCACAGTCTGTTAAGTGTCTGACTCTTGGTTTTGGCTCAGGCTATGATCTCAGGGCTGTGAGACTGAGCCCCAAGTCAGCCTCCACGCTCAGCACAGAGTCCACCTGGGATTCTCTCCCTCTCCCTCTGCCCCACCAGAGCTCGCTCTCTCTCGAATAAATCAATCTAGAAAGAAAGAAAGAGAGAGAAAGAGAAAGAAAGAAAGAAAGAAAGAAAGAAAGGAAGAAAGAAAGAAAGAAAGAAAGAAAAAGGGAGGGAGGGAGGAAGGAAGGAAAGAAGGGAGTGAGTGAGTTAGTTCTTTCTGATGGCAAGTCGGAATCTGCTTTACTGCGATGTCCAACCATCAGCCAGAGGCTGTTTGGAATATTAGGAACATTGCAGGCTACCGAGCCAGACAGAGCTGGTTTGAATCCAGGGCCTACCATTTGCCAGGTAAGTAGCCTATTTCCTGGCATAAAAATGTGTTCAGTGATTCCTCCCTTCTGTGTTAATATGAGGATCAGAGACACTGTGCCTTAAGTGTCCGGTCACTCACTAGATGGTGGCTGTTCTGCTTTGGCCCCGACACACTTAGCTTGCCCTGGGGATACCTTCCCTTTGCTTGGCTAAAGTCATAATCCTCCCAATGCTTCCTCAGGTCGTGGTTTCCTGCTTTGCCTCTTGGCAGCCCTCCAAGATTTATTAAAGAAAGAATTTTTCCCCATATATTTTGTCCATGAGTTCCTTCAGATATGATCGCTTGAAAGAAAGCAGATAACGAATATGTATCTATTGAAGGGACTAACTCTAGAACGTTCTGGGCAGTCACCAAGGACAAAACCGCCACCAGACGCCGAGCAACAAGTCAGACCTGCACATCATGCTCCAGCTTGATCTTGATCATGTTGTACTCTTCCCAGTCCCACACCCTCTGCTTGTTCAGCTGCTTCTCGTAGTCCTCTACCTTCTTGATGCGGTTCATAAGATACTCCAGCTGAAGGCACAGGAAGACAAGAGGAAAGTCAGCCTTGTCCCTGCCCTGTCTCAGTCCTTCCGGTGGCCTGACCAGCATGACCAGTGAAGGGTCTCCAAGTGTCAGGAGACTGGAGGGAGTCAGTCAGCCCTCAGAAGCTCCTAGGCCCCAAAGCTTTGTATCCTTTACCATACTCGGGAGCCTCTTAACTTGAAAAACTCCAAGAGGGTTGCTCCATTAGGAAACTAGCCATGGGCCTCGTGGTCAGACATTTGTATTTCTCAAAAAAACCCCACTGGATCTTGGTAAAGCTATTTCTTTGTTCTTTATGTCTCTGAAGTAAAGTGACACCCCCCATATCCTTTAAAACATCTTCTGAGTCACAAACATCCGTGGCTGGGGTAGAAGCCTGGGAACAAAAAAGAGAGGGACAGGACCACAGGAACCCCAGCGAGCTGCAAAGGAAGGTAGTATTCACTGCCACCAGAAGCAAATGTCACCACCAGGAGCAGCAGGGACTAACCACGAAGTGGAGTAGTAAATGTCTGCCGTGGCAATCCTCCCCAAGATACATAAAGGTTAGCGAGTTCAGTCACAGCAGATATGACCCCAGATTCCATGGAGCACCCCTGACACATCCTCCCCACCCGCTCCCCCTCCCCCACCCCTTCCGCACCCATTGCCCCTTCACCTCTTTAGCATTGTGAGCCTGCAGGGCCCGCTCCCATTTCTTCTTATTACTGGCCAGCATTTCTTGTCGTTCTACCTCGAATGCTTTCTACAACCAAGAAAGAAGAGGGCTCTAGTGTCTGTTTTGATTGGGCAGGTTCCACAGTAGGAAAAAACTCATAAGTAATTGCACAAGGGCCCATGTACCAACTGGACAGTCCGAGTCAAATCCAAATGCAACCTTGCCAAGTTTCATACAACCAAAGGGCTACAGAAGGAGTTGTGTGGAAATTAGTGTTATGAAGTCTGGACTTCCCACAAATTTTGAGAGGAAATGTGCAAAGCGCCCTGTGGCTCAGCCAACATCAGAGGAGGGAGGTGGAGGAAGGCCAGGGCCCTGGTGAAGTGACGGGGCAAGCCCTGGCATGCGCTTCAATCATGCCGAGAGCCGCTGCATGGTTGGGGTTCCCACGAAACAAAGGAATGCGTTGCTCGTTGCTCACAAGAGGTAGGCCAAGGAATGCAGAAAGGAGTCTATAATAATCCAAGACGGTGGGAACCCTCTTGGCTCTCTTCCATTCTGGAAAGGCCAGTCTCAATGTCAAGCCTTAACATTTCATTCGAATTTAAAGTATTGATTCTGAACCTGTTTTGCCATGCTCCCACCCGCAGCTGCCATAAATACAACAAATAAACAGCTCACATACCCCCCTCCTCCACTCTTCTTATCCCTCCATGGTTTTATTTTCTTGCAGAGCACTTATTACCATCTGTCCAACTATATATTTAGTAGTTTTATCTGTTTATTGTCTAGCTGTCTCCTACTAGAATACAGATCTCATCGAGGACTTTGTTTAGTTCATAGCTGTATCCACAGCCCCCGGGACGGTGTCTGGCACATAGTAGGTGTTTAATGAATAGTTGTTGGGCGAGTGCATGAATGGGTAAACAAATGAAGGGGCTGACATCATAGGACGAGACACCTGGGTCAGTCAGGGCCGACCTGGCCCTCCTCAGGGGCCGCCCCCGGGGCAGAAGGCAGATCTACCACACCGTTACCTCAATGTAATTCAGCTCCTGACGGAAAGTTTTCATCACGTGCTTCACTTGTTCTTCCATTCTCTCCAGCAGCAGGCAGATGTCATCTGACTGCTTCTTCAAATCCTTCACATACTGGTCATCTTTTGTTTTCAACTCCTAGAGAAGAGCAACGGAAAGTTGGTCATCAAATAAGACCGAGGGAAGAGGTGCCAAGCGCACTCTCCCAGGACCTCACTCTTCAGTATCTGTGAATGCTAGGAATACATAGCTATACACAGAGAAAGTCATTTCGGAAGAATCTGAGGACGCCCGGGAGAAGGCACAGGCGGATGGAGCACAGTGGCCTCAGCTAGGGGCAAAGCCGGACATAGCAGCCGGCGATCAAACCCTCCATGACTACTTGCTGTAAACCTCTTTATAAGCTCCCAGGCAGCTTACGGCCCCCCAGCGGAGCAATGGCGATCCAGGATCCAACACGGGACTCTATCCACTGCAGACTATGTGCTGTTCCTTAACTGAAAACATAAAATCTGACACAGCATTGGCTACGAGCATGCTTTCTAAGGTCACCAATAATTCTCAGATTTCTCCAAAGCTCTTCCTTCTGGTTGAATTTATTGCCTGAGTTGTGCAATAATCTGAGTCGTGAAGTGACGCCTCCCCATTTTTCCATTCAGGAAGAGCAAACCAATAAGCCAGTCAAATCCCCCAGCCTGAGCCCATGCGGCAGGGTCGGGGCCAGGAGTCTCGCCTGCTGTAACTCGCTGATCAGCTTGTTCTTGTCCTCGATCAGCCCGGCACAGTGCACCTGCTGGGTGTTGAGCATTTCCCACAGGTCCTGGGGAATTCTCTTCTGTTTGCCCTCCTCCCACTTTGCAGTGATTTCATCAAATTTGTCCTGGCTGGTCTTGACTTCGTTCTCCAGCTTCTCGAGTCTGTGGATACAAACACAGTGGCCATGCCAGCCCAGCTGGGGAAGCCATCTCCTGCTGAAGCAGGCCGGTTCTCGAGAGTCTGAAATACCAAGCCCGGGCCTCAAGCACTGCTCCCACACACCCCCCGCTCAAAACCAAACCAGCCTCTGAGGAATCTTCTTTTAGCTTAAGCAGTGCTTGGAAGCAAGGAGACAGATGAACAAGGTGATCCATAACCAAAGCAGATGGACCTTAAAGCTATACCTACTTACACACGCACACACGTGTGCAGATCAACAGTCTGTCACATACTTCCGCAACAAGCTGTACGACTCCAGTGACCAAGGCCTGACTTTGCCACTAACAGACTCTCAACTTGAGACAAGTCCCTGACCCCCAGCAAACTGCATTTTTCTCCTCTATAAGAGGGAGGATGAAAGCACCTACTTTCCCACGGCTCCTCCCGGGGTTAGGTGAGATGACGCTTGGCACAGCAGTCACTCAACAAAGGGTACCCATATTATTGTTTCTGGTTATCAACATGACTTCAGGTGTGTGGCCGTTCCTCTCCCAAATCATCAGCAAATACAGGGGGCCATACGATATATACTATGGATTATTACACCTCCATCAGAAAGGATGAATATCCAACTTTTGTATCAACATGGACGGGACTGGAAGAGATTATGCTGAGTGAAATAAGTCAAGCAAAGTCAATTATCATATGGTTTTGCTTATTTGTGGAGCATAAGGAATAACACAGAGGACATGGGGAGATGGAGAGAAGTGAGTTGGGGGAAATCAGAGGGGGAGACGAACCATGAGAGACTGTGGACTCTGAGAAACAAACTGAGGATTTTGGAGGGGCAGAGGGTGGGGGATTGGGTGAACCTGGTGGTGGGTATTATGGAGGGCACGTATTGCATGGAGCACTGGGTGTGGTGCATAAACAATGAATTCTGGAACACTGAAAAGAAATTTTTAAAAATAGATAAAAATTTAAAAAAAAAATACAGGGAGCCATGAAAATAGGGAAACTCCACCATTAAGGAATGGAAAATCGGCATGGCCTTTCCAGAAATTCCAAAAGAGACTCTGTGATGAAGTGTACCGAGGAGGGAACCAGCCTGAAGAGAAGCGTGAGGAGAGATAAGGTCCCCCCTAAGAACGGCCACTAGGACATATGCCAGGACTCTCTCCCTACCTTCACAGACTGTCATTGTAGGAGGCTGCCTCCCGACAAGAGTGCCAACCCCTACAGGACAGGAGTCACAACTTAAACTCACACTCCCCTCTCTCCTTCTTGCCTCCCTTCCGAGCTAGAGCACAGAGCACATTAATTCACTTGACTTTTGGCCTCAAAAAATGAAAAACAACAGCCAGATCATCTTGCCAATTTATCCTATACGTCTGCCACTGAAGACCTTCCAGTTTTTCCTCCATGGTCATAGGAAACAGCCTACCTCCTTAGCGTGGCTGGGAAATCAGCCAATTCTGTGCTAGGTACAGCCCAAGGCAGACCGTGGGAAGTCACAAGAATAAAATCACCAGTTGCATACTGGTAAAGCTAGTAAAGGTGCTGAAGGAATTCCTTACGCTGAACAACTAAAAATATTGTTAACCCCATGCTCTTGAGGAGATGAGCTAAAATGGCCACGTGGAGGAAGGGGGAAGAAAGGAGGAAAGCAGGGAGGGAAGGAGGAGATTCATTCCTAAAGGGCATTAAGGGGATTCTGCTGGACTGACTCTGACACAGCCACTTTCCAACGGTTGGGGAGAATTTGGGGACCCATAGAAGAGACGTCCTCATGTCCACGCTGCAGAGTGGGGGTTCCTCACCTCTGACGCTTGATCTCCTCTTCTTCCACTCTCCTGTGGATCTCTCTGATATCTGTAGCCACCTGGATATTTGTCACCAACTCAGTGCCACAGAGCAGCAGTTTATTCAATTTCTGAAAAAGAAGTATTTATGAAGTTAGAGGGGTGCCTGGGTGGCTCAGTCGGTGAAGCATCTGCCTTCTGCTCAGGTCCTGATCCCGGGGTCCTGAGATCGAGACCCACATCACTTCGGAATCCCTGCTCAGCGGGGGAGCCTGCCTCTCTCTCTCCCCAACCCCCCATTCATGGTCTCTCTCACCACTCTCTCTCTCTCTGAAATAAATAAAATCTTAAAAAAATAAAAAAAGAATTTATGAAGTTAGAAACCTTTTGCACAGCTGTCTATAGCTGTTCTATCCAGCCAAGCGGGAATCCAAAGCAACCTTAAGACCCTTAAGAGTAGCATGTACTTGGCAATCCCTTTCCATCAGGATATTGGGGATGTGATATCAGAGCTTACGATTTAATAGCACGTGTGATTCTGGAGGTACTTTGGCTTATTCTCGTTAGACTAGGGATCAGCTGGCTAGCACACTGGCAGATACCCTAGGCACATCTCAGCACTTGCCCCGTAGACCCTCCAAGTGACTGACACCACCAGGCGCTTTTCTGAGAATTCAGTGGGAGAGGTGAGGTAGAGACAATAGCGATCATCCTCCCACATCCATTCCCTCCTCCTCTCCAAGTAACAGGACCCCCGATTTTAGCTGGACATTGGACCTACCAAGATGGATACACTTCCCAAACTCCTTGGCAGCTAGAATACAGTCTGATCCACAGAACCTGAGCAGAAGTGATGTGTGCCCCTTCTGACTCATACGTTGAAGGGAAAAAGCCTGTCCTCTGCTGCCGCATCCCCCCCTTCTCCGGGGCCAGTGTGTGGTGCTCTGGTATGACACAGTGAGCACATGCAGCCACCGAAGGAATGGCAGAAGGAGATGAGGTCCCCGACATCGAGGAGCTGCCGCATCAGCCCTGGACAGTGTCCTGATGCTCTGAACTACTAAGGAAGCCAGAGGAATAAGCTTCTATGTTGTTTAAGCTACTGTTACATGGCGTCTTCTGTTCCAGACACTTGGGCTCCACCGCTGCCTCCCTTAGTGGCTCAAAAATTTTGCTATTGGTGCCCCCTTCTAAATCCCTCTTTGGGGGTGCCTGGGTGGCTCAGTCGGTTAAGCATCTGCCTTCGGCTCAGGTCAGGATCGTGGGGTCCTGGGATCGAGCCCCACATCAGGCTCTCTGCTCAGTAGAGAGTCTTCTTCCCCCTCTGCACTCCCCCACCTCATGTGCTCATGCTCCTGCTCTCTTTCTCTCTCAAATAAATAAAAATCTTGAATAAATAAGTAAGTAAATAAATAAATAAATCCCTCCTTGAATTCCACATCAGTGTCTTCACTTCCGACCTTTGGGCAATGACAGGATTTCAACCAAAAATTCAGGTACCCTTAGGCTGTGCCTACATTTTTCTAAGTCTGTTTTGGAACTTACAAATTCTCCGGCTCTTGGACTATTTCTGAACAAAGAACCTATAAGCTTCTCCATATGAAGGAGTCACTGAAACAATCAGAGATTCCATTTCATCTCACCCTCCTAAAGACACTTAGAAATGCAGTTTTAAAGAATACAGAATGGGAGCCTTAACCCCGATATCCAGAGGTATGCCAGAATTTTTAAAAAATGGCTACAGTTGTAGCACTTGTACCAAATGGTTTTACATGCCTAAGGAAGTAAAGGCTTTCCAGTAGTTTTTGAACAGTTTTCTATTTTCTGCTCAGACAATGCAAACATCAGAAATTTCTGAATCAAGTATTTCAGACTCAAAGTAAAACTGAAAATGTTACAGTCACCAACAGACCAACAGACACAGGAAAAGAGAAAGCTGTCATTTTCAGATATGATTACATATGTAAAAAAAAAAATAAACACACAAACAGAGACCATGGGATACTATTAGAATTGACAAGACAAAGTTGCTGAATATCAGGTCACTATACAAAAAACCAATTGTACTTTTATATAGCAGCAAAAAACACTTAGCGCCTCAACACAAAGTATAAGACATTGTTTTCGTTTTTGCTTTGTTTTGTTTGTATTATTTGTTCCAGGGCTACAGGTCTGTGAATCATCAGTCTTACACAATTCAGCATAAGACATTGTTGACAAAATTAAAGAACACCTTTAATTTTAAGTGGAGGGATATTTTATACTCATGGATTGTAAATCTCATCGTTGGTAAGATATTAATTCTTTCCTAAATTGATCTATAGGTTCAATCTGACTTCAATTAAAGTCCCAGCAGGGGACACCTGGGTGGCTCGTGGGTTAAGTGGCTGACTCTTGATTTCAGTTCAGGTCATGATCTCAGGGTCCTGGGATTGAGCCCCACACATCAGGCTCCACACTCAGGGGGAGTCTGCTTCAGGACTTTCTCCCTCCCCTTCCCCTTCCCCCCAACCCCCTCCTCACACACACACCACAGCTCTCTCTCTAAAATATATAAATAAAACTTTTAAAAATCCCAGCAGGTTTTTTGGTGGAAACTGACAAACTGATTGTAAAATGTATATGGATATGAAAAAGGTCAAGGATAGCCAAGACAATTTGAAGAATCACAAACTTAGAGGACCTATTCCACTAGATGTCAAGACCTGTCATAAGGCTACAGTAGTTAAAATAGTGTAGAACTGGTGTAAAGTCAAACAAATAGACCAATAAAACAGAACAGACAATCCAGAAACAAATCCACATATGTGATCACCTGACTCACAACAAAGGTGTATTGCAGTGCAGTGGGGGAAAGGATGATCCTTCCAATAAATGGTGCTGGGTCAATTACAAATCCATATACAACACAGCAACCTTGAACCTTACCTTTACACCAGCCACAAAAATCAATTCAAGATAGACTACAGACCAAAACGTACATGATACAAAAATAAAGCTTCTAAGAGAAAACTTGGAAGAATATCTTTATAAAACTGGAGCAAGATTAAATAGGAAACAAAAGAATCACCAAGTAAAAATGATTGATAAGGGATAGGGCCAAGGACAGTGGCCCTTCCTGTCCAAGTCTTATGGTAGAACCAGTTATTAATATCTCGATATTAAGGAAGGCAGCATTTGGTTGTTATACATTTTATACATTTCTTTTCTATGCCAACACTTTACATGACTTAAGTCATAAGTGAAAGGAAGCTTGAAAAGCTGCTAATGATGGGGCGCCTGAGTGGCTCAATGGGTTAAAGCCTCTGCCTTTGGCTCAGTTCATAATCCCAGGGTCCTGGGATCGAGCCTCGCATCAGGCTCTCTGCTCAGTGGAGCCTGCTTCCCTTCCTCTCTCTCTGCCTGCCTCTCTGCCTAATTGTGATCTCTTTCTGTCAAATAAATAAATAAAATCTTAAAAAAAAAAAAAAAGAAAAGCTACTAATGAAAACAACATTATCTCTTCAGGTTCACACTCAAAGAGTGCTCCAGATGAACTCTGTATCAGTATTTTCAAGACCATAGCAGTATAAACTATATCAGGAGGTTCCAGATTATATACAATATCCTTTTGATCCTACCCAGCCATGCTCAGAGATGATCGACACTTTGACGAAGTGACCCCAGTACAGACAGGAGGCAGGACACATCAACGTCACAGTGAGCACCAGATGGGGACCAAGAACACACCACAGCTCAGTGTTCTTCCCACCACCATAAGGTATCTTATCCTTGACCCAGTACCATACAGTTCACTCAGGTGTCTCTGTAGATCTCTTTGCTCTATAATGACATTTCAGTAACTTGAGTATTTTTTTTCTCACAGTAAGTATACTTCAACTTCTGCCAGAAATGCTCTCTCTCCTCTGTGCTTTTATAAGTCCCACCTATTTTTCCAAGATGCAGCTCAAATCCCACTTTCCCCATCAGGCCCGCTTGGGCAGCCCTCTTCTTTCCCTCAATTCCTACCATCCCGCTGCCCTACGATATTCATTTAACAGTTAATTAAATGCAGCACTTTGCCAGTCCTGCTTGCTGTTTGGGAGTGTTGTTCATTCTTCCTGCACCTATTGTTCCAAGTCCTTTATTAAACATCCCAGGAGCCCTGGCATTGCCATGGGACAGCAAGTGATGACTTTCTTTTTAGTGGTTATTGAGTACAAGCCCTGCACTACTCCACAGGTATACGCAGAGGCTCTCGCTCTCACGGAGCTTACAGCTCTGCTGGGGACACTGCAGGCACACACATTGGAAGTCCTACAAGGGAGAAAACGGTCTAAAATGAAACACATGGCACAGAGAATGTGTGAATTAAAGGAGGCTGGGCTGCGGAGAAATCATGGACTTGCAGTCTTCTCGAGTTGGGACTTGAGATGGTCTTGACGTATGGAAAGGCATCCTGATGAGAGGAGAGAAGACGGAGGTAGAGGACAGTGGGGAGGAGGGTAAGGGAGGGACTGGCATCCCGGAAGAACAGGACGAGCAGAGTCCCCACTGGAGGTGAGTGAGCGGATTGGCCAAGCCAGAATGAAGGCCCAAGGTGGGTATCGGCGGGAGAGAAGACTGACATTAGGACGGAAACAGAAGGCCTTGAATGGGCAGCGTAAACATCTTGACTTGCACTAATGAACAGCTCACAGGATGAAATGAAAGCTCACTCCTAGAGAGCTCTCAAAATGGGAAAGATTCAAATTCGTTTCTGCCTAACTAAAGGCAGGAACACGCAATCCCTTTTGAGATTCTTCTGGTCTAAGTATGAAAACCATGACATCACACCCAACTCCCTAGTGTCACTAGCTGATAGGACCCATATGCCACCCAGCTCATACCAGTCTGCTTTCTTCTTTCTGCTTGTAGCTCTTGCTTTGATCTTCCTCACTCTCTTTCTTCCCATCTAAATATTCGCCAAGTGCTTCCCTGTGATGGGAGAAAGTAGAGAAGCTAAAGTTATTTCTAGTATGTGGATTCTATAGAGTTTCCATAGTGCATCATACTATATATGAAAATACATCTCATATGGATAAAAATTTCAATATTAAAAAACACAATCATAAAAACAGTATAAGTAAATGCAGGAGAAAACCCCTCTTAGAATAAGACCAAAGCTAGAAAAAAAAATAATAAAAAGATTGAGAGACTTTACTTCTTAAAATTTAAAACTCTTCTCCTTGATTCAAGGGATAAACTCATAAAAGATACTTGACAAAACGTTGCCATCTAGAAAAGAGAACAGGCTCTTTCAAACCAACACAAAAAAGACAAAATAACAATTAGAAAAACTGGCAAAGGATGTGGACAGGCAATTTACAGGAGAAAAACAACAGGCAAACAGACATTTGAAAATACGTTCAACTTCACATAGAACACAAGAAATGCAATTGAGAAGGCTGTAAGGTATCATTATTCTCCATACCAGACGAGAAAAGATTTAAAAGGTTGATAATGGGATGCCTAGGTTTTCTCAGTCAGTTAAGTGTCTGCCTTCAGCTCGGGACATGATCCCAGAGTCCTGGAATCGAGTCCCTCATCGGGCTCCTTGCTCAGAGGGGAGCCTGCTTCTCCCTCTGCCTGCCACTGCCTCCACTTGCGTGCTATCTCTCTCTCTCCAACAAATAAATAAAATCTCAAATAAATAAATAAATAAAGAGTTGATAACATCAGGTTTGGGTACCCAACTATTCACACCACACCACAGCTGGGGATGTGAAGTATAACAACCTGTCTAAAAGGCAATTTGGGGGGCACCTGGGTGGCTCAGTGGGTTAAAGCCTCTGCCTTTGGCTCAGGTCATGATCCCGGGGTCCTGGGATCGAGCCCCACATTGGGCTCTCTGCTCGGCAGGGCGTCTGCTTCCCCCTCTCTCTCTGCCTGCCTCTCTGCCTATATGTGATCTCTGTCTGTCAAATTAAAAAAAAAAAAAACTTTAAAAAAAATTAAATAAAATTTAAAAATAAAATAAAAGGCGACTCGGTAAGGTTTATCACAAACTTAAAAATGCCTCCCCTCTGACCCAACCTTCAGGAACTCCCTGCAGAAAGTACTCAGAGAAATCTACATTTGGATGATTATTACAGCACTGACTCTATTAGCAGAAGCATGGAAACATTCCTACACACGTATTAACCCTCACTAACGCCCACCTGTTTAAGAGCTTACGAGACAACAACATAAGAAAAAATTGGGGGGTGCGCCTGGGCGACTCAGTCGGTTAAGTGTCTGTCTGCCTTCGGCTCAGTTCATGATCCCTGGGTTCCGGGACCGAGTCACGAGTCTGGACTCCCCACTCAACAGGGTGTCTGTTTCTCCCTCTCCCCCACTCAAGCTCTCTCTGTCTCTCTCTCAAATAAGTAAATAAAATATTTTTTAAAAAAAGAAAGAAAGAAAGAAAATATTTTGTAGCCTATAGAAAGAATGGTGTAATTTCTAGCAGTATGCAAAGATATCCACGACAGTTAAGTAAAAAGAGCCAGCTGTAGAACGATATGGAAAGTATAATATACATTTTCTTTTGAAAATAGGCTTATACACACATAGGAATTTTTTGGAAGGACATATGACCACAGATGACAGCAGCTATTTAAGGAAAGGGAATTTAACTGAGGATTTCGATTCTCTATATTTTTGCACAACATGAATTTTACCAATAGCGTGTGTGTGTGTGTGTGTGTGTGTGTGTGTGTGTTAATCAGAAAATCAGACCAAAGAAGAGGAGGTAACATAAGGTTCCAGATTATGGGTTTCTTTAGAGGATGCATGGGGGAATGACCCCACCAACCTCCATCTCATTTACAACACGGAGGCCCCTCTCCCCTCGGGCACACAGTTGGCCATGAGGACTCCTAAGGCATGAGAAAAATGAAACCATCCTGTTAGGACCCCATCTGTGGTGCAACAAGCAGATCTCTCTGTCTCATTCTTTCTTGATTTCTTTCTAATACTGACTTCCATTTCCACTCCCTTTGTTCAAAGTTCAGCTCCGCTCTACAGGGTTACAGCATTTTTGAAATGTGGAGTTGTTAGGTCCATGATCAAAGGAGCAAGACTGATACAAAGCGAAGGTCAAGCAAAGCTTTATTTCGCGCCAAGCATCGGGAATCAAACCAACCGTTCGTGGCCGCCTCTTACAGAAAGAGCGACCCTCCCCAGCCTTACAGACTAACTTTTAAAGGGCAAAGGCCATGTGGCTGAGCCTGGCCACACACAGGTAGCCAATGAGATTGTAACACACAGAGAAAGCTACACAGTCATGCTAGGTCACACACGGGTGGCTAACCAAATTACAATTCACCCTATGGTAGATATTTGAACTAGCCTATCACCTTGGTCAGAACTGGCGCCCAAAAGGCGGGGCCCACACTCCTTGGTAGCTAGGGAGACAGTATGCGCGCTCCACGGTTGGATGTCTCCACCTGGCCTGACCCGCCCTTGTGTTTGGGCTCTGTTACCATATTTTACTAGTTTCCCGGACTTGCTTTTAAGTAAGTCCCCTGGTGGGGGGGGCAGGGTCAGTTTAAGTTTTACTGCATAAACAACAAAATGGCTGTTCAACCAAGATGGAGCCGCTCCGGCTAAACGGGCCCTTACAGAGTTGAGTTACGGCTCCCTGCCAACTCCAAGTCTAACTAAAACCCCATTTTCTTTCTTGTCATTTCATGCACTTCCCTATTCGTATTCAATCTACTCTTGGTCATTGCTAAGAGAACTAAGTGTTCCATCCCACTCGTCTTCCGAAGTTGCTAGGTTCATGGATCTCCCACTAACAGACAAAATGCACTCGTTCTCTTGACTTTCTACTTTGACCACCAATTAAGTAGCCAACTCTATCTAAATAACCCTTCCAGTTGCTCCACTTCCTGGAGCCAAGACCAGTGCTTCAGAAAGAGAAAGAACTCTTATTAACCTAGTTTTCACTGGAACCCCATTGCTGCCTTTTTCTTAGCATTTCTGACTTTCCTAGCACTGCGCTGTCCAACGAAGGGAGCCACTGACCACCAGTGACGGATCCAAACTGAAATGTCCTGTGAGTATAAAATACACTACATGGATTTTTGAAGGCCTTGAATAAAAAACAAAGTAAAATACTTCGATATAATTAACATTGATTACATGTTAAAAGAATATTTTTACATTGTGGGTTAAATAAACAACAAAATTTAATTTCACCTGTTCTGTTTACTTTAGCAGGGCTACTAGAAATGTGTTTTGTTTCATTTTGCTTGCTGACCTAGCATATTCTCCAAAGGAGTCAACTCCAAAGAGACTTCTCCCTCCTCAGGTTTACCTCAGTTTCAGGAAACTGCTTCCTTGGGGCTCCCACCCACGTGGTCTCCTTGGAGCCGCCATCTTACTGAATACCACACCTCCTGACCAAACAAAGTCCCTTCTCGGATTAAAAAATTGGCACTTCATTGATTGTTTGGCTGGATTTCGGGTTTGGGGTTGGAAATCATTTTCCTTCAGAATTTTGAGAGCATTGCTGCGGTATCTTCTACCTTCCAGGGTTGCTATTTCAAAACCCTGAAGTCACTGTGTTTCTTAATCCTTTCCTTGGATGTGACAGTCGTTCTCACTCCAGAAACTTATAGGCCCCTCTGGCTCTCCAGGCTCCTGAAACTCCTGTCTCAGCCCATTAGGCCAACTAGTCGTCTTAAAGTTTGAGCAAGCACTTATAGCCCACATGATTGATTAACTAAACCTTTCTTTGTGTATCTATAGATTAGGCATTGCATTGTTTCCTCGAAAGCCTTGGTAAGAAACCCACTTGCACAACCTCCCCACCCCCCCACCACACCCCCAGGGCACAATACACAGCCTCTGAGCACCAGGATAATGTCTGTAGCCGGCACCACTGAGTCTGACCGCCATCAAGAAGGGTTAAACAGCACTGTGCCCCCCTTTTACTGATTAACTGCCCTAAAGTTCCTCTAAAAACCTTCAGGCAGATAGATCGGAGTTGGTTTTTGGACAAGAGTCTGCCTTCTCCCCAGACAGCCGGCCCGCTGAATAAAGCTCATATTCCTTCCCAATCAAAACTTGTCTCATGGGGTGCCTGGGTGGCTCAGTAGGTTAAAGCCTCTGCTTTCGGCTCAGGTCATGATTCTGGGGTCCAGGATCGAGCCCCGCATTGGGCTCTCTGCTCGGCGGGGAGCCTGCTTCCCCCCTCTCTCTCTGCCAGCCTCTCTGCCTACTTGTGATCTCTGTCTGTCAAATAAATTAATTAATTTAAAAAAAAAAAAACAAAAAACACCTCGTCTCTTGAGTTACTGGCTTTTGGAGCAATGGGCAGCCGAACTTGGGTGCTTCAGTAACGCTCTGAACTTTCTCAATGCTGTGCCCGCGGGTGGGTCTACTTTCCTCCACTGGGCTGAACATTTTCAGTAGGGCATCTCCCCCCGCCCCCGCCAACCCAAAGCAGAAAACTCAAAGGAAACTTCAGTTCTGATCAATTTTCTTGAATACTTCCAGTGATCATTTCCTCCCCTCTGTTCGCTCTGCCCTTTCTTTATGGATCTAGAAAAAAAGAGACTAGATCTCCTGGACTGGTCCTCTAATTTTGAAAAATCTTTTTCTCTCCTAGTTTCTGTTTTTCTTTTTGCTTTGCCTTCTATGCGACTTCATGACCGTTATTTCCTAACCCTTCTACAGTTTTCCATTTCTACCATATTTTTAATCTCCAAGAGCTCTATTTTGTTCTCTCACCACCCCTTTAACAGCATCTTATTCTTTTTCTATGGTTGCAATATCATTTCTTTTTTTCTTCAAGGATCGTCTGAATGATAGCCATTTTGATGTATACTGTTGTCTTTTTTCCCTACATAGTCTCAATTTCCTCTAATTTACTTTTTGATGTGTGTTCATTTTGGTGTCGACCCTTCATCATAAAGACTTTCCTCAGACATCTAGAAATCCTTGGCTACCTTGTCACCATCAAGACTGAAGAGCTGGGGGCGCCTGGGTGGCTCAGTGGGTTAAGCCTCTGCCTTTGGCTCAGGTCCTGATCTCAGGGTCCTGGGATGGAGCCCCACAGGGGCTCTCTGCTCGGCAGGGAGCCTGCTTCCCCTTCTCTCGGCCTGCCTCTCTGCCTACTTGGAATCTCAATCTGTCAAAAAAAAAAAAAAAAAGAAAATAGACTGTAGAGCTGAAGGAAGTTCTGAATGCAAGGGTGCAGCTTGACAACAATGAACTTCAGCACAGGACCGTCTACTTGGATCACGTGCTGGGCAACTCTGAACGTCGGTGTCTTTAAATCTTTTCTTGGCAGCTGGTCAAATTTTCCAGAGACTTGTCTCCTGCCGTTGTGTGAAGCTCCAACTTGCCCATATTCCCCGAACAGGCAGAAGGACTACAAGGTCTCAGTGGCAGTGCGCCTGTGGCCACCGTGTTTAGTACAGTATTTCTGCCTCATCTCTGCCCAGCACCCCCCAAACTGCAGATCCTCCAAAACTCCCATCTTTTGTGCAAGGCAGGGAAAAGATTCCTGGCATCCAACTATTTTCCTGACTTTAGTCCCCTTCTTCATCTCTACTTCCACTTGAACCTGATGCTTCCAATTTCCTGGTGTTTTGCAGATTTACTGTGCAGTAAATCAAGGTTGGGGGGGCTCTCGGCTTTCCTCACTGCTAGTTTATATTTCCATAGTCTTGAATCTGCGAGACCATTTACCATCTGTCCTTATGCTTCCCAGCTTCCAAATGTTGTTGCTGTTGAGTCCCTTCTGTTTTGCTTGACTTTTTGGGTTTATGTCTTTTTTATTTAATCCCTTTAAATGTCACGCTAATGGAGTTTTGATAGAGATCCAAGATAAATGTATGTGTTCCATCTGCCATCCTTACACTGGAGTCACATCTCCAGGAATTTCAAACTTCAACTGAGACAGTAGAGACTGGGATTTTCAGGAACTTTATCCTATTAAACCCATTCTTTATTTTTATTTGACATTTGATTCTATTAACAGCTTCTTCCCTAAAACTACACCTCAATGGCATACTGAGGCTCCAGCACTTAGGGTGGTGGGCACCAGAGGCAATCAAGGGGGCTACAGATTATTTAAAAATGATACAGTGTGGGGTGCCTGCGTGGCTCAGTGGGTTAAAACCTCTGCCTTTGGCTCAGATCATGATCCCAGAGTCCTGGGATCGAGCCCCGCATCAGGCTCTCTGCTCAGTGGGAAGCCTGCTTCCTTCTCTCTCTGCCTGCCTCTCTGCCTACTTGTGATCTCTCTCTGTCAAATAAATAAATAAAATATTTAAAAAAAAAATAAAACATTGGACTCTGAAAAACAATCTGAGGGTTTTGAAGGGACGGGGGGTGGGAGGTTGGGGGAGCCAGGTAGTGGATATTATGGAGGGCACGTATTGCATGGAGCACTGGGTGTGGTACAAAAACAATGAATTCTGTTACGCTGAAAAGAAATATATATATATGTATATATATATATATATACATATATACACATATATATGTATATATATATATATAATAAAATAAAATAAAAAATAAAATAAAAATGATACAGTGGACTAAAAGTCTGTGTATTATTAACCTGTGCCAACAACAAAACAAGGTCAGTGACAAAACTCTCCTTTCTGAAAAAATCTTCTGTTAATCTAAGTTCTAAACAATTTCTACAGCTACTGTTAATTTTTAATAATATGTATGGGGGCACCTGGAAGGTTCAGTTGGAAGAACATGAGACTCTTGATCTCAGGGTTGTGAGTTCGAGCCCCACGTTGAGTGTAGAGATTACTTTGAAAAAAATCTTAAGAAAAAAAATATGTATGTAGGCTTCGATACAGCAACTTTCTATGTCTTATCCTTTTTAACAAGGAAGTTAATTCAGAGAACACAAAGAATACAGTTGGCCTGTGACCCACACAGACTAAGCTGCACGCACATGTTCTGAGGGCATGTTTAAAATGGCTCTGTCGTCCCAGCTCAGTTAGGCACAGGGTAAATCTCCAACCCCCAAGGTACTACATCTCCCAGCACAAGAGGGATTTGATATATGAGGCTCCTGGGTAGCTCAGACAGTTGGGCATCTGCCTTCAGCTCAGGTTGTGATCTCAGGGTCCTGGGATGGAGCCCTGTGTCGGGCTCTCAGCTTGGTGAGTCTGCTTCTCTCCCTCTCTCTCTCCTTTTGTGCTCTCTCTTTCTCTATCTCTCAAATAAATAAATCTCTCAAATAAAATCTTAAAAAAAAAGAAAAAAGAAAAAGAGGGATTTGACATGAACAACAGCCCAGCTATTGAAAACACGAAGAAGCTGAACTCTGTTTAGTTCAGTTCTGTCGTTCTACATGTAATCATTCTCTAAACCTCACAGAATTCTTTTGGAAACACTTCATGTTTTTCCTTCCTTTCCCACCCAAAAATACAGTAATGTAATTAAAAGGTATCAATCTGTCCCTGTTTTCTTATTTCATATCGTAAATTTTATTTTTAAAATGTTGTTCAAATTTTAAAAATTGGCCTGGTTACATAAACAAAGTTCAATAGAAGAAAATACTCTCCTTTTCAGGTTATTATTATTTTAAATAATAAATAATAAAAACACCAACTCAGGGTGTTAAATTCATCGGGTCCACCTCTGTACCTTGCATTTTCGTTTTCCCAGCAGCACCACTGGTCACTCGATGGCATCTTTAGATCATGGAGATAATCCTCTGTCAGTGTTCCTTTTCTATCTGTTTCTAAATGCACAGCTTTCCTAGGGCTTGGCATGAGCTCTCCTCTCATCTTTTTATCCTCTTTTCCAGTGTAAGTCAATCCTTTCCTATGGTTTTCAATACAATCATAACACTGTTGACCCTCTGCACTGACCTCTCTAATCCAGAATTCTCTTCTGAGTTTCAGACCCGTGTCCAGCTGCCTAATAGACATGTCAGTTTTAATGTCTTCTAGAATCCAATTTCATTTAATATGTCCAAACTCTCTGATTTCCAAATCCTGCTGCCTCACTTCCCCCCGTAGCTTTATCGTTTCAATACAAGGCACTACCACCTACCCAGCTGTTCTAGCCATTGTTGCCTTTTCCCTGTCTTCCACCAGCATATCCCCAATCAGGAAATCCAGGCACTTGAAGCTCTAACACATGTCTTGAGCACATCTGCTTTCTCTCCAATCTTACCAGACCAACTTCATCCCTCACCCAGACCAATGCAACGGCTTCCTAACTGCTCTCCTTAGTTACACTTCTGGCTTCTCCAAGCCATTCCCTCAAAGAGCAATCAGAGCGATCTCAACACACTTAGGAATTTGAGAAACTCCCACATTAAGTCCTTGGCCTGTGGGTAAGAGCTATCATGACAGGGAAGGCCGAATGGATGTCACCCTTAAGGTGGGGATTAGTGTCACCCTTAAGGATGTCAAGGATACAGGAGGGGTGATCCCGATCAAGTGTCCATTTAAATCACCACTCTGGCCCCTGCAAAAACTGGATGGATCTGAGAAAATGATTATCAATACTGCAAGCTCGGCCAAGGACCTGTCCTGATCGCGGCTGCCATGCAGGTGTGGTATCTTTGCTAGAGCAGATCGGGGTGGTCTAAAGTACACACAAAGCGGCTGTTGATTGGGCCAAATGTGTTATTTTCTACTTTAATCAAGAAAAAGGATCAGGAAGTTCACATTTACATCTGACAGATGACAATGTTTACTCGTATAACCCACACACTTACAGGGTCACATTAATTCTCCTGATCTCAGTTAAAATACAGTCTGAAGAGATAAGGACCATCTGGATATCCTGCAGAACAACATTACATTGATTCATTACATCAGATTGGCCTGTGAGCCAAATATGACCCACCGATTTTTGTAGGGCTCACAAGTAAAGAATGATTTTTACACTTTGTAAATGGTTAAAAAAAAGATCAGATGACTAAGCAGAGCACAGAGGATTTTTAGGACAATGAAACTATTCTGTATGATACCATAATTGTGGACACATGTCATTACATTTGTCAAAATCCACAGAACACCAAGAATGAATCATGATGTAAACTATGAACTTAGGGTGATGACGTGTCAACTCAGTTTCATCATTTGTTACAAATGTGCCACTCTGGAGGATGTTGATAGTGGGACAGGCTGTGCATGCGTGGAGGCAGGTAGTGGACTGGGAAACCTCTGTACTTTCTATTCAATTTTGCTGAAAACCTAAAATTTCTCTTAAAAATGATCTCAGGGGGCACCTGGGTGGCTCAGTGGGTTAAAGCCTCTGCTTTCAGCTCAGGTCATGATCCCAGGGTCCTGAGATTGAGCCCCATGTCGGGCTCTCTGCTCAGCAGGGAGCCTGCTTCCCTTCCTCTCTCTCTGCCTGCTTCTCTGCCTGCTTGTGATTTCTGTCTGTCAAATAAATAAAATCTTTTAAAAATGATCTCAGAAAATAAGATCAATATCTGAAGAATATTTTGTGATATGTGAACATACTACATTCAAACTGCAGTGTCCATAAGTAAAGTTTTGTTGGAACACTGTCACACCTCTCTGGGCCCCTTGCATCCAGACAAGAAGTCACCATCTTGGTAGGGTAGCTGACCCTGGCCACCAGGGCAAGGTACAAGTGCTGTCACACAGAGAGGTGTTCAGGAATTCAGAAGATCATGCAGGTGCCTCTTGGTACATGACAGCCCACTGTGTCCGTGAATGGACAGGTGCAACAACCCTGGCCTGAGAAGGGTATGATTATTAGTCTCAGACCCTTCAGGGATGAGGATTTGTGTCATACAACCAGATAAGCCACTGAGACCTGCGGAAGTGACAGCTGAGGTCCACGGCAGAAATGCTTGTGGAAGGCAGGCTGGGATGGAAGAAGGAAAGAAAGACCTCCCAGGGGATGTCACGGATGGCCTGTGTCTTCAGTGTACTGCTCGCAGCGCACGGCACAGCAGTCTCTCCGTAAAAGTGCTGAGAGGACTGTTCTTTCCGTCTTTGACTTTACAAGTGTGTTGAATGTCTTCATATCCCATACTTTGCTTGATGGAACCTTGTGGAAGAAATTCTTCCTATCTCACCGCCTATCTTTCCGCTCACACGCGGGGCCCGCCCGCCGCTCCCCTCAGAGCCTCCCGCCGAGGGAAAGCGCCCGCCTCGTCCCTGCCCCGCGTCGCCGGCCCCCGGGGCTCCCCGCTGAGGACCCGCCCAGACCGCCCCGCTCACCGCCTCCGGGCTTCTAGGCGCGCGGCGATGCGGAGGCGCCGGGCCTGGATCCGCTCCTGAGGGTTGTCAGAATGTATGGACGGCCCAAGAATCGGGGTGGACAAGTGTTCCTCCTCCTTCTCCTCCAGGACCCCCAGGGGTCCCGGCGGATTCATGACAGGTGCCTCCCGCCCCAGGCAGCTCCTCCTGGACCACCGCCAGGCCGCCGCCGGTTGCTAAAAACAAGCCGTTGCCAGGGAGGGCAGTCACCTGACTGGCAGCTGGAGTGCGCGCGCGCGCCCGCGGCACCTCAGGCCCCGCCCCGCCCCCCCTCTGGCATTTGCTCGCCGGCCTGTGGTTTCATTCCCGGGGA
Organism: Lontra canadensis; assembly: GCF_010015895.1. NCBI lineage: Eukaryota > Metazoa > Chordata > Mammalia > Carnivora > Mustelidae > Lontra > Lontra canadensis. The sequence continues at coordinate 20,206,466 of NW_022631026.1, read as the reverse complement.
GGTAATGGACCTGGGCTCTACCTTCGCGGGGTGAAAATGACATCGGTTTCATTCAGTACTGTACAAATAGCGCCTAGCATAATACCTAATATGTAGTAAGTGCACAACCAGTGTTTGCTGAGTGAAAGAAATGTACACAGGTGTTTGCTCACTGCAGATATTTATAATATTAAAAAACTGGTATGACCCCAAAATCCATCAATAGGGGAACTGGTAAAGTTTTCAGGGGTTGGAAAACAATGCAGCCGCTAAGAATGGATCTGACCTAGAAAGAGATAAAGATTAAATGAGAAAGAGAAGATGTAACACAATGTGTAGAATGTAAGCCAAGTCTATTTGATATGTATCTAGTATATAGGGAGGAAAAATGAACAGAAAATAAGGCTGGTATCAAGGAAGTTACTGCCTGTGTTCTCTTCTGGGATCTTTATGGTTTCAGATCTCACATTTAGGTATTTAATCCATTTTGAAATTATTTTTGTGTACAGTGTAAGAAAGTGGGCCATTCCCTGCCCCCGCCATCATTTGTTGAAGAGACTTCTTTTTCCCACCAGATATTCTTTTCTGCTTTGTTAACAATTAATTGCATATAGTTGTGAGTTCATTTCTGGGTTTTCTATTCTGTTCCACTGATCTCTGCGTCTTTTTTTTCTGCCAGTATCGTACTGTTTTGATCACTACAGCTTTGTACTATAACTTGGAAGTCTGGAATTGCGATGCCTCCAGCTTTGCTTTTCTTTTCCAAGGTTGCTTTGGCTATTCAGAGTCTTTTGTGACTCCATAAAATTTGGGGTTTGTTCTAGTTGTGTGAAAAATGCTGTTGGTATTTTGATGGGGATTGCATTAAATGTGTAGATTGTTATAGGTAGTAATAGACGATTAAACAATATTTGTTCTTTCAATCCATGATCATATAATGTTTCCATTTCTTTGTGATGTTTTCTATTTCTTTCATCAGCATTTTATAGTTTTCAGAGTACAGATCTTTTACATCTTTGGTTTGGTTTATTCTTAGGCATCTTAGTGTGTTTGACACTATTGTAAATGGGATTGATTCCTTTCTGCTGCTTCATTATTGGTGTATAGAAATGCAACAGATTTCTGGGGCGCCTGGGTAGTTCAGTAAACATCTGACTCTTGATTTCAGCTCGGGTCATGATATCAGGGTTGTGAGATCAAGCCCCGTGTCGTGTTTTGTGTTGGCATGGAGCCTGCTTAAGAGTCTCTCTCCTGGGGCACCTGGGTGGCTCAGTGGGTTAAAGCCTCTGCCTTCGGCTCAGGTCATGATCCCAGGGTCCTGGGACCAAGGCCCGCATCAGCCTCTCTGCTCAGTGGGGATCCTGCTTCTCCCTCTCCCAATCCCCCTGCTTGTGTTCCCTCTCTCGCTGTGTCTCTGTCAAACAAATAAATAATATCTTTAAAAAAAAAAAAAAAAAGCTTTGGAGAACTTACACTAAAGTTCACGAAAGAAAGAGGATACCCTAATCTGAGCAGGAAACTACAACTGACATAAGCATGTGTATTTATGACCTGTGACTAGCACGTATCTGTGGCTGCTCTCCAAAGGAAATCAAACTATAACTGGCAAGTTTCTTGATGTTGTACGATTGACTGCAATGAATTCAGGGGACCACAATGAGAATAACTTGCCACAAAGACCCAATAGTCCTTTCATCCCATCCCTGGGTAAGTATGGGATGATAAACGCAAACCCTTCTGGATATATGGGCTTCTTTTGCTATGCAACAGGCTTGCCATCTACCTTCAGTATATAGTCTTTTTCCAGGGAAATGATACACTGACTAGATTTTAGTCTATGAAGTCAAGTCACATACTTAATTCCACATCCATAAGATTATAGCAAATCATCCCATCAAACATTTACATAATTTCTTGGCTTATTCCTATCTCCCAATTTGTGTGAATTTTACTAATAGATTCTCAGAAGGCAATCTTCTTTTATTCATTTCCAAGTTATTTTTAGAACTGCCTCACCCATCATCTTTATGTATTGACTACTAAAGGTACGAAGGATGGAACAGGGAAGGGAAGGAAGAAGGGGAGTCACGAGTAGGTCATAAGGCTTAAGGAAGAGTTCAAAGTTATTAGTAGAAACCAAGCACCTACCTTAGACCACACACTGTGCTAAATACCTCCTTGCATCATTCATAGCACATATGCATGACTGCGGCAATATTACTAATCCCATTTTACAGGTGAAGAAATTGAGTCTCTGAAAAAAAATAAGTAACTTGCCCCAGGTCAAAGCTTGCCAGGCCGAACATGACAAAGAAACGGTCATGGCATTAAAAGCTTGGGAGGTCTTGAGAAATTTTCAGAATGAAGGCAAAAAGAAAAATGGAAGGAGCAGATATCAAGTTTGCTTTAGGGGAACTTGCAAGCAAGGAGAAAAGATGAGAGCAGGAAGAAGAGCAGGACATTCTGGAAGCACGGCGTCTAGGCTGGGACAGACCCGCACTGCTTACCTAGGACATACCTGCAATGCCGTCAGGCACGGACTGGGTGCTGGATGTCTGCAGACAGAAGGGCAGGGGTAACAACTGCTAGTGCAACTACGAGGCTGGGAGGGCCAGGGGACTATGAGCACACTGCTGGAAAACTAGCCTGGGCTGCAATAGGGACTTTCCCCTCACCTTCTTTAAACCTCTTACAGGAAAATAATAATAATAATAATAATGCCTGCTGTTAGAAGTGGGGAGATCAATTCTGATGTAAAAGACAGGAAATATTCTTAGAAGCAATGTTAGGAAATATGAGGTTTTTCAATAAAGCTTATGATTCATACACTAACGTTTAATTGTACCAAGTGTGGGTCATTCAGTTCTTATGGAATTAGTCTGGAAAATTAACATTCTTTCTGTAGGAAAATGTTTTTAAGTACGAGACAACGACCTCACAAACTAACTTGAGTGTGACCCAGTATTATTATACACTGCCCAGTGCCCAGGTCTGGGGAAGTCAAGAGCAGGACAACATGAACCGCTGTTACTGCCACCTGCCTGGTACTCTGCTTTCTGAAACAGGGCCCAGGACTGCAGAACACCCAGGAGCAAGCAGGCTGGTCATTATTTTTTTTAAGATTTTATTTATCTGAGCGAGAGAGAGAGAGAGAGAGAGAATGAGTGGGAGGAGGGGCGAAGTAGGTTCCCCCAGAGCAGGAAGACCCATGGTAGGGCTAGATCCCAGGACCCTGGGATCATGACCTTAGTCAAATACAGACGCTTTACTAAGCCATCCAGGCACCTCTGGGCTGATCTTTCTTTAAACAAACAAAAGAAAAAAACACTTAATGTTTTGTTTTAAAATAATCAGTAACTCTTAAGCAAGTGGCTGGACATTATTTTTCTCCCCACAGCTCCCTCCCTTCTTGCACCTACCAAGGACAAACAAAGAAGACAATCTGAAAACAGTTAAAAGGATTTAAAAATTATTTACTCTTTACTTTTATTACAATAAATATTTATCAACAATAGAATTAAACAATTTTAAATTAAAACCTACTGCATTACTTTTGGGGTTCACAGCAGCAGAAACAAACATAAATCCAGTTGAAAGGGCAAGGCTTCCAGAATCCAGTGGCAAGAAACAGTCAGGTCTTGATTATCTGGGCTCGAAATAGGGATCAGTAACACCAACGATGCGAAAGTGATGGTGAAACGCACAGCTGTCATCTATTTGTGCGTCAAATTACCTAAGACCTCGCAACACTGAAGCTCAGGAATTTAAGCAAGTTATGAAGCCCTGGTTCAGCAAGGGCTGGATTTTTTCCCCTCATCGAGGCCTTGAGCACAACTGCTCCCAACCTGCCTCTGGGCCAGGAATGGGCTGCATCATCCTTCAGAGCCAGAAGCCTCAAACCCGGTGGAAGCAGCTATCTTTCTCATTCGCCATCCCTGGTGAAAGGGAAACAGAAAGTGACATATTTCAAGGCCCTTCCTTGGGGATGAAGAGGAACTGCAAATAGGAGAGACTGTGGCTCCGGAGCGGGAAGAGGCTTCACAGAGTTACGGGTTACAAGCTAGGTCCACGAGAAGAGAACACTCTAAGGAGGGCTCACCATATTGCAGATAATCAAGAACAGACTGCACGGGTAAAGGAACGTATCATACATATAATGCAGAAATATGTGTCTATATTAAATATGTACATACACACGCCACACCATAACCATAACCAGGTAAAATAAATGTTATGTTATTTACGATGAACACAGCAAGTTCTGGACAGACCGATGATGAAAAAGCTCATGGAACGACCTGAAAGAGGAAACAAAAGACTGTGCTCCCCTTTATCTTCCACTCTAATATACTCTACTTGTTGCTAACACATGCCTGCTGCCTAAGTGGTGTTGTTTCTAGGTACCTGAGAAGGGAAGGAGTCATCCTTTCATTTCAGAATGCTACCCAAAGCGAACTGCGATGGCTCAAGCGACACAGCTAAGTCATTGATTCCCGCCACCTCTTCTTAGTCACAGGGCATGAAGCCTTACTCAGTAAAGTACCAACTTCTCTTCCTACAGTTAAATTCCTGCAAATTTAATCTATTATATGTTGGATGGGAGGGTAAGGGGACAAGGTAGGTGGTAGGGAGTTTGCATCTGGGCAGTAATTCACTGCCTCCCCATTACCCAGAGAAAATGCTTTTTTTTTTCTTTTTTTTAAACAATTGAAATTTGGAGTTTAATACTGAAGTCTGCTTTCTTGGCACATTTTGGAACGAGCAAGTCATTACATGTCACTGGGACTTTGTCTCTTGAAAGCTAATAGAGTAAGTTAGCGAAACAAAATAACCTACAGTGTTAATATTGTGGGCAGTTTTAATTAGCAGTTGTTAGAGTGCTGCTGAATGATACCAGTAATTCAAACAGATTTAAAACGCAACATTCACAGATCTTGCAAAATGAAAACTCCTCCCATAATGGGTTAATAACATCACATACTAAGCAGGTCCCAAGCAAGGTGAAGAACATACTTTAGAGATAAAAACGTGCTTGTCAAGAATATCAGACTCATGGCAAATTGTGTGTGTTTTAATAAAAAAACTAAATCAATTCTAATCTTAATCATTATCCACAGAAACTGGTCAAGAGAAGACTTTAGCCAAAGAGCCATAAGGCATCCTCGCATTTAGCCATTCCTGGTTGTTTGGTTTTGTTTTTAAGATTCTTTTAAGTAATCTCGACACCGAACATGGGGTTCGAACACACAACCCTGAGAATAAGAGTCGCACACTCTACCAACTGAGCCAGCCAGGCTCCCCCACACCTGGTATCTTTAATACTGTCTCTAAGTTCCATGTCGCATTAGGTACTATATGGTCATGATCCAATTCACAAGGTTTAAAAACAGCACCACTCTGATTTAGCCTACCTTTCTAAAAATGATTCTGTGAAGAGTAAAACAATATGAATGGGTCTATAGAAGACCAGACAAACCTTCTGTTAGGTCCAAATAGACTTTCCTACAGAGATAAGGCCTTGTTGAAATATTCTAAAATCAGTCCATGTACTACTTTCCAATTCTGGGAACCTGGCCTTTCTGACAAAATGAAACACCACTCCCTCACTCAGGCCACCTGTGAGAGGGCTACAAATGACAGAACATCTTTTGCTTCCCTAAATATAAGCTCATTTAAGATCTCTGTCTAAAGAGCAGGTCCCTGCCTAAAAACAAAACCAAAAAAAACAAACAAAAACCCAGCTAGATTACTATCTCTTGCACACTTGTTTATTAGAGCGAAGCATATTATTAGCAAGTGGATTAAAAAGTAAGGTTACATTTATTTTGCACTGTAGAAACACTGCAGTGAATTAGCCAATAAATCCCACTCCCAGGGTTCCACACAAGGAACATGTCACCACTTTCTCTGGAAAAGCTACACAACCATGATTTACCATATACCCTAATGTAACTGCCTACCAATATGTCAGTCATCCGTGCCACTGTCAAAGATGAAAAGTAAAATATGCAAATCACATGGGTTACCTAATTAATAAAGGAAAAATCAGAAATCTACTTAAGCTTCCTAAGATGTACAGAGCATCACACTTTCAAGTTTCATAGTCATTAGTTTAACACCGTTTTACTATTAAAACTCACTTAAAATGTACATGTCAAAGTGCTTCAAATGCAGCATACTAATTAAAATTCCTTCTGGAAGGTTCTAGTACTGGCAGCTAACTTAGGAAGGTTATTCACCCACAGGGTGCTCAAGAAAGGGCATGCTCTTACTTAAGACACCTCACAGGACAAAGAAAATTCTAATCTGACCAGAAATCTCCTACAGAGTGCTCAATTAAGACCAGATCTGAGGTCAAGATAAAAGCCACTCTGAACACAGGACTCAACACAACCTAAGATTTCTGTATTTGTTTTTGGCTTTTTGGGGGACCCAAAGTCAAAAGTTCTAGCCTATCGGGTTTACTCTGTTCCCTCTGGCACGTTCCCAGTCCTTGACATGTCAAGAGATCTAAGGCAATCCAGGATATTTGGAATGTGGCAAGACCTAGGTGCTCAAAGCAAGTGGGCATCTCTGTCCAAGGAGGTAGCAAGTCAAAAGCGAGACTGGCTGAAAATGAAAAGGAAGAGTTACACATGGGCTTCTAGTTAAAATATAAAGGGGAAAGGGACCCTTTGATTCAAACACCTTCAGTTTATCTTTTTATTTTCCACAGGTTATAGAAGCAAAGTCTACTTCGGAAAGCAAGGTACACTCCAAATGTTTTTTGACTGACTACAAAATAAATTCTTTGAAAACTGAACACCTGGGAACCTTTCAAATTCACATTTGAATTTGAAGTTAGTGGCGGAATGACGATTTAAATTGTGACAATTTTAAACTCTGCACTGCATTAGGACCATTGAGCACTATAGGCACTGGGCATTAAGGTGATCCTTTCTCTCCTTCAGGTGGACCCTATGCCTGATTTTTCTTTTCCATATTCCCCCAAAGCTGACTCCAGGTCATGATTAATGCTTTCTCAGTACCTGTTTAGAATTTGGGCAACTCTAGACATACACTCCTCTTCCCCATACCTCTATATTAAAATAAATGACATGTTGGTAGTAGTAGAACATTCTAGACCATAATCAGCATGGAGCTTTTTAAAATTAGAATTTAAAATATTTTAAGCATGATATTATTAAAAGGCCAAGGACTATTTAGTTTTTTATTCTGAAGTTATTCACTCCATTACTTGAAACTAAAACTCATGAACTACATCTATTATGTATAAATGGAAGAACGGCAGTGTCAACTGTGATGATCTTAAACTGTGTAATGCACTAAAGATCATGAATGTTAGTAAAGGATCAGAAAAGGCAGCAACAACATACTCTATCCAGGCATTTTAAGGATTTTTCTATCCCATGCTCCCCTCAAATATAGGGGAATTAATTTCTGACAAGCAGGAAAGGACATTTATCATACCATAACCTGACAAGTAACTTCTCACAGGTCTAGGTAACTTTGGTCAGCAGAAACACAAAGCAAACATCTGGCCTGGCTAAGGCACTCCATTCTGAAATGTACAGAAAACATGCATGTATGACCAACCATGCCATTGCTCCCCAAAGGCAGCTCAGTGTATGCTGGGAGAAAGGTGGGGTGGAAGACTCACCCCAAAATATCATGCATAAGCCTGAAATATCTTTTATACTTTGGAAATGTTATGATAATTGGTATGACACAAATGCACAGAGCTATTTGCAAGTTAAGTCCTGCTTCAGCTGCTATATCACTAAACAACAAATGGGGACTTTCGAGGTAAGTTCAAGATGTCAGACTAAACCAAGAAAAAGTCAGCAGTCCACTGAAGATTTACAAGTCCATGGTATTCTCAAACAGTACCTCACTCAGTTTCACTTTCATCTTGTTGACAGCCACCTTTCATCTAATAGTGTCAATAAAACTGTGGTGCAATTCTTTACCCCTACGGAGAAACAGGTCATGAAGTACACACACAAAACCATTTCAAATAAACTTGATGCAATGGAAAAAGAACAGAAAGACACTCTGAGGTAAAATAGCCCCAAAAGTATAGAACATGACCCTACACCAGAGGGTTTTTTGTTTTTTTTTTTTAACTATACTGTACAAGGTGAAGAAAGCCTGTGGTCCAAATTTGTCATTTACAAACATTTCTCAATTCTCTTCTTATATAATACAGATTAATCTCATTCTTGTGTACAAGATCAACAAAAGGTAAAATGATTAGCTCAGAAACCTTAGAACAAAGCTTTGTTCCCAGCCCAAATTACCACTTAATCCTATTCAATTTTATAGATGACAAAAAACAAGGTCTACAAAAAAACAGTTACCGTTACTTAATTTGTTCATTCTCTGACCTCCATGATGGCGATTTATTAACATAGAATCACTATCCACATTTTCCAGCATCCATTTCTCATCATGTTCAGTCTCAGAAAAAGTCACCGAATATATCTCAATCTTTATGAACCATTTTTAAAAATGAGTACAGAACCGTAAGTTAGCTCCTTGACTCCTCATTTCTAATAGCCTGGATGACAATGATTAGGATTTACAAATTTAAAAGCTGAAATATCGATTACATAGTTATTTTTACAAAGCAGCAGACTGAAATTCAAAAAGGAATACACTATAGTTAAATTTAACAATGGTCACATTCATAGATAAATAATGGTTAAGAATTTAATTACATATCAACACAGTGGTGCCTATTTTATCCAAGTGCAATCCATCCAAAAAAAAAAGGGTTTAAGATACACTCTTCATTCAAGCACAAACTTCATTCGGTAGAAAATAAAAGAAAATCAGCAAGTAAATTTCACCACCACCAAACTAAATGGAGACAGAGTCAAAAAGAAATAATATATCCACATTCATGAAAAGGTGTAATCTACAGTTCAACCACAGTTAAGTCAAAGGGATTTTTATGTTTGTCAGTAAACCTCAAAAATTATTCCAAGTCACATTAAAGACAGTAGGTACTCAGTAAGGCATATATATCAAAAACTTTCTTCAAACGGGGAAGCGGGCAAGTCAGGAAGGGAAGAATTTCTACTTCTTTACCCTTATGAAATAAAAAACACAGCACTCTCACCTCCGTAAAAAAGAGATGGACGGACAGAAGGAAGGAAGGAGGGTAGGAAGGAAGGCAGGGCAAACCGAATCAGAAAACTAATTTTGTAGTGCGGTTCATAGCAGGAATTCATAGTGAGGCTCATGAGATTTCTAAGTCCAAAGTAAATTTCTCTTATAAGGAAGTTTACCTGCGTTCCCTCCAAGTAATTATCGTAAGACTGGGGCTGTCACATGCATTCATATAAACATAGTTCTCGGGCACCCAGTCTCAGCAACTTGCAGCTGAGGGGGGAAATGCCACATTTAAACGATGAACCATGTCAATGGGTAAGCTACAATTACGATCTACTCTCTGCTAAGTCAATTGAACATTTTTCTTTAAAAGAAAATTAAGTCATTTATCAAGATCTCTCCCAAACAAAGAGAGCCAGAATACTAGAGAATCTAAATATATATATACCAGCTCTCTCAGCGCATGAGGAAAAAAGGCATTCCCATGGGAAAGAGAAACCAGTATTTGGCAACTGTACATCATAGTTCTGTGATCATTTGGCATCTCTTGCTAAAGGTGACTTGCTCTTACCTTTTCCCTGTTTTAGATTTGGGCTATTGATAACTTCCACCGCTAAAGACCTACTACTAAAGTAGTACCAAATATGAAAATATTTTGCCATTTTCTTAATGTTATCAGTGTTCCTAAACCAATTTGGGGACTTTAAAAATAAAAACAAAGCATCCTTAACTCTGTATGAACCAAAATACCATAGACTCATGAAGCTAAAATCACTAGAAACATTTTGCTTGTCTAAAGTACATTATGCTTAACCAAAATGCCACATGGTTTTATAAAAAATAAAATAAGTTGGGAGTTAGCAGGTCCAAAATTCCATAAGTTCAGATCATTTGTATCCCTCCTGCTGTCCAAGTACTCTACAAACTTGAGTTCCCAGGTCTGTTAAGCAGGTCATTTTAGTTCAATGGTGATGGATGAAATATTTACAAGCATCTTATTTACAGTACTTTTTTCTGTAGATTACAGGCCAATGTTCTTTTCTTCCATTCCTAGTCAATCTGAATTTGGTTTCCTCAATGAGAAAGGATAAATCTGAAAATGGCTGCTCAGCTGCTTTACCTGCAGAAAACCAGAACATGAGGTAGTGACTAATACATTCCTAATAATTTTTTCAAAGGACACAGAATTCACCCTCTGGAGATAACAATTTACTGATGTGGCAAAACTCAGCAGAAGTAAAGAAAAGGCTTTTCTAGGATAGCTATAGAGCTAGAAGGCTACAGAATTCTGTAGAATTCCAGAACTACCCCTGGGAGGGTTAGGACTTAAACCTAAATCCAACATCTAGTCTTTCCAGAGCCCTCTGGACCACACAGATTCACACCCAATACTGCTGAAAAATTATAGGGTTAGCTGACTTATAAGATCTAGTAGATCAAATATTTACATACACAGTTTGACTCAATATTCAACTGCTTATAGCATTTCTAGGAAATCATTCCTAATCCTGAAGAAACTATAAAAGTAGATCTGTATATTTTAGGAGATTTAGGCCATGTTAAGGTATTCCTGGTGGGTAGGCAAGACCCTGGTTATGTGTCAGTTACCAAATATCATTTATTTGATACTTCCTAGCTCTATTGTTATTATTTATATGTCAATAGTTCAAAAGTGAATGCTCTGTGTAATGCTGTTTCACCTGGTTAGAAGTTGCAGAAGTGGCAAGGGCACAAAGACAGACAAAAAAGATGTTCCCGGAATTTTTTTTTTTCAATAACTTGTATTTATTTTCCAGGTTTTTAACAGTGAAAATGTACTACTTCTGTAATTTAAAGAAAAAAATGTTTTGGCTTGGTTTATGTACAGTTGCCTAAAGATATGCTTGAGGAGTTATAATAAATTAACACAATTATAAAAGACATTTACAACTACATTCTATTTCATACATGACTGATGAAATAGAAGATAAAAGTGTTAATCTAAAGTGAAGCATTTATGGTAATATGTGCAAATAAAAACAATTATGTCTTCATGTCATAATCCCTAGTTATCATGGATTTTTTTTTCATCTATTTTATTCCAACAAATGTAGGCTACTTTGGGGAGAACCCTAAGACAAGAAACCTAAGTTTAGCAACATATGCATAGCACAAAGTAGTTTCCAAGCATGACAGGTGCCCCCATTTTTAAAATATGTTCAACGGTATAGAAAACATTTTGTTTCTCAAACTGAGTCCCAGCAGGGTTCCTTTTAAGACAAGTATACCAAATAGGAGCATTTTAAGGGTCATAAAAACATGAATAATATGAATACCTTTTTACATTTTTCACTGCTATGAAACTACCGTCAGAAAACAAAGAAAAATATATTCCAGATTGTTCACTCTAACTTTAATTTATAAAGGTGAAAAGTTGGAAACAACATAAATGGTTAAAATAACTGGATCATAACTAAGCACACTGGGTAATTATTAAGTACTCTCCTTGATGGAATATTGTACAATTAAAAATCGTATTTATAGGGGCGCCTGGGTGGCTCAGTGGGTTAAGCCGCTGCCTTCGGCTCAGGTCATGATCTCGGGGTCCTGGGATCGAGTCCCGCATCGGGCTCTCTGCTCAGCAGGGAGCCTGCTTCCCTCTCTCTCTCTCTGCCTGCCTCTCTGTCTACTGTGATCTCTCTCTGTCAAATAAATAAATAAAATCTTTAAAAAAAAAAAAAAAATCGTATTTATAAGACCATGCTAAAATACGTTAGATAATTAGAAAAGACTGTTGAAGTGCGAGGAAAGAAAATAAACTTGCATGGTTCTCATTTTCACTTTATCTATCTTAGTCCATTTGCCCTGAAACTAGTCTCTTGCTTTAGAAGAGAATATTAAGGTATGCAAAATCCTCCTTAAATCCATTCTCTCCTAATATTTCCCCCTGGTAAAAATGTTCCTAACGCTAATGAAGCAAGTATAGAAATAAATCATCAACAAATGGGATTATTTGGTCCGCATAAAATTTAAAGCACGTGAGAGTTTACAATTCCATTCACCAAGAAAACAATTTACATTTCTACTTAAAAACAACTAATTCCTCATAATAATTATCCAGCCTTTAAATTATTTGAAGTTACTATGACATATTCATCAGAGAAATGATATCTGAAATTATGCACCTGGATATTATTCAAAACGTATAGAGAATATCCAAATTCTTCCAGCTACTTTAATAAGCAACTTCCTTTTGAAATTTTCCCCTCACCTCCTTTCCTAGTACTTATAAGAACCAAATGGAACCCATTCTGCTCTAGATTACTCACCACTTGTACTCCATAATGGATGTGGGCCAGAGTGAAAACAGCTGTTAAAGTATATAAGAGAACGCTCTCGACGTAAGAGGCTATTCCTAAGTTTACCACCAGGACAACCAAGAAAAGAGGAACCAGGAACCAGTTCAAAGCTGGGCACCGGGTGCTACTCATTTGACAAACAATCAGCTGACACTTGAAGTTAGGAGAAAAAAAAAAAAGAATGAAAATTTAATTAGCAACGCACTTCCAAAATTAGTCACTCCAACATTTAAAAAGCATTCAAGTACTTGAGACAACACAGTTCCATGACATTATTAAAATCAGTAGTTCTCAACTGCTCAACTGCCTACACCTCCAAACCCACGGACCCTCAGAGTGTGTGTCAGAAGAGTCGGGAAGATGATTTAGTAAGGTTGCTAGAGAAGGGATTCTGCCAGTAGGCAACAGTTTGGATAAAAGAAATTTCTCCCAATTTTAAGTACAATATCTAAAAAAAAGAACTTTCAAAACAGCCTTTTATAGTTCCAGACAACTGAACTGCTTCATGGAGCTAAGATGCTGCCTTCTTCAAGTTAATTGCACTGTCATATTAACACCTCAAGACCTCTCTGGCTCCCTTTCCTTTCAATACCTTACTCAAAGTTCTATTCCTTCAGAGGTACCTTTCATATAATGTATTAATATTTCCAGATCTTAAAACCCTGTGAAATCAATAGGACTGGTGATACTGAACACATGTTACAGACACGGAAACATAAATTCAGTGGATTCCTTATAAAGTAAAAATGTATTAAGTTTTTAGAGTTAGAGCACAGGCTCCCTGGTTGTCAGAACCGTTAAGGTCTCTTCTCAACAACTCCTGATCTCTCCTACCTGTCTGCTGTCTTGCTGGGCCATAGAAGAGAAAGGGCTTTTAAAAAACATTGTATTTATTACAAAGTTTTTACTCCCTGTCAATCTGAAGATCAGCTGATTTAAAAATGTGTGTGTGTGTGTGTTTTCTCTCAAAAACCCCTTTCAGGCTCCCTAAATTAATCATTGGATCTGCAGCCATTTGGAAAAGGAAAAAACCATTTTCAGCATGCTCTGTCTTAAGGGTTCTAATTCTTTCAAGTTTCTAATAGAAAATATCTTTAAATTAAAATCTGCTTATTTTTAATACTATATAAAATTTCTCAAATCATCAAGCTTTGTCATATATTCCTTAGATATATTATGACTTTTAAAAGGAAAAAAAAAAAACTTGGGGCGCCTGCGTGGCTCAGTGGATTAAGCCTCTGTCTTCAGCTCAGGTCATGATCCCAGGGTCCTGGGATCGAGCTCCACGTTGGGCTCTCTGCTCGGCAGGGAGCCTGCTTCCTCCTCTCTCTCTGCTTGCCTCTCTGCCTATTTGTGATCTCTGTCTGTCAAATAAACAAATAAAATCTTTAAAAAAAATTTTTTTTAATTAAAAAAAAAGAAAAAAAAATCTTACTGTGATGTTGGCAAAGGCTGTTCCAACCATAAAGTAGAATACTCTTGGATGCAACTCTAAAATATCTGAAGGCGACTGAAGGATCCATGCTGTAGACAAAATGAAGAGCAAACATGGAGAAAAAAAGGGAACCATAGCTTCATAGACTGAATTGTGTTTCAAGGTGTTATTTTTATAGCTTCTGAAAAAAAGAAATCAGGTAATACAAAGAACATTATTACATATAAAACTTACACTGCATTTGTAAATTTTGTAGTTTTCAAAGTACTTTCACACTTACTCTCTTACTTTACACTCACAATACTCCCATAGCACAAATAGAACCAACATTACTAACCCCATTTTGCAGACAAGTTAAGTGACGATGTGAGAATTTAAATTTACATAACTTGCTACCAAGCGGCAGGGCCAGGACTAGCATGTAAGTCTTCTGAGCCCTAGTCCCCTGGAATGTAAAGATGCACAAAACTTGATCTTTGTTTTGTGAGATTTACAGTCCAACAGGAGAAATAAAATGCGCACAAAACACCACAAGGAAGTACCTCGGAGCGCAGCTACGATACAAAATGACAGAGAACCCACCAGGGGAAGACTGCACTGAGTCCGCCCGTAGCCTGTCTTGGTATCTCCAGCACACACTCCGAGACAGGTCTGCTCATCTGAACAGAGCCCCAAAGTCTAGTCTGGCTTCTGCTCCTGATTACACAATCTTGGATGAGATACCGCCCAATCAGGACCCCATCCTTAGAAGATGAGGAGAAAATGTCTCCAACTCTAAGGCCTTCAGAGCCTTGAATTTGACGGTTTCTGTGAGTGCCTGCCGGCTGCCATAAATAGGGAAGGTTCACAGAGCTTGGCTGGACACAGATAGGATCCTGCAGGACAGATCTGAGGGCTGAAGGATGAAGTGGGAAGTGTTTGAAGCAGAGAAACAGTACTAAAGGGAAGTGGGAGCAAAATTACCAAGGAGGGAAACAGCAAAATGCATTCAGGTTCCCTGTAATTTCAGTGTGGCTGAGCAAAGGTGGAGAAGTGCAGACCAAAGAAACAAAACACCACCCAGGAAACTCCTACCTAACCCTTGCCCCACTTCTCTGGCAAGAATTTTCATATAATGCTACCTGGAAGTCAGCAGAGATCAAGGGTTAGGTCCTAAACCACACAAGTTCCGAAATTTTATGATCATGCTGACTAAACTTATACAGAATCAACTTATAAAAACTTGTAATCAATTTCTAAAAAGAACATAAACCTCTCAATATTCAACAAGAACACTCACCTTCCCAATTCACTCCACAAAAAAATGACAAATGGAAGACTGTCTGGTGAGCCAAAAGCTGTAACAAAAGCACCAGTAGTTCTGTGCTATGCTTGAACTGAGTACACAGCTGCCACCGTAGACCCTACGTGACCCTGACCTCATTCCAGATTCAAAAAATAGGTTTCAGAACCTTTCCAAAATGCCCAGATCCCAAAAGTAAAACAGATCCTAAAATTCATCTAAGTAACAATTTTCACATTTCTTGCCCAATTAAGAAATACTTACCTGAAAAAGTTTAATAAACTCATTGGAAGAGTCACACATAACGCACAGCCTAAAAGGAAGAATATTTAAATTATTGTTATTATTATTCAAGAGTGATTTTTTATAATTTTCAAATACATACAAAATATTTAATGCTTTTAGACCCAATAATTCGCAGGTTCAGGTTGACTTTCGTATTGAAATTAAATACACTTCTGAACATTTACAAGCAGAAGAGTAGCAGTATATCTCGCTGATTCAGAGCAGAGGTCAGGGGCCAGATGGGGCTTGAACCTCAGTTGTGTCTATAAGTTATGAGATTTCAGGCAGATTAACATTTCAGTGCCTCAATTTCTTCTTTTGTAAAATAGACATAATAGTACTGACCCTGTATGGTTTTGAGAATTAAATGAGTTATTATACGTAAAGACACCTGGAACAGTACCTGGGGTGCAGTAAATTGCACAAATGTGAGTTACTGAAAGAGGGGCTGATTCATGGATTCTGTGGTTTCCCATTTCCACTTATTTTTATCTCCCTAGCATTCTGAATTTCTCCACCCACCCCTAAGCATACACTGGTTCTTTCCCCTCAAACCCGAAACTAAGGACAGCCTTCCCATGAAGCCCTCCCATTGCTTCTGCTGCCCTCGCTATCTCTTCTCTTACTCTCCCCTATCACTCACCAGACCTTCCTGTGGCCTTCCTCAGGACTCATTCATTCTGCCTTCCCTCTGCAGAAAACTGTACTCTGGAATTTACCAAGTTCTCCTAATGATCAAATTCAATATTCTTTCTTCACTCCTGACTTCTAAGTAAGAGGACTCTGTTGACGCTCCACTAACTACAATTCTTTCCTGCCTTGGCCTTTGTGATCCATTCTCCCAGTGCTGTTAGTTATCCAACCATTACATGTGCTGTCCTTTATTGGCAACTCTGCCTCCTGGCATATTCCTAACTCAGCATTCAACTGTGCTTCTATTCTCCCCCAGGGAATCCTCTCTTATAGCTTTAACTACAAGCTTCCTACAGATGACTCCAAAATCTAGTAATGTACTCTTGGGCAAATCAGATGATCTCTCTGAGCTTCAGATTCCACAGTTGTACAATACGGATGGGTTAAATGACTTCCTAATGTCCCTTGCATTTTTAAAAATTCTCCGATTCTATAAATTATAGAGATGTAAATTCCTGATTTTTTTTTTTCTCTGTCACAATCCAAATTAACATCTGTGGCAAGTTTCTTGCTACATCATTTGGGTATTTCACCATCACTCAACAGATCAGCCCTAGCCTGACCACTCCAGACTCCCACTGACTGTACTTGGCTTGGGGTGGGAAGGTGGTCAATGTAGCTCTGAGCTTAAGGATCAAAGACAGAAACACATTCCCTCAAAACGACCCCTAAGACATTTTGCTAAAAACAGATGGAAAGACTAGAATCCACCAAACAGAAATCTCATTTGAAAAGATGAATTACTCTGCCACTTCCAAGCCCAACTGTGACAGTTACCCAAGTTAGAAGAGCCCAGAGAGAAAGGAAGACAAGCTGACATCCTCAGAAATTTTTAGCAACTGACACTGTGTCAAGTTGGGAAGTACTGGTAGGGGAGCCGGAGCTGGATTAATTAACCCAGAATCACTATAGCTCTGAGGTGTTGAAAACAGGCTGACAGAAACTTGCAAAAATTTTGCCACCAAGAGTATTTTTAGTTTAAAATATCTTAAAATAGCTTTATCTTAAATACAGCAGGCATAGAGGAAGCCGGGCTATATATAGGTTGCCAAAGAGACATACTGTATCTTCTGTTTCTCTTCTAAATAGCACCTAATGTACTTTCCATAAAAAGTACAGGCATACCTCAGTGAGATTGCGGGTTGCGTTCCAGACCATCACAATGAAGTGAATGTCACAATAAAGCAAGTCACATCAATTTTTTGGTTTCCCAGTTCATAAAAGTTATGTTTCTACTATAATGTAGCCTATTGGGTAAAACAGCATTAAGTATAAAAAAAAAATGTACATGCCTGAGCTAAAAAAAAATACCTTATTACTAAAAAATTCTAACCATCATCTGAACTTTCAGCTAGTCATAATCTTTTTGCTGGTGGAGAGTCCTGACTTGAGGTTGATGGCCGCTAGAGGTGGAGATGGCTGTGGCAAGCTCTTACGATAGGAAACAATGAAGCTTCCCACACTGACTGTTCCTTTCACAATCTCTCTAGAGTCTGCAATGCTGGTTGATGGCATTTCATCCACAGAACTTCTTTCAAAATAGGAGCCAATCCTCTCAAACCCTGCCACTGCTTTATTCAACTCAGCTGATGTAATATTCGAAATCCTTTGTCATCCCAACAATCTCCACAGCATCTTCAACAATGGATTCTATTTCAAGAAAACCACTTTCTTTTTTGGTCTGTACGAAACAACTCCTCGTCTGTTACAAAGTTTGATCATGAGATGGTAGCAATTCAGTCATATCTTCAGGCTCCACTTCTAATTCTCCTGTTATTTCCACCACAGCTACTTACTTCCTCCACTGACATTTTAAACCCCTCAATGTCATCCATAAAAGTCAGAAATCAACTTCTTCCAAATTCCTGTCAATGTTGATTATTTTCACTTCTCCCCACAAATAGTGGCACCTAGAATGGTGACTCCTTTCCAAAAGGTTTTCAATTTACTTTGCCCAGATCCATCAGAGGAACACTTTTTATGGCAGCTACAGCCTTATAGAAAGGTATCTATTTCTTCAATCATAAGACATGAAAGTCAAAATTACTCTTCAATCTCTGGCAGGATGGATGCTGTGTTAACAAGCAGGGAAATGACATTAATTTCACTGTGTATCATCATCAGAGCTTTGGGTGACCGGGCGCTTGTCAATGAGAAGAAATATATTGAAAGGAATCCTTTTTCTGAGCAGATCTCAAGAATGCGCTTAAAATATTCAGTAAACCATGTTGTAAACAGGTGTGCTACCATCCAGGCTTTGTTGTTCCATGTAGAGAAGACAGGCAGAGTTGATTTAACAAATTCTTAAGGGCTCTAATACTTTCGGAATAGTCAATGAGGGCTGGCTTCACCTTCAAGTCAGCAGCTGCATTAGCCCTGAAAAAGAGAGTCAGCCTGTCCTTTGAAGCTTTGAAGCCAGGCATTGACTTCTCCGCTCTAGCTACGAAAGTCCTAGATGTAATTTCCTTCCAGTATTAAAGTGGTCACATCTAGACGGAACATCTGTTGCTTGCGTAGCCCCTTCCTTAATCACCTTCCAGATAATTTGCTGCAACTTCTACGTCAGCACTTGAGGTTCCACCTTGCACTTTCATGATACAGGTAAGTCTTCTTTCCTTAAACCTCATGAAACAACCACTGCTAGCTTCAAACTTTTCTTCTGCAGCTTCTTTACCTCTCTCAGCCTTCAAAGAATTGAAGAGAGCTAGGCCCTTGCTCTGAATTAGGCTTTGGCTTAAGGGAATGTTGTGGCTGGTTTGATCTTCTACCCAGACCACTAAAACTTGCTCTGTATCAGCAAAAAGGCTGTTCTGCTTTCTTACCACTCGTTTATTCAGTGAGTAGCACCTTTCATTTCCTTCAGGAACTTTTCCTTTGCATTTACACACTTAGCTATTTGGTTGGTGGTGGGATGGGGAGGTGCTGGCTTTGGGCCTATCTTGGCTTTTTCCTCACTAAGCTGAATCATTTCTAATTTGTGATTTAAAGTGAGAGATGTTTGACTCTTCCTTTCACTTGAATGCTTAGAGGCCACCGCAGGATCACTAACTGGCCTAATTTCAATATTGTGTCTCATGAAATAGGGAGGCCTGAGGACAGGGAGAGAAAAGAGAGGGAGAGCAGGGTAGGTAGAACAGTCAGACATACCCAACATTTATTAATTAAGTTGCCATCTTATATGGGTGTGGTTTGTGGGGCCCCAAAACAATTCTGATAGTAACATCAAAGATCTCTGATCACAGATCACCATACCAAATATAATAATGTAAAAGTCTGAAATATTGCGAGAATTACCAAAATATGACAGAGGGAGACATGAAGTGAGCAAATGCTGTTGGAAAAACGGCGCTAACAGACTAGCTAAAAGGTTGCTACAAACCTTCGATTTGTAAAAAACACAGTACCTGCAATGCACAATGAGGTGAGTGCAATAAAACGAGGTACCCCTGTACTGGGAAAGCAGCTTTATTTATTTGTAAAGAAACGTGGGCTTTTGCTTTCAGAGAGAAGAATTCAGATAAACTTATAAACTACAAAGAAAGTTATATGCCTCTTAAAGTACCCACTTAACATTCAAAAATGTATCTCACATACCAGAGGATTCCATCTTATTGTTAAATCTGACATTTAAACATAAAATGCAGCAATATTGCCACAGGACCTGTCACTTAAAACGATTCGCTATGTGGTGGGGAGTGGAAAATAGCTAGCCTTTTCAAGGCAGAGGATTCAGTTCATATAGAAACCCAAGAATGAATATTTGGATTTGGAAGAACAGCGGGGTTCTAAAATATCTGTAGTTTAGGGCCACAGAAAAAGGCCCAAATCACTGCCAAAAAGCCAGGGCCTAACGCACCGCTTTCTCAGCTGTTTCTAAACCCTACCCAATGCCCATTCTATTACCAAGGTTCACTGGTAGTGAGAGAGCGGGTTATTTTTTAGACAAGGGAACAGAGCAATAGCCAAGAGTTTGCTATTTTACTCCTATGGAGGTCCTAATGCCACTCCTAGTGCCCCAAAATCACAGCCCCAAATAACTTCCTCCTTGCCTCTTTGCATAGGAAACACTCTGCCTCCCATAGATATCCACTCTCACTAAAATCAAAAGGGAAACATTACCATGATCAGAAACTTCTACCTAAGAGCCAGTGGCAAAAGAAGGAGAGCATCTGAGAGGAACAAAGGCTCAACTTTTGGAGTGGATGTATTATGAACTAATCGCTACCTTTCATCTATTCTACTTCCTACAAACTAGTGATCTTCAACTTTGAGATAGGCATGAAATCTATACCAATGTGGATCTATACTAAATGTGGATCCTCTGGAACAGTCTAGACTAGTTTAAATAGTTTACAAGGTTTATGTGATTTTGGTATTTATTTCCTTCTGACTAGACATAGTGCTAAACAAAAAGACCAAAACACAGAAACCTCGTTTTCCTTAGTGGTTTGGTTGAAACCAGGACTGTAAGGTCGTTCTGCTTGCTGGAGGGTGTGCGAGAGGGGGAAAGGTGGTATGGCTTGTGATAATCAAACACTGGCTTCAATAATAAAGTCATGTTAAAATAGGCTTCAACATGGAGCTTCTTACCAATAATCATTGCAGTGAATAGGTCTCTATATAAGAAATTAAACAGGAAAGGTTCATACCAGGCCTCAACTCCCACAATCGCAGTCACTATGTAGACAAAAGATATAGTCTGGAAGGAAAATGCAGACAAAAGCATACAGAGGCATTAACAGCTGGAAAGATCAGGGAGCCAATAATGCAGTATGCAGCCTGAGTCTAGTAAATAGCTTTAGTAAAAGCAAGAAGTACACTTAAATTCGATACTAAGGCAAGTCTTCTTGCCTTTAAAAATGTCTTTTTCTCAGCGAACAATGCCATAAAATAACTAACTTCTAAACAAGGCAAGCAACTGGCCATAATTTAGAACACTGTAAGGCTCGTCAGGATTTGGTTAAGGCACAGGATGATCCAATTTGCCTACCCAATCACTTTCTTCACACACACTCCGAAGTCTGATGCTCTACTGGGGTCTTAGGTGCAAATGGGCAAAATGGCAACATAAAAAGCTGGTATTCAAAGGCAGGGAGAGTTAATAGCAAACCTATTAAGTAAGAGAAAACAAGTATCTCTACTCATTGAAACATGGGCAGTAAAGGCAAAAAAGCAACAATTACATGTACATATCTTTCTTTACAAAAATCAACAGTTCAAAGGAATATTTATTAACATTAAGAAGCTAACCATTTTTTAATAATAATGACATTGTGACTATGGTTTCTTAAACAGTACTCTTACTATTAGAGATAGATATAGTAAAATACTTATCACATACTATCAGGAATTTCCTTTAAAGTAACTGGGAGGAAGGGGATACACGAAACTGGACTGGCCACGCAGCTGCTGAAGCTAAGTAACAGGTACATAAGGGCTCACTATGCTATTCTACTTGAAACTGCTCATAAATAAGCAAGAAATAACACAAGATAAAAAGGAAATTTTTAAAAAGCACCAAGTCAGTTCTAGCCAAAAAAGCATAAGGGCTATAAAGAAGGAATGACAAAAGCTTGCCCCCAAAATTCATGGCAATGTTGAAAATTTAAGGCAGGATGCGTACTTACCACTTGGCTAATGTCATATCCCCATGGCAGGAAAAGAATCCCTGTGTTATATTTTTCCCAGTGGGACAGGATGAAAGAAAACAAAACTACCCATAGCAGGAGATAAAGAACAAAAACACTGACACCAGACGGTCCTCGTCCAAAGATGGAATATACAGTCACAACAAAGTAAACACATGACCAACTATCCAGGCCATGGTCAAAAAGCTCCCCTAAAGGGGTGCTGGAATTGGTTCTCCGGGCTTGCTTTCCA
Source organism: Lontra canadensis (assembly GCF_010015895.1). NCBI lineage: Eukaryota > Metazoa > Chordata > Mammalia > Carnivora > Mustelidae > Lontra > Lontra canadensis. Next base: position 20,184,457 of record NW_022631026.1, on the reverse strand, counting down.
TCCACACCATCTGCAACAGAAAGACATTGCCATGGGAAAAGGTCAACATCTGTACCAGTATGCAGAAAGTCGTCTTTAATAAACTGGAGAAACACAAAACAAAACAGATCAGCACTATCATAGGAATGTTAATTAACTAAAGAATAGCTACCAGCCGATACTTTTTATAAAAATCCAACCTTTAATTCCTACAATCCAAAGATTTCAGAAATAAAATCTGTAATTTCTCAGCGTATAATCTAAAATTTAAATTCAGGGCACCTGGGTAGCTAAGCAGGTTAAACATCTGCCTTCAGCTCAGGTCATGATCCGGGGGTCTTGGGATCAAGTCCTGCTTTGGGCTCCCTGCTCAGTGCGGAGTCTGGTTCTCTCTTTCCCTGTCAAATGAATAAATAAAATCCTAAAAAATAAATAACTGAGGGGTGCCTGGGTGGCTCAGTGGGTTAAAGGCTCTGCCTTCAGCTCAGGTCATGATCCCCAGAGTCCTGGGATTGAGCCCCACATGGGTCTCTCTGCTCAGCAGGGAGCCTGCTTCCTCCTCTCTCGCTCTCTCTGCCTGCCTCTCTGCCTACTTGTGATCTCTGTCAAATAAATAAATAAAATCTTTTAAAAATAAATAAATAAATAACTGAAATTAAAATACATTACATCACACTAAATGGTGTCAATTTTAGATCTGAGGACAAAGCATCGTAGTTGGGACTCTGAATTCTTCCAAATGAGCCTAATAACTGAGTTGTTCCACTAGTCACAAATTTTCAACCCTCCAGAGAATATTCCATAGTTACTCATTACAACTTATCTAACCACTCCTTGCTCTAGGGTCCAAAAACACCCTATGCTTCAGTCCTAACGCCTATTTCATCTTGTTTGAAATTACAGTCATTTTGTCACAAATGTACACTTTCACAATTTATTTTTTTATTTTTTATTTATTTGACAGAGAGAGAGATCAAAAGTAGGCAGAGAGGCAGGCAGAGAGAGAGGGAAGCAGGCTCCCTGCTGAGCAGAGAGCCTGATATGGGGCTCGATCCCAGGACCCTGAGATCAGGACCCTAGGCGAAGGCAGAGGCCCAACCCACTGAGCCACCCAGGCGCCCCCCACTTCCACAATTTTAAGTGCTTTCAGAAAAGGCTTTGCACATAGAAGGCATTCAGGAAATATAAGAATGTATTAAAACCATTCAATGCACTATTCTTGACGCTGTGAAGATTACGAGAATAATCTCAGAATAAACTAAGTCTGTGCCCTCAGTCTACAACTGAGAAAGGAAACAAAATGTGGTAATTAAAGATACAGTACATCCCAAACCATAGGAGAGGAAAGAAAAGGGACAAGTACCCTTCAGGCTAAGATCATCAAGAACGGCCTTCCAGACCAGATGAAACCTGAGTGGAGACATAAAGAATGAGTTGGATTTCAGTAGATAAGAGTATGCTGTTTCAGGAGGAGCAAGTGCTGGCAGCAAAAACACCAGATGGAAAAGCACATGAGTATTCAGAAAATGCCCAGTAGCTCAGGTTGACCAAAGAAACCAGTCTGTGCAAAGGGCAGTAGCGAGGCTGGAGCAAGTTTTATAGTTTCAGGGAGGACAAGGAGCTACTAAAAGGATGTGAGCAGGGAAGTTAAAGGGTGAAAGCCGTGATGAGCTTTGTAAAGCCGCCGCGGTCATCGGCGGGAATGACTGGCTGGAGCGAGCACACTAATCCGCAGGCCCACACTGACATGGGATCCAGTGGGAATGAAAGGCTGGAGGCAGGTGAGATATTAAGAAAATAAAAATGGCAATGCAGTAAAAGGTGATCAGTGAGGCTGAAGGACTGAAAGATCCTCTCCAAAATTTCCCATCTGGCTAACCAAGAGAGGGGTAGGAAATAAGTCCGAAGAAGGAGCATGACTGGTGTTAAAGAGGCTGAGTACAATTTTAGATGCTAAAACTGAAGTGTTGGCAGAATTATGCACACGGTAATATCAAGCAACTCCACCTAAGGCACTCCCTAGCAACTCAGAAGACAAACGAGGGCTAGCTAGACACACAGGAGTCATCTCCACAGTGGAAAGGATCAGGACTGCCAAGGGAATGAGCAGAAAGAGAAAATGAAGGATAAAGCACAGCGGAACACCTTCATTTACGGGCAGAAACAGAGGAGCTGGGGGGCTGGGGCATGTAGGGAGAGAAGGAGGGAGAAGGAGAAAGCCTAGTTAAAAAGAAGAGTCTGACGCATAGCTCTGCATGCTTGTGCAGATCCAAGCACCCCGCTGAAGAAGATTCCATTCCTGTGATCTCCAGGAACTGTCTGTCAGTCTAGTAGGGGAGACATTATTAAGAAAAAAAGAAAAAAAAAAAAAAAAAAGCAGCAGCAGGTGAACCATAAAAGTTTTCCTCAAAAGAAATAGTTTTGTTAAGTATTGGGCTAATTGTAAAGATTCAGACTTAAGGAATTAAAAATTCCTATGATTACTGTGTTTATTTTACTCGCTACAGTACTATCCCCAGGGCCTACCTCAGCTGCTGGCAAAGAAAGCCTTGAAAAATACTGCTGAAGGAATAAGGGAAAGAACGAATCCCAGATTCCTGCCCAAACACTGCAGATCTCTGTTATACAGTGTTGGGAACTTTTTTGCCCTTAAGTAGCTTAAGTATTTCCACAAAGTCTTTTCTCATTATTTGCAGGCTTAAAATTCCTGTTTGTGGTGCAACTCCTGGGCAGTTATTACAAACACTGAAATTCATGGACTGCATACTAATTAGGTTCTGTACATCTTCTCACTGAACCCAATACAGCTCCACAAGTCTGGATAGGTTTCAGAAAAAAAAAAAATTTTTTTTTTTTAAAGTATTCCCAGGCATATACCATATATTATGGGAGGAACAACTCAGGAGGACCTAGAACAGCACCTTGTAATCAAAGACATTAATATTTCTGCAACAAAAGGTAAGGACAGTCACATTAGTAGAATAAAGTGTGTACATTGCCTCACATTAGTTCAAGGCAGTTTTGCAATAAAAAGTTCATGTTTGGTCAGGATTTTTGCCAAAATCGTGGACATGAAACAGGTAGGTGGTAGAGTATTATCTACAAAAGGCTCTTTTTTTTTTTTTTTTAAGATTTTATTTATTTATTTGACAGGCAGAGATCACAAGTAGGCAGAGAGGCAGACGGGGTGGGGGGGGCGGGCGGGGCAGGTAAGCAGGCTCCCTGCTGAACAGAAAGCCCAATGTGGGCTCAATCCCAGGACCCTGGGATCATGACCTGAGCCAAAGGCAGAGGCTTTAACCCACTGAGCCACCCAGGCACCCCCTCTACAAAAAGTTCTTAAGATATGCTGTTAAAAGCCAGAGCCGTAGGCCAGTCTCGCTTTTTCCCCTATTTCTCTCTATCCTTGGCAACCAAACCCTATAGAATTCTTAAACCCACTCATCTTTAAGAGCAAATGTACAAAAGCTTCCACCTAAAAATGTTGTTTTTCACTAAGCTTTCCCCTAATTGTTCTGGAGTTCACTCTTTCCTTCCCCAAACTCTTGCAGCTCTGGTCACCTGTAATGTCAGCATTTAATCATGTACCAAATTATACTGGCTTTATGAGTGCAAGTCATTTTTACCTGAAGAGATCTCAGCAACTTGAAGTCAGGGTCTGGTATTTTATATTCATTTAAAAACTATATACTGGGTGCCTACTACATGTTAGGCACTATTCTAAACACTGGGTAGCCCTCAAAGCTACATACATTTTAGGGCAGACAGACAAGCAGATCACGTGGCATTAAGTACTACGGAGAAAAACAAAATAGGGAAGGAGAATAGGAGAAGGCATGACAAGCCATGCAGATAATCCCAATAAAAAGCATTCTTGGCCAAAAAGATAGTACGGCCTAACACAGCCAAAAAGATAGTACGGCCTGACCACCCCCTCCACCAAGTAAGAATTGATCACTTTCTTATTCTCCCACTTATTTTTGTTTTCCCACTTTGCTCTATTAGGGCAGCTCTCAGTATTCCACAGTTATTTGATATGTCAGTACTGCTTCCCAAACGTAAGGCAAAAATGATGTCTTATTCCAGCTGTGGGTAAATATTTTATGTGAAGAGCCAGACAGTAAATAGCTGAGGCACTGTAGGTCATCAGAAGCCTCTGCTGCAACAACTCAACTTTGTCTTTGTTGCAGAAGCAGGCAGAGACAACATGTAAAGGAATACACAGAGCTGCGTTCCAGCAAAACTTTCCTTATAAAATCAGGCAACAGGCCAGAGCTGCGCTGTAAGGGGTAGTGTGCCAACTCCTACCTTATTCTTTGCATTCCCTAGCAATGAGTGACAATATTTTCCACAGAGAAACTCAAAAATATATGTTTATATTGAACAGGAAATTAATAAACCCGAGTTAAAATGAATTAAGCATAGGAGAAAATGTTAACTTGGTTGCTGGCGGCTCTTCCTGCTGACAGATTCACCAGCCATTGAGTATATGAGCATTTGCCAACTTCTTACCGAGAGTGTAGGCTATGAAGTTGAGGACACCCACTACAATCCACACCCAGTCGGGCACGTGCTTGTAACCTGGTGCTGCAAAGGAAAGCAACACGGCTTTTAACACAAAGTACACACGTTCTACCATACCATGTACTGCCAATGAGAAATATTTCTACTTCTTAAATAGAAGTTAAAGTACCTTGTAATATATATATTTTTTTTAAAATATTTTATTTATTTATTTGACAGAGAGAGAGAGAGATCACAAGTAGGCAGAGAGGCAGGCAGAGAGAGAGGGGGAAGCAGGCTCTCCGCTGAGCAGAGAGCCCTATGTGGGGCTCGATCCCAAGACCCTGAGATCATGACCCGAGCCGAAGGCAGAGGCTTAACCCACTGAGCCACCCAGGTGCCCCCCTTGTAATATATTTTTAATGCAGAATTAGGTAGATATTAAAATACATCACTAAACTGACAAAACCAAAGGAGTATCTCCCCAACCCTTATTAACAAGAGGACTGAACTTTAATCTTAACTCAAAACTGATTGTCCATCTTTACTTGAAAATTACTTATGTGCTGAGAATAAAAATTAATATTTTTGGAACTAAAAAGATGCCTGTGTTTAATCCGATCCTTGTTGTTTGCAATTATCCTACAAACATATTGAGCCTTCAATCTGTATTTTTTTCATTACATTATTAATTAGCTAAACAAAAGACCTTTTCATTTGGGTATAGATGGGTCACCTTCACTGGATGATTTGGCATCAGAATCATTCTGAAATGTCTGAACCTCACGATTGCCAAGACAGAACAACTGAGAATCAGGAGGTCTGGGCTCCAGTCCCAGCTCTGTACTCAACCGGCAGTGTGACTATGAATATACCATTTAACTCTTCCTGTCTATTTACCAAATATACCAGGACTAGATGGTTTATCTGGTCCTCTAGGTTCTATGACTTGGGGAAATATACATAATATTTACATATTTTTAGCTCTCTTAGTAACTAAGCAAATAATGTTAGAATAGTGGGAAAAAATATTTCCAGTTACAGAATAAACTTTTGAGGATGTTCTGAAGATTAAAATACAAATTTTTAGAAACTGTTTAATATCCAAACCATGCTTAATAAAAATTTAATCTTATTATGTCATACTTTATGATCTTCAAAAAGTTGCCATTTTATTACATGTATAGAAGACATAGCTTAACATCTGAATTGATAGTTAAGCAAATATATAATTCCAATATTTAGAGTTTCTATAATATCAAGTCATAAGTTTTTGAAAATCCGAACTTTCCTACAAAAACAATGTTTTCAGTGACTGTTAGTTTCTCCAGCTCAGTCCACAAAAGTCTGCTAAACACACAACACAGATGAATTGTAACACTAAAACTCCTTGCCACATCATTTATAAGTATTCTTATTGTTAAATATATACTCCAACTTAGAATGCAAGATATATTCATCTACCTCCATCTTTCACTTCCTCTCAACTCCATCAACTGGCTGAGCAATGAGAATCAGCTCTATCTCCCACTTATCCCCTCTTATCCCAAATACAGCCAGATTCTGTCCTGTGGCCTAGGGCAGAAACAGGGTGAGGGAGAACGGGAAGACAGGAACAGATGTGAAAGAAGACTTCAACAACGTTTAAGAACCATTTTCAGGGACGCCTGGGTGGCTCAGTTGGTTAAGCAGCTGCCTTCGGCTCAGGTCATGATCCCAGCGTCCTGGGATCGAGTCCCACATCGGGCTCCTTGCTCGGCAGGGAGCCTGCTTCTCCCTCTGCCTCTGCCTGCCATTCTGTCTGCCTGTGCTCGCTCTCTCTCCCTCTCTCTCTCTGGCAAATAAATAAATAAAATCTTTAAAAAAAAAAAAAAAAAAAAAAAGAACCATTTTCAGAGGAAACTCAAAAGTATTAAAGGCAAATGCGGATGCTGAGCAGAGGGAAAGAGAGATAATCTTCAAAAGGGGGATTTTTCTTGCATAATTAGAACAAGGGAAGGGATATTTCTGGAACTGTTAAGTATGCTGGACCCTGCTCATATCCACTTTCAGGCAAAGTGTCATAATCCTAATTTTTGTCTTCTTATAAATCCAATTGTTCTTTATTTATCAAAACCTCATTGCTTTTTAGACAGCATATCTAAATTAAGGAGCCAAACTGGTTTCCAGAACTTAATGGAAACAACCATAACAGATTGTGAAAATACAACTTACTTAGCTTTTACACCCAATTCCTAACATTTTACATACTCTTATAGTATGTAAAACTTCCCCAAAATACAAGCATATGAATAGAACCAGAAAATAACCACATCTCATTTTTCTCCATTTAGACATTTTAAATTTTATAGTAAAGTAGTAATCTTACCTGAAGCATAAAAGTCAGGATCAAAGTATGCCATAAGTAGGAAATTGAATACAACCAGCAGAAAGCCAGAGAAGGTTATCAAATTTGGAGCCAGCCAAGTAGGAAATACCTATTTTTTTTTCAAAGTAATTACAAAATAGTTAAAGTAAAGGAATCTCTCTGGCCACTACACAAGATGCAAATGTAATTCATAATAAAGGCTATAAACTTGAAAGATCATACATATATGCGTTATATATATTATATATATTAAAATATAAACCATAACGTCCGCTGATTAAAAATAAGCATCTTTCCTCTATTTTCTTTATTTTAAACAACTCTATAATCAACAAACTTTTATAATAATAACATTACATTTACTTAGGAAAATTTTAAATTCATTTTATAAAAATGATAAATTCTAGCTTATATGCCAACAGGGAGATAAATCAAAAGGTATGTGACTAAGGGAAAAGAAGGATGGGAGAGCTAGCTTCTCTAGATATCTTTCTTATTAAACAAACGGTTGCATCCATAACACTCCATAAAATATTTAAAACTTACTAAAACATAAGTACAAGTCTATTAATCATCTTACCTTGACTATAGTGTTCCAAAATGGATGCATGACGTACAGAGAGAGTGGATTGGTATCCACAGCACTGTACTGTTGAGAAATGAAAGAAAATATTCAGTTATCCTTGCACATTAGCAAACAGAACAGTATTTCTGGAGTGAAAATAATATTACAAAAATAACCTAGAAACTATGTCTATTTACATGATGTCCTCATCTAAATAACAAAACTGGAGGAACAATATAAATGGGACAAAGATGGTCAAGTACAGCCAGATTTCTTTTTTTCATTCATTCAACTTTTATATGTTACAATGTTTCAGTAGAGAAACTTATATTGCTTACAAGACCTCATTTACAATGCAAGATCAAAATGTGCACACTGTATACATTCCAACACAGACTTTCTCCACCTCCTCATACCACCACTAAAACACTTACTAGACGTGCAACTTTGGGAAAGTTACTTAATCTCTGCCTTAGTTTGTTCACCTGTAAACGAGGAACACAGCTTCTTCCTCAAAGGACTGCCATAAGAATTAAGTAAAGTAATCATATGCTGAAACACTTAAAGTAGTACCTTGCCCACGGTAAGTGCTATGTAAGTACTAGATATTCTTAAATGTTTTTTAACCACCAAAGGATGACAGATCCCTTTACAGCAGAAAAACAGCTTGCATAAATAACCAAAGGAAGGTAAGAACAGGTTAGGGTTCTGTGGTGATCCAGTTTATTCCCTAATTATTGAGCTATTTAATAAAAATTCAAAGGAAATTTTAACAAATATCTGTATTTATACATACATACATACATACATATAATTTTAAGAGTCACATCAATGACTTATTCATCAGATACACACACACTGGTGTACCGTGCATGTCATAAGCACTCCACTAGGTGTGGGAAGAAGAGATCATTGGTAAGGGATAACTCCCACCTCAGAGAGTGGGAATACCACCTAACTCATCCAGCTGACATTTAAACATCACAATAGTCCAATGTCTGAAAAAAGTTTTGTGTTTTATAGTAACGCTTAGTATGTCCATAATAGAGGTAGTAAGCATATGAATTATCTAATTTTTAAAAAATCATAATTAAAGGTCAAAACTTCTTCCTGAATGCTTCCAAATATGCACGAAATCTTTTCTCATCAATGTTTTAAGACTCCAAAGTGTGATGGAACAAAAAAGTAAAAGATCATACATATATACCTAGAAACTATGTCTATTTAACCTGGTACTGGCAAAGACAGTTAACTAGCAAGTCAAATGACTCCATGTCTGAGTGCCTCCCTTTCTCCAACCCATTGTGCCTGAAATGGGATAACTGGGACAACCGATCTGAGCTAGACCGCGGGAGGAAAACGGTGAAGATCCCGGCGCGCCTCTGCTGGCTGCAGGGACAGGCTGCGCAGCCAAGAGACTCTACTTAAATGCGAGTTATGTTCTTCCTAAAATCACCTTGCACGTGCACAGTTTCCCACAGGTTACAAAGCTTTTCCACATAGCAAATGTCACTGCATCTGAACCTCTGCAGAACGAAGGGGTCCTCAGCTGACAGGACTACGTGGATTTAAGTCTTCGGACCTAAGGACAGGGAACCAATAGAGGCTGCCAATGACAAGGGGGAGGATCCTGATCTCCACTTACAGGAGCCAGCATCCAGACTGACTTGACTAGCCAGCAGGTCAGATAAATGGGGGAAACCACACATTTCAAGCCCACCGTCTACTGCGAAGTACACTGTAAGAAGTCCAAGTCAGAAGGAAAGTGTTTAAGACATCCCATGAACACCGAAAACAATGTACAAAGTATAATGTTCTTAATTCAAATGTTTGCTGAATGAGCCTCATTCAGCAGCTTTCCATAATTTGAATTCAGATCTAAAAGAAGGCCCTTAACTGGTGGAGTTTTCATTTGAAAAGCTCCTCTTTTTAAATTCTGAAGTTCTACCTCGAAATTTCTACTTCAGGAGACCAGAAGTATGAAAAGAATGCAGAGCTAAATACAAGGTCGGTTTGCCCAAGTAAATGCTTCACCTTTAGCTCAAGTACAGCAAGAAAATGTAAAACGAGATCACAAAAGGTAGCAAACAATAAACCTAAAGAACACTCTGTGGCTCTAGCCTTACACATTTTTTTTTCGACATCACCTATCACTTAGTATAAACAAAGAAACTTAAAACTGTCTTGTGAATCAAAGGAAAAAAGAATCATTCAAACTTTCCACATGCATGAAAAAATAAATAAATAATGAACTTTTAGAGATGTTAAACTAGATTCAGGTATTTGTTAAAGCTTATTATATATATTTTTTTATTTTCTGGTGGAATGGTATATATCTGAACACCTGAACCAGGTAGATAATCCACTGTTAAAGCACACTGTGGCTTGCCTGATCTCCAACCTGCAAGGCCAGATGAAGCTAGTGCCCTGGAGAAATGCTTGAAAACCATAGCCTGGGTTTGAGAATCTCAAGGCAAAATCTCAGAATCACAAGGGTTCGGAAGCCACCTGACCCTCATCAACGCAAAGAGGTAAGGCAGACATCTGGCCTCTTTTCAAATGCCTCTGGTGCCAAAAAACTCATTATTTCCAGAAGCAAACCCAACCCACGTTAAAGCAACTTTCCATACACTAACAAAACCCTCTCCTTGTTCCATATTGTCTATCCTGTTTTCATCCTGCTTTACAAAGTTAAGCAGACAAGGGTCCAATTTTTCTTCCCAATAACCATGCTTCAACTATTTGAGGCCGCTCCCCCGTCACACCTGTATCTTCTCTTCACCTGCTTACACATCTCACATTCCTCTTGCTGGTCCTCTTGCCATGCTTTCAATCTTCTTCTCATCTAGGTCTTGTACTTTAGACCAGAAGCTGGAAAGCTTTTTATGGAAAGCATCGGATAGTAAATATTTAAGGCTCTGCAGGCCATATGGTCTCTGTAATAAACAACACTACCACTGAGGCAAGAAAGCAGTCACACAAAATAGGTAAATAGGGACGCCTGGGTGGTTCAGTTGTTAAGCGTCTGCCTTTGGCTCAGGTCATGATCCCAGGGTCCTAGGATCGAGCCCCGCATGAGGCTCCCTGCTCAGTGGGAACCCTGCTTCTCCCACTCCCCCTTGCTTGTGTTCCCTCTCTCACTGTGTCTCTATCAAATAAATAAATAAAAATCTTTTTTAAAAAAAGAAAAAGAAAAGAGTAAACAAGTGGGCACAGTTGTGTTCCAGTAAAACTTTATTCACAAAAACAGGTGCCTGAGGGCTTTAGTTTGACAACCAGTGCTCCAGGAAATCCCAATTTGTTATTAAACCAATACAAACATGATCCAGGGCATAAGAAACATTTCACGTGGTGCATGAGTAGAGAGAACATGACCGTAAGGCCCTCTTCCTCAATATACCTGATACTCAACATACTAATTTCCTACGGCAACAAAATCATTCTGCAGACTTAAATACGAATGCTCAGGTGGACTACTAAGCCACCTTTCTCCATGCTAACGTGAGGATGACTGTTAGAACCTAAGGACAAGACTGTACATTTACCATTATAACATTTCATCTTACTAGATTCAACTCATTTTTCTATCCCCTCCAGAGCTCTTCAGATTCACTCACTTACGCAAGGTAAGAGCTACGCCTCTTCAAAATCTCAGCATGTATATCGGTCACACTGATAATGCCTTCTCCTAAGTCTCTGTAAAAATGCTGATCGAGACAGAACTTCTAAACATTTCCCTCAAGTACATTTAATAATTTTTAATTGGGTATAGAATTCTGTCCTGCCATCTGTGACAATTAGTCTATCTTTCCCACAAGAGAAAATTTTCATAAAATCTTAGTAAGATCAGAATTATTTTAGATAACATTTTGCCAAAAATTAGGAAGTTTCAGAACTTGTTTTTTTACTTCAGTACAAGTCAGAAAATAAAGCAGATTTCATTCTTCATTCATTCATTCATTCATTCATTCAGTAAGCCAACAGGTATTTATGACTGAGCACCTACGATTGGGCCAGGCGAATTTTTACTAGGCCCAGTGAAGACAACGATGAACAAGAGCAGAATGTTCCCTATGTTAACTGAGTCCATAGCCCATTGTGAGATAGACAGGAAGCACAAAAACAAGGAATAATCACAAGTTGTGTTAAATACCGTGAAAGAAATAAGCAGGGTATTTTGCAAGAGGACTCGGGGCAGAGAGGGTGCATAGTGTCAGAGTGGTCAGAGAAAGCTTCTCTAAGGAGGGGATACTCAGCTGAGTCCAAGATGAGAAGACAGATAAGGAATGCAAGACACACTATAATGAGTCAAAGAAGAGAGACCCTAAAGAGAACATGCTGTTGTAGATTCCACTTGTATCGAGTTCAAAAACAAATTAATTTATGACATAAGAAGTAATAATAGTAATTTGATGAGAGAGACTGAAGGGGGCCCTCTGAAGTGCCAAAAATAATTCTGTACCTTGATGTGGGTGGTGGTTATTTGGGTATATACATATGTAAAAATTCATTAAATTAGACACTTAAGATCTGTGCATTTATATGTAAAATACCTAAAAAGAAATAGCAAATAAAGAATATACATGTGGCAGTGTGCAGTTGTGTGTGTGTGGGGGGGGGTACACAGGTGTTGCAGGGAAGGGAGTGCATGCCAAGATACCTTCCAAGCAAAGAGAACAAAGAGAACAAAGAAAATGTGCTAAGACCAGAAAGTTAGAAATACTTGAAATACTGGAGGAAAGCTAATGCAGCTATAGCTTAGTGAGCAGAAAGAGTGACAGGAAATGAGACTGGAGACATGGGCCTACACCACCTAGCAAGACCACAGTGAGCTAGATTTTATTCTAAACCAATGCACATCCTGATTTACATTTTTAAAGGATCATACTGATTCCAGTGTAAAAAGAACTGGACAGGGACCAAAGTGCAAATAGAGGCCAGTTACAAGACTTAAAGTACATCAGGTGGAAAGGATTATGGGTTAGACTACAGGTTAGGGTTAGCAGTACAGTGACTTCTAAATTACTTCCAAATGTGCTGCGAAGCATACATTTTTGAGAAGGGAGATTAAAAATGTGAGACTCCCCTTAATTTAAGAAGGAAATTGGCTCCAATGAAAGGAAAACTATGAAACCACCTCTTTAGACATAGAAGTGTTCCCTTTAAAAAGGTACTGTATTTCAAATCCCTTCTCTGTACGGATAAGAAAACTGATACGAACTAACACACCCTTGAAGTAAATACAGAACTTTGGACAAATTATTAATTAGACTGGGGCCACTGTCCCAAATAATGCTCTACTACTATACTGAGCTGCAGATTTCCCCTACTTTGTTTGTCTTCTAAACAATATAAGGAGAATAGGACTCTCACTGTCAAATGATTTTAATATAAGGTCTGTCTTTACCCATCTGAAATATAAGCTTTATATATTTTTTAAAAGATTTATGAGAGAGGAAGAAAAAAAAACACATGTGGGAGGAGATGCAGAGGGAGAGGGAGAGAAAATCCTCAAGCAGACTCCCCACTGAGCAAGGAGCCTGACGTGGGGCCTGATCCTACAACCTACAACAACTGATGCTGTTTCAAGAGTCAGCAGCTCAACTGAGGGAGCCACCCAGTGCCCTGAAGCTTTATAGTTATGAAACACATTTCATTAACTACAGTAATCCGTAAAGTATGGCTTGCTACATGCTGTTATAGTTCATACACCACACTTACTGTTAATCACTTCAGATGCAACCCAACTCAAAATGATACTTCTAATTTCTTTTAATTAGTCCCAAAATTTTTGAGTTCAAAATTATCTAAGTTTTTTTTTTTAATATTTTATTTGTTTATTTGACAGAGAGTTAGAGAGAGAGCACAAGTAAGCAGAGCGTCAGGGAGAGGGGGAGAGAGAGAAGCAGGCTCTGCTGAGCAGGGAGCCTGATGTGGGGCTCGATCCCAGGACCCTGGAATCATGACCCAAGCTGAAGGCAGCCGCTCAACCAACTGAGCCACCCGGGTGCCCCAAAATTATCCAAGTTTTTAAGAGTAAAAAGGAAGATGTCCATAAAAAGCCAATTTTAGCTCACAACTGGGTTATATGAGATTATAATATTTGTTGCGCAAACCAACTTTTCAGACATCTCTAAAATGCAACATACACATTACCAACCTTTCTTAAAACAGGGGACAGAAAGTGTCAACTCCCTCTTCTCTCCCCCTGCACAATGAAGCTCAGTGTCTGCTATGGCACAGGGGTATGATACTGAGGTCAGAACCTCGCTGACAGGACTCATGGCTCAATTATGTTTAGGTGTTTTAAGTCTTTAGGGGAGCAGAATCCATTGTGACCAACATGTATCCCACCAGCCACTCCTGGAGCAGAGTTCTTTAGCAATGGCATTCCAATCCTCCAGGCGAGGCACTTTAAGCAAGAAACATAAAACGAGGGATCTCAATTATTTAAAAAATCGTTATTCACTCAACAAATACCAAGGCAATCAAAAGAGCAGCCTTTCACATAAAAGTGCAGGACTCACTGAGCACTGGGATATAAAGAAACTAACAATTAAGAGAACGGAGAAAAACTTCACAACCTAATCTTTTCTGCTTCTGGCACACAGTAGCCTGAGCTCAATAAACATATTTGAATGTTTATACATATGAATGAATAAATGCATGAACTACTTTGCATGTTTATTTAAGTAGCAGTATAGAGTTACAGTGATGAGAAGAAATGTTACTCCCTTCACCCAATCTGCCTTCCCCTAGGGACTAGTCCACAGCAACTTTTAACTTCACGAGGGCATATTCTTACTCTTCCCCTTTTAATAATATCATGTCTATATTTGTATGATGTTTTACAGTTTCCACAGACAATTACAGCTGTTCTCTTATTTGATATTGTAAGATAGATTATTCCTACTTATATTACACATGAAGAGACTATAAAATTCAAGGACTACAACGGCTAATAAGCAGATCTAAACTGTAAGTCCTTTCTGATTCATCCTGGAACATGTCTATGAAATTGATCACTTTGTCTGAAACCAGACTATCCTTTCTTGGCTTAAATACAATTATGATCTACCTGGACCCAATTTACTGAAATCATTATTCTCATAATAGCCTCTAAAATTTGTCTTACAATTTATGGCAGACACATCCTAAAGTAATCCCCAGTGAGTCAAGCCCCTCTATAAGCAGTCCCCTCCCTTTGAAGGTTCATTGCACTCCCTTGAGGGCAGACCTGGTGACTAGTTTCTAACCAACAGAATATAGCAAAGGTGACAGATGTCACTGCCTTGATTAGGATACGTTCTATGACAAAGGTGATGAGATATCACTTCCATGAATATAAGTCTTCATCTTAGCAACGTGGAGGAGTCTCCTGCTGACCTTTAAGAAGCAAGCAGCAATGACATGAACTGCGTATGGTGAGGGCCATGTGGCAGGGAAAAGTGGGAGAGCCCTAGGAGCTAAAGGCCTCAGCGACTGGGAAGAACTGCACGCTGCCAACACCACACAAGCCTGGAGGAGGACCCCACACTGCAGATGAGAACACAGCCCAGCTTACACCCTACCTGCGGCCTGGTGAGACCCTGAGCAGAGAGAAGAGCTGGCTTACTGGTGCCAACTGCTAACTCACAGACAGCTGTGAGATGATGTGTGTTGTTTTATGCCACCAGGTCTATGAAAATTTGTTAGCCAGCAATAAGAAACCAGCGCACAATTCTGAAAACGCTACATCCTCTTTTCTGCTCAGAGAGATCTTAGGACTCCACAAAATCAAGACTACCCGATGCTTGAGAGCTAACCCGTTACGGTAATACAGTTTCTTACTCCTTTATATCCACCTCTGGGTTTTAGTAACTCCTTCAGATTGCAATGTAATTGAATATTTCTTCGATGGGGTGGTTCACCAACTGTAGTCGCCAAACTGAACCCATATTTTGGGACCCTGCCCCAGATACACAGACTCAGACACTCTAAGAGTGCAGCTCAGCGATCTCTTTTAACAGACCCTCCTGGTAATTCTGCAGCACACTCAGGTTTGAGGATCACTGGTCTGGTGAAGGCAAACATTGATGGCACTCCCACAACTCCTCGGCTGAGGGAGAAACTACACCATTAGTTTAGTGGCCAACACCTATTCCTCCCTGTGGTAACTTCAAATACTGCACTGCAAGCAAGAGACAAGGTATTATAAAATCCAGCAAGTACTCACTAAATTTACTAAATGCAAGACATTATGCTAGAAACAATCTACGGTATAAAAACACCAAACCTAAACTTAAAGTCCAAAAAGGTGGGGGAGGATTTCAAATAACCCTGGGACAAAAATTTAAAATTTCTTAAAATACTTTTTATCAATACAAGACTTTAGGAACTACAGTCACAGAAAACATGACTCTGTAGACAATGAGATCTCATTTCAGTCAATATTATCACTTACATCTACTAACAAGTTAGAAGACGACGGTGACAGAAGATTGGAGAACCTGGAGCAGTAAAACAGAAGTGAGTCATGATGACAAACAGGTTTGCTTGCTAAACTTAAGTAATCTATAATAAATTCTAACAAGAGATGACAGGACGAAAGGAGGGGTCATTTAATGAAGAAACCTGAAATCCTTGGATACCAAACACATGATAAATATATGGAGGAGACAGCAGATCCTTAAATAGGAGAGCAATATTTGAGAAAATTTACTGACTCTGCATGTTGTGCTATTATATATGATTAAAGAGAAGAAGAAATCTGAAGTCAAAGTCTCTCTCTGTTACTCTTCCTATCTCTCCATTAAGTTGTCACCCTTAACTTGCTTTCCTAAAATATACTTCCTCTTGGTATAACTTCCTGGGGTATGGGCACACATGTGTATGTTGTATGTTAACCAGCGTCCACAAACAGAGAAGCACAAATGTCAAGTTTTATTTCTTACTTCACATTAATATAGCACTATGTGCCAGGCATTTTACAAATATTGACTCATTCAGTTTTGATTAATGATCCCATGAGGCAGATACTCCTTCATTTCACAGATGTGGAAATCTGGTTAGAGATGACACTAAGTCAGAACACTAGCACGTGGTTTCTTTCTAACTTAGTATTAGTCCCAAACCTAATTATTTAATCAAAAGACTTTTATCTCAATTAAAGCTACTAGTATAGGACATGTTCTTAATACTCAGCAAAATGTTAAGACTAGAAAATATGGTCATCCACCTGCCCCCACTAATAATTTTTAAATGGGGGAAAACAAAAATCGTTCTTTCTTTTTCCCTGTACATTTTCCCCACCTGCACACATTAGACACAAACCCAATTAAGCACGTCACTGAAGGTCTTTACTTTAATGTTTCGATATCTGGTACAAACATCCAGTAACTACAAGGCAGAGCTTATCTTTAATTCTTAGATTTGAGAGGAAGCACAGCATGAAGAAAATGGGCTCCTAACTCAGAATACCTGGGTTCAAATCTCAGCTCTGGGACCATTAGCAAGTTAAATTTTCTGTGCCTCAGTAAAATAACAGTAGCTCTACTTTTTAAGGCTCCTGTGAATATTAAATGAGATAATATATGTAAAAACACTTAAAGCAATGCCTGGCATATATAAACATTTGCTATCATTATTATTATTATTACTCAGTATTTAAAATATTTCTCTTGCCATTTCAACTTGCCTTCACTGAGCTCACTAGGCTCAGCTACTTCCTTATGTCTAATTTACCGTGGTCTTCCTGGTCTCTGTGCCTTGGTTCCCCCCTTCAGTCTCTCTGGTACATCTGCTCCAACTTTCCCTTACGCACTGAGCAAATTTAAGCATTACAGGTGTTAGAAAAACAAGCCATCCTCAGTGAACTGATGTTTCAGAAAGCAGTAAAAGAACCAAGTCAAGATGTTTCTTCCAAACAGCACCTAAAAATGTGGTGACCTTCTACCGACCACTTAATCTCTCTCCCTCTCATTCTACAGAAGTTCCCCATCCATCCTTGTTTCACTTCTTCTGAAAGACTCCTCTGCCTCTGTCGACTGCAAAAATAATTCTTTCCATGAGGCATTTATAATTCTATATCTATGGCCACTAAAGAGATTACTTAAAAATAAAATCTTTTGAAAAGGGCACCTGGGTGGCTCAGTTGGTTAAGCGTCTGCCTTTGGCTCAGGTCCTGATCCCAGGGTCCTGGGATCGAGTCCTGAACTAGCAGGGAGCCTGCTTCTCCCTTTCACACTCCCCCCCTTATTTATGTCCCCTTTCTCACTGTGTCTCTCTGTCAAATAACTAAAGTCTTTTTTTAAAAATGGGGTCACTAAAATGTTTTTCAAGCCTTATGAATGTATCTACAGGTGGGAAAGGACAGCTCCCTCAATCTACTCAAGGAGACCAAGCACAACTAAAGATAAGTTATGTCTGAATTAAATGTAACATATTTAGGTACTGCCATAATTAACATGGTATACTGTAGCTGACCTGCAATCATAAGTGTAAATCAAAAGATCAAGAATTTCTCATGTGTCTACTCTGCCTCAGAAGACAAGTGTTCTATTCTCTGAAATCATTACAGAAATATTCCTCTAGTGGAGAATAATTCTTCCACAAACGATACTTCTTCGCAGCATGAAGTTTCTTTGTTTTGATTCCTAGTCCACAAACCACACCATTTGGTCCCATCCAAGAGAAGTCCCTTGCACAAAAGATTACTATTATCTTTCTATTTACCCATTGTTCTACAAGCTGCCAGGGTAAGCTTCTTAAAATTAAAATCTGATCCTGTTTAAAATCAAGCAGTTCCCCCAAACCTACAGCATTACGACATGCCTAAAAATCACCTGAGATATTTAACATGCAGATAATAGTAATCTACCCAGAATCTCCCGAAGTGAGGCTAGGAATCTGCTATTTAAACATTTCCCCACGTGATTCTGATGCTGATAGTCCTTGGGCCACAGAAACACTGATCTACAGGGTAAAATCTAGAAGTCCTTTCCATCAAAGCATCCCCTCTTGACAGGACCCCACCTCCCTCTTCAGCCTCATCTCCTGCCTCTCCACCATCATGCCTAAATATCTACTTTCTTATGGTTCCCAGAAAATACTCTCAGGCCTCCACTCCTTTTGCATTCCACTGCTCTCCTGCACACAGTCTCTCTTTACAACCTGTTAACTGTTATACTACTAAATTTACAATTATTACAGCTCCTATAATCTGGTTGTTTACATGCAGCAACAAAATAACTGAAACCAATTCATCCTAAAATTATATTCTTGAAACCAAGCAAGACATTTGGAAGAACACTTACCTCCTCTCTGAAGCAAAATGATACAACTTGGATCTAGCTGTTACACTAGCAATTAAATAATGCCTCCCCTAGGTCAGATTAAGTAAACCACAATAGAAGTCTCACCCTTAGATAATCGGGAAAATCCTCCAACTGTAAAGAGTTGTCCAAAGAATGGACAGGTAGAAAGGAGGAATGAAAAACCTCTCAAAGGTAAAATCCCCCAATATAATTGTCTAAAGGCACATGAAGAAGCAACAAAGAAAATGGTAGTTAAACCCCTGACATCTTCACATTCAAAATACCGAAGTATGTTCTTTGGATATCCAGGAGATGCACAGCTCCCTTTTACCATACTTCCAAAATGGTTTATATTCTTTTGCACTTTCATTCCTTCAATAAATATTTGTTGAGCACCTATTTTCTTCATGTGCTATACCCTGGTCATGTTGAATAAGACACCTATAGGCCCTACCCTCTCAGAGCTCATATCCTAACAGAGAAGGCAGACTCTCAACTAATTATTCATCTGCTTAATAAAATTGTGGTAACAAATGGAGAACACAACACATAGACAGCACGTAACATACAATCCATCCCATGCTCTCTTCTGCACCGAGAAGCAATCATCTTAGTTTCTTACTACAGAAATCAAATTACCACCCACATATGCACCCCTCTCGGTGGTTATTCTGAATAACTGCCAGGTATCCAACTGTAGCTCTCAGATGTACCTCTAGGGAGACAAAGAAATTAAACTAATTCAAAAGTAATTTTTATACCAGCAGCTTTTACAGTATCAAATTTTCTCACATCTCTTTGCTGTAATATACAGGGTCACGTCGGGGAATAAAGATCTCTTGACTATTTTGAGTCTTTACCCATTTATGAGATGATCTGCTTCGAAAGCTGTTTTAATTCAATAAGCATTCATAAAGCACTTCCTGTTGAAGACCACACAAGAGGTATGTGTGTTCTTTAGAAAGTGTCTCTAGGTACAATTCACATTCCAGTAAAACTGACCACACAGATTTTTTCCTTTGGACACCTTTGGATTCATATTTTTAATATGAACACAATACTAAGTACCGTCTACTAGAAGAAGTTTCAGTTATAATTTGTGGCCCTCCTTTTTTAGAATAAATCAACAAACTACATTTTAGTGAACACTGGACACTTGCTAAACTGACCTTTGTTTTCTAGGATGATAGGAAATACGCTGTCAGACACAGGAAGTGAGTCACGTAACAGAAAAAGGGAAAAGAAAGGAATAAAAAAGCACACTCGAATTTCCTATAAATTAGAACACCTATCTAGTTGGAAATATAAACTCAGGGAACACTGCTTATAAGAAAAAGTGGATTCCCTAATACAGACACTGCTGCAACTGAAAACAGCTCTTCTATTGGCACTTACACCCAGAAAGCCAGGTCCTAGTAAGGAAAAAGTTTTATATGTCAATATTTACAGTGCAAAAGAGATAACAGGAAGGGGTAGAGCTGAAGGCAAAACAGGAGGTGTCTGGGTTAATATCCTTCTTTAATGAAGTTACAAAGTCCTGGCCAAGGTTACAAGAAGGCTCTGAAACTTCTTTTCACTTAAATTTCAATACATATCAGCACCTCAGGTCAAAATTGTATGACACCATGTTGCTTAAAAGCAGAGGTATGTCCCATATGACTTGCTAAGGTCCTTCACAGTTTTTCCGATTCCAGTTAGGGAAAATCCATTATGATTTTTTTCAGCTATTCATTCATTTCGCACGTCTACCGGGTTCCTAGTATGCGTAGTAGTACTGTGCTCAGGCCATGGTGATCCATAAACCAAGTCTAACCACTTGAGTATTACATTCTAATAGGGAGACACACCAACAAATTCCATAAGGGAGCAGAGGGTACTCTGATGGCACGCTTAAGGGGAGAGGAGAGCTTAGGGGATGTTTCTCTGAGGAAATAACATTTAAGTGAAGACATAAAGATGAATATAAACAGGAAAGGAAGCAACATTCCTGGCATCTGGAACAACATTACTTAAAGATCTGAAAAAGAAAAGGGGAGAAGGGGAGGAGATGGCTACTAACGCCAGCAGCAACAGACAGTGAGGAGCATGTGAAGCTAAAGACAGGTACGGACCGTATCATTCAGAGACGTGTAGATCATGTTATCAATTTTTGGGACTTCATTCCAAGAGCAATGGGAAGACATGGGGGTTTTAAGCAAAAAAAGTAATGTGACCAGATGCACCCTTTTTTTTAAAGATCACTAACATAAAGAAAAAACTGTAAGGGCAAAAGTAAATGTGGTCGAGCAACAAAATAAAGTACTACTTAATCATAACCCAAAGTATAAAATAAACATTCATGCATCCACGCTGATATAAATAAATGATTGGATAAATACACAATGGGAAGAAAAGACTGATCTCCCATGCATAATTCCAAACAAATTATGCCAATACTCTGCCCTCACGGAGGTGGGACATAACTCTCCACTATCAAGGGAGGGTTCATAGTGACTGCCTTCCAAAGAGAGTAACTTTACAGAGAGAAACCTAACAAACAGTACTTTAGCCGGGTGATCAAAGTCAGTATCAACAGTGACAAGTCCTATGGACAGGATGTACTCTAATGAGAATGCCATTTCATCTCCGTGCCCGTCCTCCCAAAAACCCGTAACCCTTGCCTCACCGTGAGAAAAACATTAGACAAATCCCAACTGACGGGCATTCTACAAAACACATAACCAGAACTCCTCAAAACTACTAGGGCTATCAAAAAGAAGGGAAGTCTGATAAATGGTCCCAGCCAAGAGAAGCCTAAGGAGACAGGACGACTAAAGGAAATGTGGTATCGCAGATGAAATCCCAGGAAGGAAGAAGGACATTAGGTGAAAACTTGGGAAATCTGGGTAAAGTATGGACCTCAGTTAATAATGTGTAAATATTGATTCATTAATCATGACAAATGTATCATACTAAGGTAAGATGTTAGTAATAGGGAAAACTGAGTCTGAGACATAAGGGAATTCTATTATCTTCACGATTTTTCCTGCAAATCTATTTTAAAAGTATTCTAAAATTAAAAGGCTACTTACACTGTATGTGGGATAAGTGGTAATTGGAACCACTCTTCTAGCTTGGGCTAAAAATGACAGAAGGTACAGGACCCGGTGATTCACTGGCTGGTGGGTGAGGTAGAGGAATCGAGAGTGAAACTGACACGGATAGCAAGGATGAAACGTTACAGCCCAGATCTCGGGCTCTGAAACCTGGATGGACAGTGGAGTCATTCACTGATAAGAGAGCAGTGGAGGAAAACCAGATTTGGAGGAAAGTGAACAACCAGCATTTCCTGGAGGCCCATTATGTGTCAGTCCCTTGGCAAATTCCTATAATCATTCTGCACCATAGGGACTATTACCTGGCCCAAAGCCACGTAAAGAAATTAGAGTTTGGTATCAGGTTTCTACGGACTCCAAAGCCCGCGCTCTGTCTACTACACAGCTCCTTCTGTGCACATTTACTTCATCGGGCAGCCCAAGCGCCACAAGCTACGGCTGAGGAAGCCTCCTCATTGGGCGTAGAAGTGCAGTGCATCAGCAGCATGGCCTCAGTAGTTACTCCCCCTCCCCGGGCGTCTCTGCCACAAACCATCTCCATCGGAGTTGTACGAAAGCGACGGGTGGAGACTTCATTAAAATGAAGACAATTAAGACACCACGTAGGTAACTGCATCCGCGAAAAAAATAATCATGATGAAGTAAAGCAGCGCAGGGAATTCTCTGGTTCCACTCTCGTCGAGCGGTCTCTTAAGGAAAAGGCAATCCTCCGGGAAGGTACCGAGTCAAGGCGGCGGGCCTAGGACGCTCCCACGCACCCTGACCCCAAAGCTCCAGGTCTCGACAGGACCCCCCCCCCCCCAGAGAAACGCCCGCCAGCCCGCTCGAAGCCACGCGGCACAAGGTGACACGGACCGCGCCTGCCCCTCAGCCGCCTAGGAGAGGCCGGGAAGAGGAGGGAGAGGGGCGTCCGCGGGGCCCCGCGCTACCTTGTACTTATCAAAGCCAGCCAGCTGCTCCGGGCTCACGTATTCGTAACCAGCCATGACGACCCGAACACCGAGCGCCCACTCGGCAGCGACTCTACGCGACGAGGTGCGGAAACACGAGCACCACACCAGCTTGGCAAGGATGGGAAGACTTAGCTGGCTAAGGAGGTGGAGGAGCCGCGCTCCGCCCACAGCGCACGCGTAGCCGCCTCAGGCCACTTCCGCCGCCTCCCAGTGCGCAAGCGCAGCCTCCACCCCTCCCGGCTCACCGAGGGAAGGTCGCTAGCCTGTTCACGAGGTCCACCCCCTCACGCCGTCGCAGTCCAATCAGTGTGGATCGGACAACACTAAGTCCCGCCTCCCAGGTTTTTTCGTCGCTTCATTCGCTAGCGTCAAAATTGGTGAGCTGAAGTAAGGAGTGAGCGGAGGCGAAAGGTCAATTTCCCAGGGGTCTTTGCTCCTCCCTGCGGCGGGAGGCGGGAGGCGGGAGTTTCTGTGGTTTCGTAGGCGTGTGGGGATTTGGAGCTCTCCTTGGGGGTACAGCGATTGCCTGCGAACCAATTCAACAGTACGTCAGAGAAGAGGGCTTAGTAGCCTCAAACCGTGACGTAAAAGACCAGAGAAAGAGTACGGGCCGGGCTTCCTGCAGGTCCTGGCGCGGTGCGCTGCGTTGCGCACAGTAGGTGCTTAGGAACCGTGATTAGACGTTGAGAAGCAGGTGGGGAACCTTGGTGACAGGCTTTTTGCAGTCTGAAAAGGGCCACGAAAGGGCGCTGAAGACAAATCCCTCACACCTCTCCACACTCCTCTCTATAAAAGTGAAATTGCTAATGTCTCGCACCAGGTAAAAGCACTGGTCTCTGAGTCTCTAGGGGTCTTTAAATGCGTTTGCAGGAAGTGCATGCACATAACTGCAGTCAGTCGTAGAAAGGACACTACATCTATGGTTAGAGTGTATCAGTCCAGTAGTAAAATTTAACAATAGTACTAGTTGCTACCGCTTTTTCGAGAGCCTTCTACGCGGGGCACTTTGCAGACGTTATCACCAACCCCCATAACAATACTATGAAGTGGGAGGCTCTTTACCCAAATCGCAGGTTAGGAAATCAAAATTCAGGTTATTCAACCTGCCCAGGATCAGACCATTCATTATACAGCTCGGAAGTGGTCAGCCCAACATGAAATGAGGTTCTTGGTGTCGGAAACCACTACCTCAGGGGGACTCTGAATCTCTGGGTCTCTGAAACAAGAGTGATTATTTTGAGATCTCTTAGGTTCCTAATATTCATTCATTAAACAGATAATTATTGGGTGCTCAGCATATGCCAAGTATATTATTATTTATGCGTGTGTCTTAGCTCACCTTCTAAAGTATAAGGTTCTCTTGAGGTAATAGATACAAAGCCTCTATCATCATACTTGGCACATGGCAGATTAAACTTGAATGACTGTTTCCCCTCACTCCTAAGGAGAGGATTTGTATCTTGTACATCTTAATGTTCCCCATGTGCTATAGTCCAGTGCCTTGTAGGTAATACATGGTTGATACATTTTGATGAATGAATGAGCAAGGATCTCTCTGATGTGCTGTGTAGTGTCTGCCTTGTGGACATTAGAAATATGGATCTCCCTTTAAGAAGGAAATTGGCTCTAATGAAAGGAAAACTATGAAACTATGAAACCACCTCCTTCGACATAAAAGTAATGCCTTTGTGCATGTGCTGTATTTAAAATCCCTTCTGTGTACTGATAAGAATCCTGAGTTGACACACCTTTGCACTAAATACAAGTTTTGGACAATATATTCATCAGACTGGAGCTACATCCCAAGTAAAATGCTACAGATTTCATCCCCTATGTGTTTCTTCTAATCAACATGAAGAGAAAAAAAATCTTCATATCAAATGCCTTTTTAAAGATTTATTTATTTTAGAGAATGGAGAAAGGAGGGGGAGAATCTCAAGCAGACTCCCCACTGTGCACGGAGACAAAGGGGACGCCAACTGAGCCACCCAGGCTCCCCTCAAATGACTTTTGTTATAAGACCTGCGCTTACCCACCCCTTGTCGGCCTCCTCACCCGCTGAAGTTTCTCTCTCCTACGTCTCAGACACTGATCATACGTTCTGCCTTCCAAAATGGTCATCCCAGAAAATATTTGGGCTAGAAGCAATGTTAACACCTTTGTACTATAATCTGGGGAAAAAAGTGTTTTCATTCCTGGCATTCCTATTTTATTTAGTCTTAAGGAAGAGGATGTCAGATAAATGGAGGTATCTAGAAAATTGAAAGTTAAGGACTAATATAGTTAAAAACTCCAATATAAGTTATTAAAGCCATAAAAATGGCCAAGGATCCCAAGGAAGCTTGTAAAACGATGATGATTTGGTTTGCATTTTAAAATAATAGTGATGCCTTATGCTAATAAATTCTATGATTCTCAAAGTAATTTGGCATCTCACTAGGTCATCTTAACAAGCCTGAGCCATGGGCCAAGTAGTTGTTCTAATTGTACAGAACAGGACAGCAGAAGGATTATATATCTTGCCCAAAAGTCACCCAGTTTGTGGCAAAATTGGAATAAGAGCACATGTCATCAAACTTTTAAATAATTTTTCTGCTACACCTTGCTTCTATAAGATACCACAGCAAGATGTTTGGGGGTTTTTTTGTTTGTTTTTTAAGATTTTGTTTATTTATTTGACAGAGAAAGAGAGAAGAGAGTACATGCAGGGGCCAGCAGAGGGAGAAGGAAAAGCAAGCTCCCCACTGAGCAAGAAGCCCTTTGTGGGACTCGATCCCAAGACCCCAGGATCATGACCTGAGCCGAAGGCAGACACTAAACCAACTGAGCCACCCAGGCGCCCAAGTAAGAGGTTTAAAAAAGGAAAATTCACAAGTCAGTTTTTAGTCAAGGCTAGAGGCAGTGGGGGGTGATTAGGAAAGAACTGAACAGCCTCATTAAGTTGCTTATTTTTTCTTAAAAATAGAATTCCCTGGCTAGAGTAAACCTTCTCTTAGGTTAGGGTTTCTCTGCCCGGGCTTTGCTATATTTTTTATTTTTTCAAACATAATCCTACTAGGTAAGAAAGTGTAGAAATTCTATTTGAGTGGGTCATCAATCAAATTCTTTATCACAGAAAAGGTCTGTGCAATATACTGAGATTCGACATAAGCTAATACTACTTTGTACCTCCTACTTCCCATGTCAGTGGAGGTGGATAGGGTCTATGGTATTCTGGGACTTGTCACCCCACCAGCCTCCCAGTGGTTTTCTGGCCATTTTTGTTCCCTTAACCTTTGAACACAAATTCAGTTGTGTCTGTAGTCATTCAAAACTCAGAGAATCAGTGGAAAGGTTCAGACGGAACCAGGAACCTACTGTGATATGAAGTAAGAGATGAATGACAGGCCTAGTAATTTATTTAGACTTTCTGCATACTTACCATTCCTGTTTTAGAGATGAGTTATTATTTCTTTTATAGCCATTATTCACGAGCATGACTGTTACACATAAAAGGAAAATTCTTTTTAAAAACTGATCTCAGGGGGCGCCTGGGTAGCTCAGGGGGTTAAAGCCTCTGCCTTCAGCTCGGGTCAGGATCCCAGGGTCCTGGGATTGAGCCCCTCATTGGGCTCTCTGCTCAGCGGGGAGCCTGCTTCCTCCTCTCTCTCTGCCTGCCTCTCTGCCTACTTATAATCTCTGTCTGTCAAATAAATAAAATCTTGTTTAAAATAAATAAATAAATAAATAAATAAATAAATAAATAAATAAAATAAAAACTGATCTCAGACAGGTGTGCCTAGCTGGTTCAGTTGATGGAGCATGCAACTCTTGATCCCAGGGTTGTGAGTTCAAGCCCCACATTGGGTATAGAGATTACCTAAAAATAAAATCTACAGGGCACCTGGGTGGCTCAGTCGTTAAGCATCTGCCTTCAGCTCGGGTCATGATCCTAGGGTCTTGGAATTGAGCCCCGAATCAGGCTCCCTACTCAGCAGGAATCCTGCTTCTCCCTCTCCCACTCCCCCTGCTTGTGTTCCCTATCTCTGTGTGTCTCTCTCTGTCAAATAAATAAATAAAATTTTAAAAAATAAAATTTTAAAAAATAAATATCTAAAAAATCTAAAATCTAAAAAAAAAAATGGGCAAAGTTTGGGGTTTTTTTTTTTAGATTTTATTTGTCAGAGAGAGAGCACAAGCAGGGGGAGCAGCAGCAGAGGGAGAAGCAGGCTCCCCAGTGAGCAAGAAGCCCAATGCAGGAATCAATCCCAGGACCCTAGGATCATGACTGGAGCTAAAGGCAAATGCTTAACCGACTGAACCACCCAGGCGTCCCTCAGGCAAAATTTTATACTGGGCTTATTTTGAGCATTCTTAAAGTTCTGGTAGTGACCCAAGCATCTGTATTTTCTGAGCGGAGAATTGATACCTCTCCAACACAAACATCCCTCTCTTCAGTATTATTAAACTAGACTGGAAGCAGAACTCCAGGTGAACCAAATACAGATCATTCAGATGAGTAGCCACAGTGGCATCACCCCTTCTCCTTATTTCTTATGCCTTTCTTCGTATTCCTTTTTGCTTCATCTGATGTCAGGTCTGCAGTTATAACCAATGTAACCATCATTCTTTTTATTATTTCAGTTTGAACCTGGAGCCATACAAGACACCCCATTTTTAAAAAGATTTTATTTTTATTATTTATTTGAGAGAAATAGAGAGCATGAGTGGAGGGGGAGGGGCTGAGGGAGAGAGAGAAGCAGACTCCCTGCTGAGCAGGGAGCCAAAAACAGGGCGCAATCCCAGGACCCTGGGATCATGACCTGAGCTGAAGGCAGACGCTTAACCTACTGAGCCACCCAGGCACCCCTACACACCCTATTTTGGAGTAAGGATGATTTTTGTCTTCATGAAACTTTGAGATCACTGGACTTGAGATCGACAGTTATTTAGTTTTCAGTGGAAGAGAAATGTAGTAGCAGAAAAAACCTAAGAAGAGCAAGAGATTAGGAAATATTGCTGTGCTTCATTTTCCTGTAGGAATCCCCAAAAACCTGGGGCAGGGGTTCGGGCAATAGTTGCCCACATAGATGTCTACTGCATAAGGCTTTGAGATCTTCCTTGATGTACTCAAGGCTGTGCTGCCTACGGGACCAGAACTCTAGCAGAATCTGGCTCTACTTTCAGGAAACAAGACGTACAAAAATGAAACAATGTGTAGAAGTAGCAACTTCATTATCTCTTTGTGTATCCTTTTTGAACTCTAGCCGTGTGCCAAATACAGATACCATTATGGACCTTGGAGATACAAAATTGAATAATACATGGACCCCAGGAAAGGAGTACATTATTACTTCATTCTATGAGTGACCAGTATTATCCAGTGCCTTGGCTCTTCAAGGTTTCTCCCTCTTTTCCTTCCTCCCTTTACTACCCCCCTTTTTAAAAAGTTCAATGTTAAAAGTATGAGATATTTTATCTTAGACAGAGAATTGACTCAAGAATAAGAAAGTGTTGGAATCAAAACTCTCTGAAAACTTTGAGATACTGAATTAATAGTTAGATAAGTAATCTAAAAGATGAGATACAGAAATAGCTCTTCAAGTACACTAATGATACTTAGCCTTTCATTATGAGACGTCTTACCAGTTGGCATGAGCTGCAAGAAAATAAAAGGTTCAGCTGATGTAAAAGTTATTTATTGCCACATAATGGATCACACAAAACTTAGTAGCTTAGAATAACAGCTATCTTATTTGCTCATAATTCTGTAGGTCAGCAGTCTGGGCTAGGTTTAGCTGGGCAGTCCTGCTAGTCTTGCTGGTCTTATTACTATTCCAAGACAGCATAAATGGAAACTGCAAAGCCTTTCAACACCTAGGCTCAGAAGTCACACAGTGTCACTTCTGTCTCATTCTTACGGACAAAGCAAATCAGCAGGCCAGCCCAGATTCATGGGAAGGAAAACAGATTCACCTCTTAATGGATGGAATGGCAAAGTCACCTGGCAACGGAAGGATGGGAAGGATGGGAAGACATTGTTACAATCAACTTTGCAAATATACTCTATGCCTCAAATTAGCTACAACAGCTAAAAGACAGGACCTGAAATAAACTTCATCAGGAACAGATTTGGAAACCACTAATTGTGGTTTTAAACTGAATTGTGTTAAGGTATTGGGAAAAAGAATGTCAAAAACTAAACAGTCAAAAACCCTTGTCACAAGGCTTTGTTTACTCAACATAATCTGTCTCGTGCTTCCAGATCTCCCACTCACTCTCAACCCTCACCATTCTGGTTTCCAACCTCACCAGCTCCACTGAAATTGCTGCTTCCAGGTGTTGTTGCTAAATCAGATGGACACCTTCAGACTTCTTATCTGACTTTTCATCAGCTTCCACTGCCCACTGTTGTTTCTTTAAAACATCTTCCTCCCTTGATTGCTCTGAATTACTTTCGTCTTTATTCCTCTCTGACTCCTCCTCCCAACACGCATGCACGCAGGCTTGATTTCCCACTGTTTCTCTGTCCTTCCACAGCATCCTGTACATACCTGTTTCTTCATACTTACGTGTTATGAAATTACCTATTTTCTTATCTGTCTTACCGGACTTTAAGTTCCTTGAAGGTAAGTACCACATCTGTAAAGCCCGGACCTAGCACATAATGCCTAGTACTCAATAAATCCTCAGTAAGCTTTTTTTTTTTTTTTTTCGGTATTTTTATGGCCTTATTAACATAAATATGACATCTATTCATTTTCTTTGCTGCACACCTTGGCATGGGGATTGGTGACTCTGACAGCCAGTTGGGCTGCTCTTTCCACATGGCTTTACAATTCTTGGAGGACACATTATGAGCAATTCTGCACAGTAAGATTTGTTGCACATCAGCAGCACTTCAAGCTCCTTGACCCTGTGGACTAAGAATTTCCAGAAGCCACTGAGAAGCATGTGCTTTGTTTTGGTGTTGCTCCCAAAGCCAATGCTGGGGCATCAAGATCTGTCCTGCAAACCTTCTGTGCACCCTATTATCAGTGCCTCTGGATTTCCACCAGTGGCACCCAAGTTTTTTTTAAGATTTTTTTTTTTTTTTTTATGAGAGAGAGAGAGAAAGAGAGCATGAGCAGGGAGGAGAGGGAGAAGCAGGCTCCCTGAGAGCTGGGAGCCTGACATGGGGCTCCTTCCCAGGACCCTGAGATCATGACCTGAGCTGAAGGCAGACTTTTAACCGATGGAGCCACCCAGGCACCCCTGGTTGCACTTTATTTTGATAATATTGGTCTGACGGTGCCAGATGAACTTCCTGGTCCTCTTTTTAACAATCTTGGGCTTTGCCAGAAGTCTGAGGGCAGCCATGATGCTGAGTAGAAGACAGCTGCCACCTCCACAGGCAGTGAGTGACAAGAAAGAGGGGGGCCTTAGTAAGTTTTCACTGAATTAAATTGGGCTGTGAGGGAATAAAGAAATGTATGTTGCTTGTAGCAACAAGTGATATAAGACTCTTCATATTTATAGCCTTAGCAATCCCGCATTGGAAGAAAATACTTTCGGGAAATAATATGAAAGAAAAGGATCTTTATTGTCAAGAGTTAGAAAGAGCCATATTTATCATTGCCGGGGGAAATGCAAATAGTCAAAATTCTAATGAATTAAGGATCCAAACTATAAACTGTGGTAAATCAATGTGATAAAATATATAATTATTAAAAAGATCAGTGAGTGGGTTAAAAAAAAAATAGGGAACTCCAGAAAATAACAAGTGTTGGCAAGGAGAGGAGAAATTAGAATTCTTGTGTGTTGTTGCTGGTGCCCTAAAAAGTTAGACAGAGTTACCATACGACCCAGCAATACCGCTCCTTGGTATATGCCTCAAAACCTGTACATAAATGTTCAGAGGAGCATTATTCATCATAGCCAAAAAATGGAAGCAACCTAAATGTCCATCAACTGATGAATGTGTAAACAAAACAAATGTGTATCCAATCGATGGGATATTATTCACCCATAAAAAGGAATGAGGGACTGACACATGCTACAACATAGATGAACCTTTAAACATTATGCTAAGTGAAAGAGGCCAGGCACAAAAGACCGTATGCTATGTGGTTTCACTTGTATGAAATGTCCAGAATATGTAAATCCATAGAGACAGAAAGTGGATTAGAAAGTGAATTAGTGATTGCCAGGGGATGAGAGTGAACAAGATTGGGAATAACTACTAATCAGTATGGTGTTTCTTTTAGGGTGATGAAAATGTTCTGGAATTAGTGATGGTTGCACACCCTTATGAATATACTAAAAACAATTGAAATGCACCCTTTAAAATTTTATGGTAAGTGAATTTTATCTCAATTTCTAAAAGTAAAATAACAATATATTCCAAAGAAAAGCACAAAATAACATATGCATACTTCCTACAATCAGAAGTCTATTGATGACCAGAGAAAGACAGAAGAATATCATGAACTCAGTGTTTATAATTTATGAGCTTTTTATTATTTTAGGTAAAGTTGCTTTGAATAACTTTTTAAGACCTATCTACCAGAACATTATAGCAAATTTGCAAAGCTAAAACTGTAGAACTCTAAAATCCTGCAGTATGTATAAAACTGTAAAGGTCTAACATTTTACAAAGTAGGAAGGGACACATGTTAATAGGGTGCTTGTTTAGGATAACCTGTCTCTTATCAGTGGGGAGACAGTTGTAAGTTTTTGATGTAAGCAACAGCAAATTTCTCATGCTGGATTTCTTTTTCTGGGAAATGAGAATGGGGATAAGAAAGGCCAAAGAGGATCATTTGAGAAGTAAGCCATTAAGGTAGCCACCAGCCAGTCCCCTCTTAAATCAGTAGGTAGGTAATCAACAGAAAGAAACAACAGGGACACCTGGGTGGTTCAGTCGGTTGAGCATCTGCCTTCGGCTCAGGCATCAGTGGGGAGTCTGCTTCTCCCTCTGCCTGCTGCTCCCCCTGCTTGTGCTCGCTCTCTCTCTCTAACAAATAAATAAAATCTTTTTTAAGAAAAAGAAACAACAGTGTTTCTAGAAAATTTTGAAATAAAGAATGAAGACATTAAAATGGATTCACAAAGAGCCCAGATTCCTAGAAAGAAACAAGGCTTGTAACTAAGGAAATAGATAAAAAAGCCAAGGGAAGATTAAGTAGGATAAAGCACTTTTAATCAGTAATTTTAAAAATCCCATTTTTGTACAGCCACAGCCTTTAAGCTTAATGAAGTGCTAGAAGTAAAGACTTTATTTTAGAAATGAAAGCCTAGAAATATAGTAGAAGAAATAATTCTCTCATAAAGAAGGTGTCTGTGGCTAGAGTCCCTGGCAGCCATGGCCATCATCACCCTGGCCCTGGAGAGGAATTGCTCTCAAAGGTACAGGGAAGACTGAGGAGGAGCTGGAAGAGGATGACAGGATCTAGATAAATTACCGTAGGCAAGATCATGAAGTCTGACAGAGGTGTGCCCAGAGGGGGTTGGGTCCAAGCCAGAACTACTTTGGGACTCTCCTTCCCTGAGGCTCAAAAACTGTGCAGGTTTTTCCTGGGCAGCCTTCCTTTATGACCCTGGCTCTTCCTGTGGTCTTCAAGACTGAAAAGATGCAAATACTTCTCAGTCCTTCTTGAGCTCAGCACAGGGCTGTCAGGGGGAATGCTGGGAGCTCTACCTTCTTGTCCCAAACAGATCAACATTGCTTCTGCAACAGCTGAGCTGTCTTGGTGGGAAAAATCTGAAATTCAGTAATACTTGAATTTGAATTCAACATTATATATTAGTTAGGTGGTGGAGGAGTAGGAGACTTTAGTTTTATTTGGTTCCAGGAATTCAGCTAGATAGCTATCAAATCATTCTGAACACCTGTGAACTCAAGCAGAGATCTAAGAAAATAGCTGCAACTCTGCAAATAGAAAAGCAATTACTTTCTCCAAAAATGACAAGACAGGAAAACTCACCTCAAAAAAGAGGACAAAAGGCAGTACTGACTGCCAGGGACCTTATCAGTATGGACATAAGTAAGATGTCAGAACTAGAGTTCAGAATAATGACTATAAAGATACTAGCTAGGCTTGAAAAAAAGCACAGAAGACACTAGAGAATCCCTGGAGAAATAAAAGAACTAAAATCCAACCAAGTTGAAATCAAAAAGGCTATTAATGAGATGCAATCAAAAGTGGAGGCTCTAACTGCTAGAATAAATGAGGCAGAGGAGAGAATTAGTGATATAGAAGACAAAATGATGGAGAATAAAGAAGCTGAGAAAAAGAAAGATAAAAAAACTACTGGATCGTGAAGGGAGAATTGGAAAGATAAGTAATATGGTAAAGCAAAGCAATATTAGAGTAATTGGGATCCCAGAAGAAGAGAAAGCGGGGGTGGGGGGGGAGGTAGAAGGATATGGGAGCAAATTATAGTGGATAATGTCCCTAATCTGGGGAAGGAAGCAGCCTTCAAGTCCAGGAACCACAGAGAATCTCCCCCTTAAAATCAATGAAAATAAGTAAACACCTTGACATATAATACTGAAACTTGCAAATCTCAGAGACAAGCAAAAATCCTAGAAGCAGCTTAGGACAAGAGGTCTGTAGCTACAAGGATAGAAACTTTAGACTGGCAGCAGATCTATCCACAGAGACCTGGGAGGCCAGACAGGACTGGCATGATATATTTAGGGTGCTAAATAAGAAAAATATGCAACCAAGAATACTTTATTCAACAAGAATATCACTCAAAATAGGAGAGATAAAAAGCTTCCAGGACAAAGAGAAATGAAAAATTTGTGATCACTAAACCAGCACTGCAAAAAATATTAAAGGGGATCCTTTAAGTAAAGAGAGAGCCCAAAAGTAACATAGACCAGAAAGGAACAGAAAAATATACAGACAGAGACTTTACAGGTAATACAATAGCACTAAATTCAAATCTTCCAATAGTTACTCTGAATGTAAATGGGCTAAATGCCCCCATCAAAAGACATGGGATATCAGATTGGATAAAAAAGCAAGACCCATTGATATGGTGTCTGCAAGAGACTCATTTTAGACCCAAAGACACTTCCAGATTTAAAGTGAGGGGGTGGAAAACCATTTATCATGCTAATGAACATCAAAAGAAAGCTGGGGTGGTAATCCTTACATCCGACGAATTAGATTTTAAACCAAAGACTGTAATAAAAGATGAGGAAGGATACTATATCATAGTTAAAGGGTCTATCCAACAAGAAGATCTAACAATTGTAAATATTTATGCCCCTAACATAGGAGCAGCCAATTATGTAAGCCAATTAATAACAAAATCAAAGAAACACATTGATAATAATGCAGTAATAGTAGGGGACTCTAACACCATCCCCCTCACTGCAATAGACAGATAATCTAAGCAGAAGATCAACAAGGAAACAAGGGCTTTGAATGACACACTGGACCAGATGGACTTCACAGATATATTCAGAGCATCCCATCCTAAAGCAATAGAATACACATTCTTCACACATAGAACATTCTCCAGAATAGGTCACATCCTGGGTCACAGATCAGGTCACAACTGGTACCAAAAGACTGGGATCATTCCCTGCATATATTCAGACCACAATGTTTTGAAACTGGAACTCCATCACAAGAAGAAAGTTGGAAAAAACTCAAATACATGGGAGCTAAAGAGTGTCCTACTAAAGAATGAATAGGTCTACCAGGAAGTTAGAATTTAAAACAATTCATGGAACAAGTGAAAACAAAAACACAAGTGTTCAAAACCTTTGGGATGCAGCATAGGCGGTCCTAAGAGGGAAGTAGATAGCAGTGCAAGCCTTTCTCAAGAAACAAGAAATGTCTCAAATAAGCAACCTAACCCTACACCTAAAGGAGCTGGAGAAAGAACAGCAAATAAAGCCTAAACCCAGCAGGAGAAGAGAATAAAGATCAGAGCAGAAATCAATGAAATAGAAACCAAAAGAACAGTAGAACAGACCAACAAAACTGGGATCTGGTTCTTTGAAAGAATTAATGATTAATAAACCGATGGCCTGACTTATCAAAAAGAAAAGAGAAAGGACCAAAATAAATAAAATCATGGATGAAAGAGGAGAGATCACAATCCACACCAAAGGAATACAAACAATTATAAGAGCATATTATGAGTAACTATATGCCAACAAATTAGGCAATCTGGAAGAAATGTATGCATTCCTAGAGAGGTATAAACTACCAAAACTAAGCCAGGAAGAAACAGAAAACCTGAACAGACCCCTAAGCAGCAAGAAAATTAAAAAAAAAAAAATTTAAGATTGTATTTATTTATTTGTCAGAGAGAGAGCACAAGCAGGCAGAGTGGCAGGCAGAGAAGCAGGCTCCCCACTGAGCAAGGAGCCCAATGTGGGACTCAATCCCAGGACTCTGGGATCATGACCTGAGCCAAAGGCAGCAGCTTAACCAACTGAGCCACCCAGGTGTCCCAACCAGCAAGGAAATTGAAGCAGTCATCAAAAATCTCCCAAGAAGGAAGAGTCCAGGGTCAGATGGCTTCCCAGGGGAATTCTACCAAACATTTACAGCAAAATTAATGCCTATTCTTCTATGCTGTTTCAAAAAATAGAAATGGAAAAAAAACTTCTCAACTCTTTCTAAGGCCAGCATTACCTTGATCCCAAAATCAGACAAAGACCCCACCAAAAAGGAGAATTACTGACCAATATCCCTAATGAATATGGATGCAAAAATTCTCACCAAAATACTAGCCAATAGGATCCAACAGTACATTTAAAGGATTATTCAGCACTACCAAGTGGGATTTCTGGACTGCAAGTTTGGTTCAACATCCACAAATCAGTCAACATGATACATCACATTAATAAAAGACAGGACAGAGCCATATGATACTCTCAACAGATGCAAAAAGAAATTTGACAAAGTATAATATATATATATACTATATATATCTATCTATATATATATGTATATATCTTCTTTTTAATCAAGAAAGTATATATCCTTTCTTGATTAAAACTTTCTTGATTAAAACTCTTCACAGCATAGGGCTAGAGGGAATATACCTCAATATCATAAAAGCCATATACAAAAGCCCACTGCAAATATCATTCACAATGGGGAAAAATTGAGTTTTCCCTCTAAGGTCAGGAACATGGTAGGTATGTCCACTCTCACCACTGTTGTTCAACATAGTACTAGAAGTCCTAACCTCAGTATTCAGACAATAAAAAGAAATAAAAGTCATCTGAATCAGCAAAGAAGTAAAACTCTCACTTTTTGCAGATGACATGATACTCTATGTGGAAAACCCAAAGACTCCACCCCAAAATTGCTAGCACTCATACTGGAATTCAGCAAAGTGGCAGGATATAAAATCAGGGCACAGAAATCAGTTACATTTCTATACAGGAACAATGAGACAGAAGAAAGAGAAATTAAGAAGTTGATCCCATTTACCATTCCACCCAAAACCATAGGATACTTAGGAATAAACTTAACCAAAGAGGCAAAGGATCTGTACTCAGAAAACTATAGGACACTCATGAAAGAAATTGAAGAAAACACAAAGAAATGGAAAAATGTTCCATGCTCATGGATTGGAAGAACAAATAGAGCAATCTTTACATTCAGTGCAATCCCTATCAAAATACCATCAACTGGTTTCACAGGGCTGAGACAAATAATCTTAAAATTTGTATGGAACCAGAAAATACCCCCAAATAGCCAAAAGAATGTTGAAAAAGAAAACCAAAGCTGGTGACATCACAATCCCAGACCTCAAGCTCTATTAAAAAGCTGTAATCATCAAGATGGTATGGTACTGGCACAGAAACAGACACATAGATCAGTGGAACAGAATAGAGAACCCAGAAATAGACCCTCAACTCTATGGTCAATTAATCTTTGACAAAGCAGGAAAGACTATCCAGTGGAAAAAAGTCTCTTCAACAATTGGTGTTGGGAAAATTGGATAGCCACATGCAGAAGAATTACACCATACTCAAAAACAGACTCAAAATGGACCTAAATGTGAAATAAGAATCCATCAAAATCCTAGAGGAGAACACAGGTAGCAAACTCTGTGCCTCGGCTGCCTCGACTTCTTGCTAGACACAGCTCCAAAGGCAAGGGAAACAAAGCCAAAAATGGCCTATTGGGACTTCCTCAAGACAAGAAGCTTTTGCACAGTAAAGGAAACAGTTGACAAATCCAAAAGATAACTGAAAGAATGAGAAAAGATATTTGTAAATGTCTTATCAGACACCACCTCAAACCAGTCAGAATGGCTAAAATTAACAAGTCAGGAAACAACAGATGTTGGCAAGGATGCAGAGAAAGGGGAACCCTCTCACACTGTTGGTAGGAATGCAAGCTGGTGTAGCCACTCTGGAAAATAGTGTGGAGGTTCTGCAAAAAGTTGAAAATAAAGCAACTGTGACCAGCAATTATACTACTAGGGGTTTACCCCAAATATAACAAATGTAGTGATCCAAAGGGGGACGTGCACCCCAATGTTTATAGCAGCAATATCCACAATAGCCAAATTGTGGAAAGAGCCCAGTTGTCCACTGACAGATGAATGGATAAAGAAGTGGCATATATATACAATGAAATACTACACAGCCATCAAAAAAATGAAATCTTGCCATTTGCAGCAATGTGGATGGTACTAGAGGGTATTATCCTAAGGGAAATAAGTCAACCAGAGAAAGACAATTATCATATGATCTCACTGATGTGTGGAATTTAAGAAACAAGGCAGAGGATCATAGGGAAAGAGAGGAAAAAATGAAACAAGATGAAATCAGAGAGGGGGACAAGCCATAAGTGACTCTTAAACATGGGAGACAAACTAAGGATTGCTTAGAAGGGGGGTGGTGAGAGGATGGGGGAACTGGGTGATAGACATTAAGGAGGGAATGTAATGTAATGAGCACTGGGTGTTATATAAGCCTGATGAATCACTGACCTCTACCTCTGAAAGTAATAATATATTACATTTTAATTAATTGAATTTAAATGAAAAATAAATTTTTTTGAAAAAGAAGGAAGGGCACCTGCGTGGCTCAGTTGGTAAAGCAACTGCCTTCAGCTCAGGTCATGATCCTGGAGTCGTGGGATCGAGTGCCACATCATGCTCCCAGCTCCATGGGGAGTCTGCTTCTCCCTCTGACCTTCTCCCCTCTCATGTTCTCTCTCACTGTCTCAGATAAATAAATAAAATCTTGGGAAAAAAAATAAAAGAATGGCCGAAAGAAGTTCTCTAAACAAAAGGAAAATGATAAAAGAAAGAGCCTTGAAGCATCAGGAAAGAAGAAAGAACATGGCAAGTAAAAATACGGGTACATACAATAGGCATTTCTCTGAGTTTTTAAAATTATATTTGCTGGTTTTAAAAAAGTATAACACTGGTGTGGTTTTAAATGTATGCAGGAGAAATATTTAGGACAACTATATTATAAAATGGGGGAAAAGAAATGAGATATAAAAGAGGTAAGAAGTTCTACACTTCGCTCAGAGTAGTAAAATAAGGACCCCGGTAGAAACTTCAACCAAGGGAAGTTCTACAAAATCCCAGTCAGTCTGGGAGCCGAAGGAAACACGATGGCTAAATGTATTGTGATTTCCAGGATGAGATCCTGAAATAGAAAAAAGATATTAGATTTTTAAAAACTGAGAAATCTGAATAAAATACAGACTTCAGTTTAAAATAATGTATGAATATTGGTTCATTAATTGTGGCAGATTTACCATACTAATGTTTATAATAAGTATATGAGTCTATGAAAACTCACTCTACTATCTTCGCAGTTTCTCTGTAAATGTATAACTATTCAAAAATTAAAAGTTTCCTTTAAAAAATTGCTACATCAGGGGCACCTGGGTGGCTCAGTGGGTTAAGCCTCTGCCTTCAGCTCAGGTCATGATCTCAGGGTCCTGGGATCGAGTCCCACATCGGGCTCTCTGCTCTCCAGGGAGCCTGCTTCCTCCTCTCTCTCTCTCTCTCTCTGCTTGCCTCTCTGCCCACCTGTGATCTCTCTCTGTCAAATAAATAAAATCTTTAAAAAAAAAAAAAACTTAAAAAAATTGCTACATCATAAAAACAATCTTATCTTTTAGCAGAAAAAGCATAAGGATGAATCAAATGGCCTTTTTTTTTTTTTTTTAAGTAGCCCAGCCCGGAGCCCAGCCCATATGGCCTGAACTCATGACCCCGAGATCAAGATGCTGAGATCAAGACCTGAGCTGAGATCAAGAGTCAGACACTTAACTCAGCCACCCAGATGCCCCCAAATATTCTCTTAACAGTCAAAGGAAGGAAGGTTTCCTCATCTCTCTGTCCATGATCATCATCATCATCATCATCCATTTTAACTATAACACATAGAAAGTAACATACTTGCGATCCACACAGCACCGCAAATTAACAGATGTTAATCTTTTGCCACCCATGTTTCAGGACTTTTGTTTCTTTTTTGTTTCAGCTGAAGCTCTAGATCTTTACTATCTCTTTCCATTTTATCCCCAGAGGTAGCCACTATCTTGAGGTTATCATTCCTATTCATATTTTAAACTTTCATTACATGTGTTCACATCCAGATTCAGTGTGGTGGTATGTGCGTGTACTTGATGGTATCCCACTGTTCCTAACCATTTACAACATTGTTTAGATTTAACATTGTTTTGAGGTTGATTCACATCCATACATATAGATCTAGTTCATTCATTTTAATATCTGCCTGGCTTTAAGGTATGGTGGGGGTGCCCGGGTGGCTCAGTCAGTTAAGCATCTGCCTTTGACTCAGGTTAAGATCCCAGGTCCTGGGATCAAGCCCCTTGTCGGGCTCCTGTGCTCAGCAGGGAGTCTGCTTCTCTCTCTCCTCCTCCCCACTGCTCGTGCTCTCGCTCTCTCAAATAAATAAATAAATATTGTTTAATTTTTAAAAATAAATAAATAATAAAGTATGGTAGTACATTGTAAAACTATCTATAATTTGTTTATTAATTCTACTATTTTTGTATGGTAGGTTACTTCCACTTCTTGGGCCATTCTTCAATAAATGTCTTTTCTAAAATTTGTTTAAAATTCACAGACTCAAGAAAAAACAATCTGAGAACTACATTAAGTAAAAATCAACTTCTTTGTATATTTCTTCTGTGTGTGAGAGAGCAGCATGAAAGTTGTGGACATTTCATATTTAGAAACAATAACAGGAAACGTAACACTTTTAAAGTAAATAACTCAAAAGCAAAGTATACAGCTTGGTTCATTTCATGACCAGAAAAAGAGCAGTGAGTACTTTCAGTTTCTAAATTATACATTGTCTTTAGTTATCTTAATTTTTTTCAACAAGCCTGCATTGCTCTAATAAACTAATATCAAAGGTTTTTTTGAAATAAATTATTTTCTTGCTTTTATATTTTTGATATATCCTTGTCACCCTAACACAGGGGAATTTTAATTGAATGCAAAATCCTATTTGGTGGGACTTATTCTTTAGGTGTGAGATAAAGGTCCAAACTAATCCTGCCCCACACTGAAGGAGACAGCATGGTACTCAGCCTCATTTTTATTTGACCTGAGTATTATCAGGTCAGGAAGTGACCAGTTCACTTCCTATTGGCAATTATGACCCATCAAATGGCCTCTACCCATCTCATTACATCAGTTAGACTTGAGGAGGTTGGATTTTATCCTGTAAAGGATGTTTTATTTTAAAGATTTTATTTATTTAAGAGAGAGAGAGAATGAGCTGGGGGTGGAGCAGAGGGAGAGGGAGAAGCTGACTCTCCAACGTGCAGCGAGCCCAACAAGGGGCTCGATCCCAGGACCCTGAGATCATGACCTGAGCCAAAGGCAGAGGCTTAACTGACTGAGCCAACCCAGGTGCCCATGTAAAAGATATTATTAAGTGTTCTAAGGATACTTAGTTCTTCTGTAATGCATCTGGAGAAGGGTTTAGAAACATATGTAGTAACAGTGTAAGAGTGCCATCCATCTGCTACAAACAAAGCAGTCTTTTTAAAGGTAATGGATATGGGGCATCTGGGTGGCTCAGTTGGTTGAGTGTCTGCCTTCAGCTCAGGTCATGATCCTAGGGTCCTGGGATTGAGTACCACATCAAGATCCCTGCTCAGCAGGGAGCCTGCTTCTCCCTCTTCCTGCTGCTCCCCCTGCTTGAGCGCTCTCTCTCTCTCTCTGTCAAATAGATAAATAAAAATCTTTTTTTTTTTTTAAGATTTCATTTGCTTATTTAACCAAGAGGCAGAGATCACAAGTAGGCAGAGAGGCAGGCAGAGAGGGAGGGGGAAGCAGGCTCCCTGCTGAACAGAGAGCCCGATGCGGGGCTCAATCCCAGGACCCTGGGATCATGACCTGAGCCAAAGGCAGAGGCTTAACCCACTTAGCCACCCAGGCCCCCCTAGAGAATTTTTTAAACAAATGTAATAAAGGGGTGCCTGATTGTCTCAGTGGGTTAAACATCTGACTCTTGATTTTGGCTCAGGTCACAATCTCAGGGTTGTGAGATTAAACGCCACATGGGGCTTGGCGCTAAACCTGGAGCCTCTTAAGACTTTATCTCTCCCTCTCCCTCTGCCCCTACCACCCTCTAAAAAAAGGAAAAAAAGTACTAATGATGGTTATAAGAGATATGTGCATGCTACTTTGAGAAGAGTGTATTAAGGAAATCTCTGTCATAAGCCTTCTGTAATGCACTTAAAATTGTGTTTAAAACACGTGCAATAGAGACAGGGGTTAAGTGTGCTGTATGACTGGGACCTTGACAAAAGTATTATTCCAGAGTAATTTGAGTGACTTGAGAGATAAAGAGTTCAAGAAGACAACCCCATTGAGTTTTATGAAATCCTGGAATCATCCCCTGTTATGCATGTCTGAATCTGACCCTAAAATAGCATACCACCATACACTTAGAACTACAGTGAGACAGACCATCACCAGTGCCCATACTGGCCACTGGGGGCGTGTATGCAGCAGATCTGAATAGCACTTAAGACTTTTGGAAAGGGAACTGATGTTAAAAATACAATCCACACGTGGTCGGTCAGATCTCATGACCCTAATCAACCAGGTCAATCCCTGCAACACAAAAATATCAACATTTTCCATTGGATTTAAACAACATAATATCAAATGTCCAGATACAATCCAAAATTACTTGGCATATTAAAAAAAAAAAAAGGGAAATCTCAACTCACATGGGAAAAAAAAACAATGAACAGACAGCAATACTGAAATGACACAGATGTTAGAATTATCTTGAAAAAAAAAAAAGACATTAAAGCAATTATTATAAAAGTGTCGTAAGTATGAATATTCCTGAAACGAATCAGAGGATGAAGTCTCGGTGAAGAAACAGAAAACAGAAAGATCCAAATCGTAATAACAGTAATCAAAAAGAATTTTTTTTAAGTTACTGCATGGATTCTATTTGTTTCATATTACTTTTATAACAAATTACTACAAATATAGTGATTTAAAACAAAACGAATGTCATATCTTACAGTCATGAGGATCAGACATCAGAAGTGAATCTTACAGGGTTAAGATAAAGATGTCGGCAGGGCTGCATTTCTTTTAGAGGCTCAGGAGAAGAATCCATTTCCTTGTCTCTTCCGGCTTTTTCTTTTTTTTTTTTTTTAAGATTTTATTTATTTATTTGACAGAGAGAGAGATCACAAGTAGGCA
The DNA here is from genome assembly GCF_010015895.1 of Lontra canadensis. NCBI lineage: Eukaryota > Metazoa > Chordata > Mammalia > Carnivora > Mustelidae > Lontra > Lontra canadensis. The sequence continues at coordinate 20,142,017 of NW_022631026.1, read as the reverse complement.
GAGACAGACAGAGAGAGAGGAGGAAGCAGGCTCCCTGCTGAGCAGAGAGCCCAATGAGGGGCTTGATCCAGGATCCTGAGACCATGACCTGAGCTGAAGGTAGAGGCCTTAACCCACTGAGCCACCCAGGCGCCCCCTTCTTCCAGCTTCTAGAGGCTACCTTCATTCTTGGCTCATGGTCCCTTTCTTCAGTTTCAAAGCACATCACCCCAAACACAGCTTCTGTTGTAGATCTTTTTTGTCCCCCACAGTCCTGTCTTCCTTTTATAAGGATGCTTGTGATTACTTTGGGCCCACCTAGATAATCCAGTATAAACTTCCTATCTCAAGATCCTTAACATAATCACATCTGTTATTTGCAACAGAGAAAGAAAAAGAATTGAAAAACTGAACAAAGATACAGGGGTCTATGAAAAAAATAATACAGGGGGGAAAAAAGTCTAATATTTGTCATTAGAGTCCAAGAAAGAGAGGAGAAAGAATGTGGTACAGAAAAAATACTTGAAGAAATAATGGTTGAAATGCTCAAATTTGATGGATTACATAAAGCTACATATGCAAACAGCTCAGTGAATCCAAAACAGGATAAGCCTTTAAAAAAAAAACCCAGCCATGCCACATCATAACAGTTTCAAAATGAAGGGAAAAAAACTTTAAAGCAGCCATGGAAATGACACATTACTTACCAGGGAACAATAACTATGGATTTTGCATTAGAAACCAGGAGGGCCAGAAGGAATTGGAACAAGATTTTTTAAAGCACAGTTAGTTGATCCTTGAACAACTTGAGGGTTTGGGGTGCTAACTCCAGCACAGTCAAAACTCTGTATATAATCCTTTTGACCTCCTCATAAACAACCACTAATAGCTGAGTGGTGGCTGGAAACCTTACTGATAACATAAGCAGTTTGTTATCATGTACTTTGTGTGTTACATGTATTATATGCTGCATTCTTACAATAAAGTAACTTAGAGAAAACAAAATGTTAAGAAGATCATAAGAGAGTGGAGGGGGATGGGCAAAAGGGGTGACAGGAAGTGGAAGGTGCAGGCTTCCAGGTATGGAATGAATAAGACACAGGAATAAAAGATACAGCGTAGGGAACCTAGTCAATGGTATTGTAATAGCATTGTATGGTGCCAGATGACGGCTACACTTGTGTGAGCTTGGCATAAGGTACACAGTTGTGGAACCACTATGTTGTACACCTGAGACTAAGATAATATCATGTGTCAACTACTTCAAAAAAAAAAAGGAAGAAAAGAAAATCTTAAAGAAAAAAAATGCATTTATAACACTGTACTGTTTTGAAAAAAGATTGCATGTAAGTGGACCCACGCAGTTCAAACCTCTGTTTTTCAAGGGTCAGCTGTGCTACTGTGATCACGTAATTCAACTCCTTCATTGTATTGGTGTAAAAAGCAAGGTCTCTAGAAAGATGAAGTGGGTGTCTTGAATCACAAGGTTCTTTACTCCTGTCACTTGATATAATGACCACTTTTCCGTCCTCGCAGCTTCCTTGGCTTTTCTGAGCATGTGTCCTACACATTCCTTCAGCTGGAAATAACAGAAACCTGCTCTAACTAGCTCAAGCAAGAAGGGAAATAATTAAAAGAAGCTGGGGGCGGGGGGGGGGGGGTCCCTGATGGAACTCAAGATCAGGAGTGCAAAGGAGCTTCAAGAATAAATTGAAGTTAAAGCAGTGGGCTCTCTTCTTGTTTCTTTCCATTTCTGTCCACACGTTAGCCTTACTCTTCCTTTGAGCACAGACCGTTTCCCCAGTCCAAATGACTGAAAACCAGTAACTGCTGAGATTTACGTGTTGCGGGTCCAAGCTCGGGCTCTCACCAGCTCAGGGCTCCCAGAATATCTCAGAAGAGAGTAATGTTCCAACGCATTAGGTGTGTCCTCATTGACTGTAGTCGGGAAACAGTAGCATGACTGTACAAAGTGACTACTTCCATGGTAAACCTGGGATTATGGGTGGAGGGAAGTTCTAGGAAGTGAGTCAGAAGATAAGTGGGATAGAAGCGGTAACATCAGGCTTCCAGAACAAGTACGTACCATTTTTTTGTTCTTGACACACAATTACCCTAAGGTGTGTAGCAAGGTGTTGGAACAGATTTTCTGGGTTTACTGATTTTATAAAATCTACTCATTTGTATATATTGTCATTAGTTAAATGAAGTTTTCCAGTTTTCTCTTTCACTAGAATATTGAAATAAATCTTGTTATAATCTTGCATGGTGTTGGCATGGAATGTTTACTCTTTTCTTCTCACATTTCCACCAAGGGGAGGGAATGTCTCCTCCCCAGAAGTATAGATAGTCTTTGTCCCCTCTACCTCTTCCCAAGCAAAAAGTGATTTCACTGCTTGGTAAGAATGCAGAATAAGCTCTCGATGCTCACTCTTTGGGAATGGCCAGTCATTCAGACTCCTCCTGAGCAACCCTGTCCCTACAAGAGAGACCCGGAGATGCGTGGCTATGTCAGGAACTAGCTAGGTAAATTTAGCTCAGGGAAGATGTATTGGGAAATGCATCTGGCTGAGGTCCAAACCACCTTCTCTCTGTCAGCTCTTCCAGTAATGAAGCTCCTCTTGATCCCCAGATCAAGAGTTGTTGAACCTTGTTGATCATTGTGTCTGCTTCCTTGTGTTCCTTCCTAAACCTTGTTGATGCTTGTGTCTGCTTCCCCATTACTTTCCCCCTTTCAAACCTTAACACGTAGTTGTTCACTCACAGAAAAAAGAATTGTTCTTCTTTGTGGAGTTATATTACCATTTTGCAGCCTTTTGTGATTTGTATGAGACATTTCGTATTTTTCCTTGTAGATCACAGCTTTTGTTCCCAGTGGTCACATTTGCTGATTTAAGGACATCTAGATAAGTAAGGTATTCATGAGCTGACTTTGAAAGAACTGCTTTATTCTTAGGCACATACTCTCCTTACTCCCTCCTGTTTTTATATACATTCATTTCCTCTCCTCCTTAGGAAAAGAAGCCTTTTTGAAGAACTGGGATCTTTTTGAAGAACTTCTTTGTGGGATCAAATGCTATCTCATACTATCTTTAATGCATTTTTGTGGCTAGAAGTTCCTATGATTCTGTATTTAAATGGATCTATCTTAATTTCCTTTATCTAAATTCCTTAGATTCAAAGTCAGAAGACCTGGCTTAAGCTTTGGTTCTGCCATCCACTAGCTGTGTGACCTCCTAGCTCCTTTTCCTCTTTTATAATTTGAGAGAGCTGGCATAGCTGGAGTAGATAACAGTGAGGCAGGGAAACTGAAAAGGCTCCATTTCTGCTGTTTTCCTGCTAGGCCCTATTTACTCACATTCTATATTTCACTTGGCATCTGAGTAAAACCCAGAGAAGCTGCATTTCCACTCCAAGGGGGAAGCAAGAGAGTTAAGCATTCTCTGAGTTCCATCCTTGGCCCCCAAACACCTGCCAATGGCTAAGAAGAGCCGGGTACCAAACATGTTCTAGAACATTAGCTTCTAACAAACCTGAGTTGACGTAGGCATCAACGTTCCCTACCTACAGCAGTTAACGAAATAGCACCTATAATTCACTGGTCACTGACCTTTGGTCGGATCCTATCCTGGATTCCTGAAGGAACACATATCCGGGACCCCTTTCCAATGGAAATCCTTAACCCTCAGCAACCCCTAACTGCCCCCCTCCAACTCTCTTTTCCTTTCCCAGTCTCCCAGACACACGGTCTGCTATTCTCCGTCACTCAAGCTACTCAGTGAACTCCTTTCACTTCCCTCTTGCTCTCATTTTACTTCTATCCTGTGCAAAGCCAAGGAGCCTCTTGGCTGGGCCTGCGGGACCCCCTTCTGGATCCTTGGACCCAGGATCTCAGGTGAGGTCCCTTCCCAACCTAACAACCCATCATTTAATATTTCCAATAATGTCATGCCCCATCAGGTGGAAAGAGAAAGAATTTAGGATTCATATGGACTAAAGGTCTAAACTACATTTATTCTTTAGTAATCTATTAGTAGTTTACATAGTAATAGAGGTAAAACCTCCTAAAATAACCTGTTTGGATACAGAGGAGAGAAACCCAGATTATAAACCTTTGCTATCAAAGACTCTGCCAACTTGGCCTGGAGGGCTCAAAGCACCAAGGAATGGAAAGGAAATTTCTTTTGCCCAGGGTGCAACCTAGGAGCCCAGAAAAGCTGCCCGCATGGGTGGAAACTTAACTGGTTTCCAAACATCATTACAGAGGTCAATAGCCTCATGGTTGACCTTTGACTTGGGAGTAGAGTGGCAGCAATTAAGGACCTGTTCGCCTGAACCCCACCCTAAGCCTGAGACCTGATTCTACCTCCAGGTGCTTCCTGCCAACCTGGGGACGCCTGGGCCAACCTGAAGGACCCTGAACTTGGTTGATCTGTAAGAAAGAAGTTGAGACTAAAAGATTTGGTTTTTGGTTTTTGTTTAAGATCTATTTATTCATTTAAGAGAGAGTGTGTGTGCATGCAAGCAGGGTGGGAAGGGACAGAGGAAAAGTATCTCAAGCAGACTTCCCGCTGAGCAGGGACCTCTCCCCTCCCCAGATCAGGACTAAGATGAAATCAAGAGCAGATCACTTAAGCAACTGCGCCACCAAGGCACCCAAGATCTGATATTTTTATTAGAACTTTTTTTCCATTATGGAATGATTGAAAAATCATTGAAAAATACAGAACACAGAAAAACATGCCAAATCCCACCATTCAGTTTCAACCACCATTAATGTCTTGATGTGTTTCTTTCTTTCTTTTTTTTTTTTTTAAGTAGACTCCTCTGGGTGTGGAGCCCCCACACAGGCAAACCCACCACCCTAAGCTGAAGACCTGAGCTGAGATCAAGCTTCAGATGCTTAACCCACTGAGCCTCCCAGACGCCCCTTGGCGTGTGTCGTTTATCCACTGAATCATTTAAAACAAATATCACTTATGGCTGTCTGGTGGGCAGTGTGAAGCCCTGAGGAATCCGAAGTTAAAGTCAATGGCACTTCCCAGAACCTGTAGCATTTCTGTCCAATCTTTCCTCAGTAATTTTTTGTACAAGCAAAAGTGCTTGAAACTTCTCTCCAATTACAGAAACAGTTCCACCTCTCTCTTCTGTAGTTCCTGCTCCTTGAAAGACCCTGTCGAGCCCCGTCCAGGACCACCTTAGGCTTGGATTGATGCACTCTGGAGACTGTGGCAGAAGCTGGTGGTGGCCCATATCCCCCAGCCCCTCTGAGACCACCTGCAGCTGCCGTGGACGGTTCCCAACATGCTGCTGGCATCCCCCCCTCCACGTTCTCAAACCTAATTCTTTATCATTCTCAAGTTTTCTGAAATCAATTATTAACAAAGTCTTTGTTCCCATTATGTCGTTGCTCTGTGTGTCCACTATGTCTTAGCAGCCATCCTAGCAAGGGGACAGTTGAGGAGGTGGGGGAAAGTAGAAATGTACTGGGGCTAGATTTTTACCCTAGATTGTGTGTGTGTGTGTGTGTGTGTGTGTGTGTGTGTGTATGAGCATGCACATGTGTGTGTTTATGCATGTGTGTGTGTATGTGTGTGTGTGCATGTTTAAATCTACTCTTCCTTCTTTTAATTGGGAAAATACATACCTATGTTTAGAAAAGATATTTATCAAACAGACACATCTGCACCCTTAATCCCCTTCCCCAGAAGCAACAGTTGCCAACGTTCTGAGGTGTTTTCCCGGAAATATTCTAGGTATAAAAAGCATAGATGTTGAATACAGATTCCCTTTTTTTAATGTAAAAGATGGCATAATACACACTTCACACTGTGCCATATATATGGGGATTCACCTCAAAATAGAGTTACCTCACTTTTTTTCCACAGCGATGTTCAGTTGTTTGGAAATGTCCCTTTTGAATGGACATTTTGGTTGTTTAATTCATTTGCTATCACGAACAACTCTGCCTTGAACATCCTTGTACACACATTTTTGTATGCATGTATCACTACACTTCTCTCAACAATGAATATAATCAGTATCTTGTCTTTTGATAATTAGTAGGTGACAGAATATTTTATTTCATTTTTTTACTTTTTTCTTTTTTTGTTTTCTTATTTTTGTCTGTTTTTTCTTTTTTATTTCAGTTTTATTTTCTTATTTCAATGTGGTTTTTTTTTTTGGTTTTTTTTTGTTTTTTTTTTTTGACAGAGAGAGACACAGCAAGAGAAGGAACACAAGTTAGGGGAGTGGGAAAGTGAGAAGCAGGCTCCCCACCAAGCAAGGAGCCCAGTGTGGGACTCGATCCCAGGACCCTGAGATCATGACCTGAGCCAAAGGCAGATGCTTAACAACTGAGCCACCCAGGCGCCCCTCAATGTGGATTTTTTATATGTTTGTCAAACTATTGATAATTCTTTTTCAGTAAAGAGACTTTTTCTATTTTTTGCATATTTTCTATCTTACTGATGTAAGATAAAAATCTCTTACGTTAAGGCTGGCCCTCTACTCAAGCATCATGCTACAAACATGTTGTCTTTCACCTTTTCACTGCAATGTGCTTTTCCTCCCCAATTTATAGCGTTTTAGACAGCCTAATTTATTTTTTTTTCTGCTTTCTGGGTTTTGTGTCATATTTAGAAAAGACATCCTCACTTCAAAACTATTTCTCCCAGCATTTTTCCAGGTTCTTGGTTAAATTTAAGAGTCCAGAAATTATTCTAGGCCAGAAATCAGCCCTAATGTTTGTCTTTTCTGCATTGGCTCTGGGATCCATGATCCAGATTTCCCACGTCCCTGGCTTACTGGCACATTGCTCGTTGTGACCTGGGACCCTCAAGCCCTCTCCTGTACACCGAGTTCTTGGTTCAGACCCCAGGGGGAAGCCGTGCAGACCATTCTCACTGGGGCCCATGGGTTCCAGGTGGCCCCACGGGGAGCTGGATGCCCATGTGACTCAGTCACAGACTATCGCACTTCCTCTGTAAATTCGGCTGGCTCCGGTCCCCTCTCCCCTCCCATCCCCGCTGCTGAGCTTTGCCAGCCCTTCTCTGAGGGAATTTGCATCATGCAGCAACCGCAGGACTCTTGAGGACTGCCTCCCTGAGCCATGGTCTGTGCAGCTCTCCCCGTGCTACTCCTGGCCATGACTCTGCCCCCGGTGGAGTCTCCAGTTGCGCAAGTATCCCAACCCGTGAGTAAGACTGGGACGAGGACCCAGGGAAGGTCTCCAGAGCTGACACAGGGGCCTGTCAGCTTGAGAGGCAACCGGTGTGGATGAAGGGACAGGTAGAGGAGCAAGGACTGAAGGGAGAGGAAGTAATAGAGAAAAAGAGAGGCCAGTTTCTTATAAAAATCTCTGAGAGGTCAGTCTTGTTTTCCAGGGAGTGGGAGAGCTTTTGTTTCTTCGAGTCACTGTGAACTCCAGTGATGCCAGCTGCACTTTGGATGAAGGTTCTCCCAGTCAAGCTAACAATTTAAAAATGGAAAGAAAAGAAGAATTTTCCAGAGTTGGGAACCATGGGCATAGAGGACAGGAGAGACTCTGAAGACAGCGAAGTCGAGATAGCACTTTGGGATCTCTGTTTTCTCCCAGGAAGACATCTGCATCTCTATCCATATCCATATCTGTGTCTGTTTTTAGATAGTACGCATGTTCATATACAATTTTGAGAGAGGGGGGAGTTAGTGAGGAAATGATTTATAGGAACGAGAGACGAAGGGAAGATGCTGCCTTATGCTCACCCTCGTGGCAATTCCTATGGAGAAAACAGAATTTCCCAAGCCGCTGGGCCCCAGCTGGCTCTGCCCAGCCCTGCCCAGCCCTCCCCAGTGGCGTTGCAGACACTGCCGTTTCAATTAGCTTAGAGGCCCAGGGAAGGTAAATTCAGGAAGGAATTAAGCAAAGCATGTTGACTCTGTAGGGTGTGCCGGGTTCTGGGTTCAGGTGGGATTTGCAGGCCCTGGTGGAGTCCTCTGGGCTTCAGCCCTGGTGCCTCCTACCGGAAGCTTGCGTTCCTCTCCTGATGTGCCTGCTTGGGTCTAGCTAGGCGAAAGAAGAGCTTCAAAGAGATGGAGACATGCCAAATTACTCAGGCTGGCCTGAGTCCCCTAAGGAAGAAGGTGTCTCTGGGAGAAACTTGGGGTCAGCCTCCTCTCAGAGGTCTCTCCTCTGTGCTCTGTTCCAGGCACAGAGTCAGGCTGGAGGGGAATCGGGGCAGCCATTGGACCAAAGGAGTGGAGAAGGTGGTGAGTGGATGGAGTAGACAGGAGGAGGAAGCAGGGAGTGGAGGGAGGGCAAAGGGAGAGGACAGCGAGCAGGGGATGAGGCTGAAGATGGCCCCCAGAAGACTGGATTCATGGCTGCTCATGGTGGACACACAGATCCAGAGGCCAGTTCTCTAGCTGTGAGGCCTTGAGAAAATCATTCCCCTTGGAGAGCCTCATCTATAAATGAGGGTTTGGGGGAGGGTAACATGGAGTTGTGTGTGAATGCACCGTGGCTAGTGAAGGGTTACAGCTCTCTCAAGTCTTGTCAGCTCCTAGCTGGGCTGTGGGAGGTGGGATCTGCCTAGGGTCTGGGCAGGGACCAGTCAGGTATGGGAGGCAAAAGGGGACCAGCCCATAGCTTTGCCGCCTCTCCTCTCCAGCTGCCCCCCTCTACTCCTGTAGAATCAGTCCTGGCCTCGATCTATGTACAGCTGGCCTTATCAAACCAGTCCTGGCCACTGGCAATCTCCAGGACACTGACTCACCCCCTTGCCTCGGCTTCCTCTTTCCCAAGAACTCTCACTGGCCTCAGCCTCACGACAGGTAGGGGGGATTCTACGGAGCCCTGTCTCTCAGTGGCCCGTCCACCACTTGTGGGGGATGGGGGCTCAGAGAGAAGGGGACACGGGCTTCCTAGGTCTCCTGCAGCCAGCTCACCCTGACCGCTGCCAGCCCCTTCCATTTCCTGGAGGGCCTCCATGGGCAGGCTCCTTCCTCACCTCCCCACCAGACAGACCCTTCCCTTCCTGTTCCATGTCCCCATCTTCTAAACTTTGGCAGAGGCCCAAGAGGCAGACAGTGGTGGGTCAGATTTCTCCACCTGCCCCACCCCTGATGACTTGGCCCGGCAGGAAATCCTCTGCTGCTTTTCAATCTGAGGAGGCAGTCCCTGATGGCTGAGGCCCTTGTGACTTTGGGATGGCTCCAGACAGCCAGCCCTAGAACCTCTCAGGCATCAGACTACCTGGCGCTCTCCCACAGCCTGTCCACTTCTTGTCCCCACCCTCTGGTGCAGAGTGTAACGTCCACGGGGATGGGCAAAGCTATTGTGCGTGCCTGTCTGGGTACCAGTGGAACACCAGCGTCTGCTCCCATCACCGCCCCTGCCAGACCACCCACAACTACAGGCCCTGCGGCTGTCTGGTCTTTGGCTCTACTGAAGCCGGGTACTGCCAGTTGCTGCCACCTGGTAAGGAGGGTTGGGAACTTGGAAACCAATGAGCCCCAGTGTGTTTTCTCCCCTCTGACCCCTGTATTTCTGCCAGCTGGCCCAAGCCCAGATTTCTCCACCGGGCAGGAGAATTGCCAGTTATCCTGGGGTGGGGGGGGGTCACAGCCTTGAGCTTGGGACCTGAGTAGTGAGACTAATGAACAGTAGGGCTCCTGAGACATATGGACAAGGAGAGAAAGGGCTAGAGTGACTGTTGTTGACCCTAGAGGGCCAGGAAGGGGCTCCAGCAGCCCCAGGTTGCCTAAGGGAGGGAAAATCATGGGCCACAAAGCTTCCCTGTTTGGCTCCCTAAGACAGAGTTCTCCAACTGGACAGCAGCAGCCACACTCATCCAGTGACAAAACAAAGTGACAGAGTACTGGGGGCTGTGGGGAGGGAGTGAGGAGGAATGGGCTCCCGAAGATGGGGAAAGAGTGAGAGCTTAACCGCAGAGGGCCACAATTCCTGCTCCAAGGGGCCCCTGCCTCCTGCGTCCCTGCAGCCCCCGGAAGGCTGAGCCCGAACTCCTGGGTGCGGACGCCGGGCACCACTCTGAACCTCACCCTCGTCAAGAGCCGTGAGACCACAAACCTTAACTGGTTCCTGCGGCCCGCGGGCAGCCCCACCCCCATCCTCCTGCAGCCAGGGACACATGTGTCCCTGGCCTCCAGCCCGGGCCAGGCTGTCCTCAGCATCTTCAACGTCTCCCATAGATGGGCAGGTAGCTAGCTCCTCTGTCTTCCCCTTCTCTTCAGCCTTCTCTTCCCCTGATCCCCTCGCCTTCCTCCTCCTCCCTCTCTTCTCCTTCCTGCTTCTCTCTCCCCTTCCTTTCCCTTTGCATCTGTCCATTTATTCATTCTGGGGAAACAAAAGCTAAGGGGCCCGCTGATGGGAACAATCACAAGAGGAGAATGCCGAAGGTAGGGGGTCAATCTCGGCAGTGAACAGACAGTGTGTTCATGTCAAAATGTTGCAGTGGCGGCAGGTGGTTCAGGAAAGACATCCCCTAGCAGGAAAGGGGTTCACCTTGGAATTCATGGCTCCAGGCTATTTAAAAAGGAGCCTCTTCTCCGGGCCTCTTCCTCCTAGAAATCCTTTCGGGGGCAGGGATCTCTGTTGCTGGGCTTGAGAGGCCCCAGGGAAGGCAGACCTCGGGTGTAGCTTCGGGAGCAGCAGAGCTTCTGTGGCACAGGTGGGGCCTGCAGGAGCTGGGAGGTGCAGCAGGTGTGTATCCGCAGGTGAGTACCTGTGCTGCTTTGAGGCTCAGGGATTCAGGTGGGAGCTGTCCCAGGTGGTGGAGGTGCCGCTGCAGGCAACAGATGTGGCTCGGCTTCCAGACCAGCTCTCCATTTCCTGGGCCACCTGCCCTGGCTTCCAGCTGACCTGCTGCATCCCTCGCACACATCTGGCCTACACAGCTTCCTGGAGTCCCGGAGAGGGCAGCAAAGGTACGGAGGGGCTGTCGGGGTCAGGGGACAGGTGCAGCTGGCTCTCCAGTTCACAGGAAGCAGAGGCTGCAGTGCAACCTGAGTTCGGAGTCCAAGTCCAACCCTGTTTTTACCCCACGAGCAAACCTAATTGTATCGATCCAGCAATAACCACATGAGCGTAGATAACTTTGCAAAATGTTTTCACACAATCTTAATGAACTCTTGCAATATACTCTGTGAAGTTCATTTGATGATAGACCCTGTTTTACAAATGAGGAACCTGGCTTCATGTCCTGGGGTTAGTTAGAGACCCCTCGGGTGTCCCTCACCAAAATCCAAGCCTTGCCTCCGTAGTTTGATGCTCGTGTACCACTCAGCTCTCCCTCACTGTGTCATCTGCTTCTGAAGTTTCTAGAAAGACTGAGAGGACCTCTCTTGGCCTGCTGGGTTCCAGGTCTATTCCAGGTGCAGTAACTGTTCCCTCTCTCGCATCATTTGCAGCCTCCTCGGCCAGCGCGCCCGGCTCCCAGTGCTTTGTGCTGGCTGTCCAGCGCTGCCCTGCGGTGGACACCACTTACACTTGTGAGCTGCAGAGCCCAGGGCTGGCCCCTCTCATGGTCCCCATCTCTGTCACCATCATCCAGGGTATGTGGGGCTTGGGATCCAGCCGGCTGACCTCTCACCTCCTTGTCCTGGGTGCTCCTCGACCCTGCCCTGGGCCCCACAGCCAGTCTCCAGAGCCTGGTCATTCTTCTGCCCCAGAAAGGCTGGGGCTGGACTGTGGTTGCCAATCCTCCCCGATATCATTGTGCAGATGGAGACACCACCTGCCCAGGGGACTCCTCAGCTATTGCCTGGAATGTCACCAAGGCTGGCCACGTGGCACAGGCCCCATGCCCGGCAAACAGGACGGGTGTGGTGAAGCGGACCTGTGGGCCGGATGGGATTTGGGAGCCCGTTTATAGCAGCTGCACAGACGCAGAGCTCCTGGCCTTGCATCGCAGAGCCTGGGTAACGCTTCAGGCCCTGCTGCCCACACGCCTCAACCTCCATGCCCTACCCCTTTCTCACTCAGGACCTCACTTCAGAAGCCTTTCCCCCTGAGGCCGGCCTGAAGGTCCTTCACCTTCTCTGAACTGGAGCCTAGCAGAGCCAGGGAGTGTGGCAGGGGCCGGCGAGGGCCCAGTGCTCTCATTGTGGGGCATGTGCTATTCTCCAATCTTAATCCCACCAAGTGTCTGTCCCACGAAAGTGTCATTTCCTTCCATGTGGCTCTCACAATCTTGGTTTCCTGTTCCCTTGGGACTGGTGCGGGGATGGGGAGGAAAGACTGGGATAGAGGAGGAACGGCCCCTCCCTAATGAGGACTTGCCCACCCCCCTCCCGAATTCCTGCTGTTTTGTCTGTCTCAGCTGCTATGGGCAGGCCAGGGCCAGCCTACTGTGGAGGTGCCCCAGATCCTGGCACGGCTGTCGGAGCAGGTGACGGCGGTGAGCTCTCCCTCTGACTTGTTGGCACTGCTGGGCACCATATCATTCCTGGCCCAGGTGGTGGTGGATGCTAGAATACAGCTTACCCGCAGGGCCCTGCAGGTGAGCTCTCTGAGCCGTGGTGGGGGCCAGCTGGGTGGTGGGGGCCTGAAGCTCTTTACCTCTGGGCACTTCTGTCCCCCTGATATCACCATGGGCTGTCAGACAGCAGACCTTTCTAGAGTCTGAGTATCTGCTCCCCTAGTCCTTCTCTCCCCTTGGACACCAGTCTTTAAGGCCATGGAACGTGGAAAAGGTCTGATGCTGGGAACACATGGGAGGTCGGTGAAGGCAGGAGTGGGTATGAAGAAGTGAGTTCAGAGGCATTCATGAAGAGGCACCCTGCACCAGAAGCCCCTCTACCCCGCCCCCTGAAAAACACACACACACACACACACACACACACACACACACACACACGATACCTACATGGAGATACTAGAACACTCTTGGCTTGGCTAGACTCACCTAACCCAGCTCTCACTATGGGCAACAGTTGGTGACCAATAAGAGGCTTCCTAAAGAATAACTAGGGACAATGACACAACACACTCTTCCCCTCTGGGAATGTGTATCCCATGTGGGTGGATGGACGTGCATGTAGCCTTCTACTTCAGAACACCATCCCCTCTACTACTGGGGACCATTCTTAGCTTTATAGACCTATAGGGGTCAAGGAATTGGAAAGGGGCCCCTTAGGGTCTGGGTGACCCAAGGGATAGAGGGGAGAGAAAGACTGTCAGGTGGAGAGTCTGGATTGCATCAGGAGACCACATACTTGAAGCCATCCCAGTAGTGAGCTAAACAGCTCCCCATCCTTCCCCGACAGAAACTCTTCCTTCATGGGTCTCTCTTCCTATCCCCCTTGCTCTCCACCCTTGGGTCTTCTGCTGGACTAGGAAACGTGGGTTCGGGGCCTAGAGTTCCCTGTGCCCCTCGCCCAGTGCTGTGGGCTCTAGAGGCCAGGGCTCCGCTCTCCATTGGGATCGCTCTGTTGGGTGTCACAGGGTCTGCTGAAAACCACAGACAAGGTCCTCGACATGGACACCGACTCTCTGTGGGCCCCAGCCCAGGCCCAGAAGCCCTCGGTGGGCTCAGCTCTCCTGATGGCTGTGGAGACCCTGGCGTGCCACCTGTGCCCACAGGGTCAGCCCTTCTCCTTCAGCTTGCGGAACGTGCAGCTGCAGACCCAGCTCCTTGGACCTGCGTTTCCTGCTGACTACAGAGCCTCCTTCTCCACTCAGCCCCCCTTGCAGGCACGCATTCCCAGGCGCTCACTGGCCCCGCTGCGCCATAATGGAACTAACATCAGTGTTACTAGCCTGCTGCTGCGGAAACTGGACCGTCTTCTGCCCTCAAACTATGGCCAAGGCCTGGGGGACTCTCTCTATGCCACTCCTGGGCTGGTCCTCTCCATTTCCATCATGGCAGGTGGCCAGGCCTTCAACCAGGGAGAAGTCATCGTGGACTTCGGGAACACAGCTAGCACTCGCATTCCCCACTGTGTCTTCTGGGACCACGGTCTCTTCCAGGGCAAGGGGGGCTGGTCAGATGAAGGGTGCCAGGTGCAGACGGCCCACGCCAGCCCCACCACTCAGTGCATCTGCCGGCACCTCACTGCCTTCTCCATCCTCATGTCCCAAAATACTGTTCCAGAAAACCCCACCCTGGAGCTGCTGAGTCGGGTGGGCTTGGGGGCCTCCATCCTGGCACTGCTCGTGTGCCTGGGCGTGTACAGGCTGGTGTGGAGAGTCGTGGTACAGAACAAAGTTGCCTACTTACGCCACATGGCCCTGCTCAACATGGTGCTCTGCCTTTTGGCTGCAGACACCTGCTTCCTGGGAGCCCCACTGCTTCCTCCCGGGCCCCGAAGCCCGCTCTGCCTGGCTGCTGCCTTCCTCTGTCACTTCCTTTACCTGGCCACCTTCTTCTGGATGCTGGCTCAGGCCCTGATGCTGGCCCACCAGCTGCTTTTCGTCTTCCGTCAGCTGTCCAAGTGCCGAGTACTCTCCCTGATGGTGGTCCTCGGCTATATGTGCCCAATAGGGTTTGCAGGGGCCGCCCTGGGCCTCTACCTACCCCGAGGGCAATACCTGGGGGAGGGGGCATGCTGGCTGAATGGGAAAGGAGGGGCGCTCTACACCTTCGTGGGGCCAGTGCTGGCCATCGTGGGTGTGAATGGGCTGGTACTAACCATGGCTGTGCTGAAGCTCCTGAGACCTTCGCTGTCAGAGGGGCCCCCGGTGGAGCAGCGCCATGCCCTTCTGGGGGTGACCAAAGCCCTGCTCATTCTCACCCCCGTCTTCGGCCTCACCTGGGGGCTAGGCCTAGCCACTCTGCTGGAGAAAGTCTCCATAGTTCCTCACTACATCTTCACGATTCTCAACAGCACCCAGGTGGGTGACTATGTGGTGGCTGTGCTTGTTGCCCTTTGAGATGGTCTAAGTCGTTCCCAGTCCTTTCTCAAGGAGGTGTCATGGCAGAGCAGAAGAAACAGTCTTAGGAATTTTAGAAGACTTAGGTGTGGACCCCAGTTCCTCCCCTGAATATCTGGAGAACTTTGGACAGACCTCTGTGAGCTTTGGTTTTCTTATCCGTAAAACAGTGTCTGGTTTTGCCAGAGAGGTCAGGGAATTGTCAGCGCCCAAAACTTTGATATCTCCTTTGTCACCAAAGCAGTAAGAGAAGCATCTGAAACAGATTTTATGCACCACATGATGTGAATGTGCAGAAAACTCTAGATGGGAAGCCTCGGGACATGAATTAGGGAGACAGAGGCTGAGGGAAGAGGAGAGGGAAAGAGCTGGTTTTGGTTGATTCCTTCCTCCTTGACTAACTTATCCACGTATCTCTCTTCTTAGGGTATCTTCATCTTGCTGTTTGGTTGCCTCATGGACAAGAAGGTGAGTCTGCCCACCCAGCCCCCGTCTGACTTGCGGTGCCCAGGTGAGGACTTGGGCTGGCATAACCGGAGCATCATGTTACCTGCAGATACGAGAGGCCTTACTCCAACGCTTCTGCCGCACCCCGCCTCCCAAGTCAACCATCTCCCTGGTAAGTTGCTGCCTTCAAACCCTCAGTTCTCTCACTGAGAGCAAGTTACAAGCAGCTGTTCCACAGCCTTCCTAAGAGGCACAGCTAGAAGCTGAGAGGAGGCTGGGGCTCTCTTTTAGACTAAGGATGTACCGGGCTCAAACTCCCCAACCATGGAGAAAGGAGCCCCATCAGAGCAGTTAGAGTCAGGTTCCCGGGCTCCTGATTCCAACCTGGACTCCTGGGGATTCTCTTTGTCCCTGGCTTCTCCATCTGAAAGCCTGCCTCCGGTTACTATATGAAGGGAATAGCTGGGATCGGTAAGTCCGGGAGTCGGTGTAGCCAAGAGCAAAGTTCTTAGGATTACTGTGGGCCTGGCAGGAGGGCAGGTGAGAACGTGAAGATGGGTACAACCTCATCAAAGGAGAGTTGATGATGATGATAATAGTAATCACCCTGCAACTGGGCCTTTCTGCCCCTTCCTAGGCTACATATGAAACCTACATCCCAGAAGACAGCAAAGGAAGAAGTGAAGATGCCAGGTGAGAAGCAAGCCCTCCTGGGAGCAGCATGAGCAGCACGGAGTGAAGCCGAGGGTAGCAAGCAGTGTCCTGGCTCAGAAGGCTCCTCTTCATGTCATTGTCCCGGCCCAAGGACTGGAAAACAAACTTTCCCAGCATAGACATTTCTGGATGGGATGGGGAAGGTGGAGGCCACAGCAGATGGCCTAGCATCTTCTACTGCTTTCTCAGAAAGCTGGAGGCACTTTTACCACCACCAACCTTTGATTCAGTTCACTCTGAACATTCCTTTTCACACTGTCAAATATTTAATTATCCTGAAAAACCTTTGCTTCGAAGGACTTGCCATCGGTGGGCGTGGTGTCCAGAGGGCAGGGCAGCCTTGCAAGGTCTCCTTCACCAGCGCAGAGCTTCAAGGTGAGCCCTTTCATGGGGAAGGCAGAAGGTTTGAGTGAACCACACACAGGGCCCATGCGGCCCCTCTTCCACGGGAGCTGAGCATGTGCGGAGAGAATGTGCCTGAATCCACTAGGATGGACCCCGGCCCAGTGCTCTGAGCCTCTCTGCCCTCCCAGAGCTCAGCTGTTGGCAAAGACAAGCTAGTGTTTCCACTAGTCACGTTCCTTTCTCTTGCAGGTCACTTATCCCCATCCCTAAACTATGCAAGCAAAAATAGCATGAAAAACTAGCCAAAGCTACCTAATAATAAGCCTTCCTCTGCTGTAAACACAGTCGACAGATAGTAAAGTTCAAAATGATGGCAAGTAATGATTTTGCAAGTCTCAACCAGTTGACAAATCAATAGTTCTTGTTACAGATATATTTGATAAAAATTGTTTTCTTTTTAACTCTTCAGTGATTTCCTTTCTGATTATTTCTTCTCTACGGCTAGGAAGAACAAGGATGGCATAAAGACAGGAACTCTGATCTTCCAAACATTAAAGATGAAGGACAGATTTTGGTTTCTTTTCAAAGTTTAGGAAAAGGTGAAGCTAATAGGTCCCTCTTTCTTTAACTTTCACAACAATATCAATATAAATGTAAGTTTCATAGATGTATGCATGTAACACCAAGTCACTGATCTGAGCACCTATGTAAGAATGCATTAACAACTTTAAAGTACAGCGGAAATTACCACAGACCGCCAAGGAGTAAAGCGACAAGATGACAAACACTGACATTTAAAAGTGACAGGCTTTGGGGCCCTGCGTGGCTCAGAGGGTTGGGTCTCTGCCTTCATCTCAGGTCATGGTCTCAGGGTCCTGGGATAGAGTCCCACATAGGGCTCTCTCCTCAGCAGGAATTCTGCCTCTCTGCCTACTTGTGATCTCTGTCTGTCAAATAAATAAATAAAATCTAAAAAAAAAAAAAAAAAAAAAAAAAAGTGCTTAGGCACCCTGAGCCTGGATGGTTCAGTGGGTTGATTCTTGGTTTTCTGCTCAGGTCATGGCCTTGGTGTCATGGGATCCCCGGCGCTCTTGCTCTCTAAAATAATAAATAAAATCTTTTTAAAAATTATATTGAAAAAAGTGATGGGCTCAAGATAAAACTAGATATGGAAGAGAAATATTTAAGAGAAGTCTTGAGAGGACACAAGGACATCTAGCTGAATTAACTCATGGAATCCACAAGACGATGACAGGGTTCTGAAAATTTTTCAACAGGATAAATGAAAAAAAATTCTCATGAATGAGTCTTTGTTCATTAAAAAATTCATGGCTATTTTTATAAAATGCAATGGGAACATTTTCTGTTGAAATGCAAATGGATATGCAGTTGAAAACAGTTTTCTTTCAAACATGGATCTGTGTGAATATTTTCAATGTATATAAACCAGCGCAAATATTTTTCTAAATGAATTCAATTTTTTTTTTTTTTCAAAGAGAAGATACCAACTCAGCAGGGCGATTGCAACATTTCTAAGCCTCAGACCTGCCTCAGCCCCCAGGGGAGGCGGGAGGCAGGCAGCCACTGGAACAGCTAGAGCTCTGCCTGCTGGTTTCCCTGGCAACAGAGTCCTGTTTCAATCGCCCTTGTACTTCATTAATAGTTACAGTCTTAAGTTTTTAAATTATAAGATTATTTTTGAATATTTCAACTAATACACATTCATTTTAAAAGCAGCAAAGACTCTGAGTGTGCTTCTGTAGAAATCAATGTCTTATTCTCCTTCTCAAATGATGGCACGTAGTTCACGCTCTGCTGCTGAAAACACACTTTAGAACTGATCAGGGAAATGACAGGAAACCTTTGTTCACTTGACTCTCACATAAAAAGGGACTGAAAAGAAGGTTCTGCAGGTAAATATAAGAAAGTGAGGCTTAGCAGGAATTCCATTTCTAAAAAGATGACTTAAAGGAGTAAGTAGAGGATTCCCTGGCTGGCTCAATCTGTTGAGTGTCCATCGCTTGGTTTCGGCTCAGGTCATGATCTCAGGGGCATGAGATGGAGCCCTGCACTGGGGTCTGCACTCAGTGTGGAGTCTGCTGGAGATTGCCCCCCACCCCCCGCCCCGCAACCCGTGTGAGCTCTTTCTTTCCCAAATAAAATAAAATCAAAGAAAGAAAAAAAAAAGGAAAGAAGTAGACATGTGAGCCGACAAATGTAAAAAAGATGCGCATTCTAGGTGTTTATATCCTCAAAAAAGAGGCACTTGGTAAAACAAATTAGGACATATCTACCAAAGGAATGCTATAGGGTCATCACAAATGATGATGTATAGGGGCACCTGGGTGGCTCAGTCGGTTAAGCAGCTGCCTTTGGCTCAGGTCATGGTCCCGGGGTCCTGCGATTGAGCCCCATGTTGCTCTCCTTGCTCAGCAGGGAATCTGCTTCTCCCTCCCTCCTCCCCCCACCCTGCTTGTGCTCTCTCACCTTGCTCTCTCAAGTAAATAAATAAAATCTAAAAAGATGATATATAGCTACACCTACTGATACAGAAAAATGTTTAGGCTATCTAGCCAAGTAAGGCAGAAGGGTTCCTGAAGAACAGCATTATATTAGCCAATTCTGGTCCATACCAAAATTGGGTCCATTAGTGTCCATATGAATATGTGTGCATTGAGGAGGAAACATACCAAAATATTAACAGTGGGGATCTCTACTGGATTTTTCATTTTTTCTTACTCTATAAATATTTGAATTACTTCTTTATAATGAGTATGTATTTTTATGTTAGAAGAAAGTGATCTTGAAAAAGTTCTTCTGAACATTTTGCATATTTAAAAATAGAAACTCAACAAGCAAAGTAACACAAAGTATGCCCTGGAATTTAGATTGTATGGAAGGGTGGGCAACATTAGGGGTTCTTGAGAAAGTTTGAATCACCTTTTTGGAGTTCTGTTTTGGAAATCAATTCTGTCTGATCACTGACAGTCCCCTAAGTGTGGAGGGGGAAAGGGGCTCCCAGTTGAGTTGAGGGCAGCCAGATACATTGCCAACATGTCTAAATGCTTTGTCTCTTTCACAGTAATGCATTCCTTTTCAGGATAATATTTTTACTCAGTATGTTTGTTGTTCCATCCCCTACACTCTCCCATTTCCTCCCAATCACTGATCCCTCTTCACTGAAAAAGATCAGAGTCCCAGAAAAACCGCAGCAGACACAGACAGAGGACCTTCAAGTCACCCATTAAATCCCAGAGGAAGACTGGAGACCGGCTGATGTTTTTCAGTCCCCGAGAGAGACCGGAATTGAAGAGGCCTAGAGAAAATAAACATAAACGAGAAGGGATGGGGGAGAAAACAGGCTGAGAATTAGGATTCTTCTCTCCGGAAAGATGGATATAAAGAGGGTAAGAATTTTTGTTTTGCTGGTTGCTGTAGTTTCAGGATCTAAAATATGCCTGACACATAACAGGTGCTCAGTAAGTACTTACTGAGCAAATGAACTCTGCAGAGCACAGGAAGAATGTGGACTTTTACTCAGAGTCAGAGTCCCCAGAAGCAAACAGCTGGGGCGGCGGGGAGGCGTGGAGTGGGGAGCGCACTTCTGAGGTCTGAATGAAAGATGAAGGCAAATAAAGGCCCCACCCCAAAATGGTTATTTGGTGGAACAGAGGGTCTAATTAGAGTTTTATATGAAAAGAGAGATACTTAAGCTAGGATCTTTAAGAATAGCATAACCAGTTTGAGAGACCTGAGGACAAAGAACAACGTCTGCTTTAGATGGAGGCACCTAAACCCAGGACAACCAAGGGGGGTGCCTTCTGCAACAGCTACGCTCTGAAAACAGCTCAACTTTCTCTGATACACAGAGAATGTTCAGGAATAGCAAACAACTTACATAAAACTGGGTGAACCCGTGACTCAACTGAAGAACTAGAACTTTAGCAACACAAACTGAGTCCCACTGCCTCCTGCCCTGCTCTGAATGTTTTCGAGATAGCACTTAAAAATTTTTTTCTGTGGTGAAACACATGAAATTTGTCATTTTTTAAGCTTTTTAAAAAAGATTTTATTTATTCATTTTTTTTCTGACAGAGAGAAAGAGAGAGCACTAGCAGGGGGAGCAGCAGGCAGAGGGAGAGGGAAAAACAGACTCCCCACTGAGCAAGGAGCCTGACATGGGGCTCCATCCCAGGACCCTGGGATCATGACCTGAGTCGAAGGCAGACGCTTAACCAACTGAACCGCTCAGGCGCCCCGTTTTTAAGCTTTTTCTTTTTTTTAAGATTTTATTTATTCATTGATTTGACAGAGAGAGAGAGAGCACAAGCAGGGGGAGCAGCAGGCAGAGGGAGAGGGGAAATTTATCATTTTAACCATTTTCAGTGTACAGTTCAGTAGTGAGAAGTACATACACATTGTTGGGCAACCAATCTCCAGAACTCATCTTTCAACTGAAACTCTGTACCCGTTAACTCTCCATTCCCCTTACTCCAGCCCTGGTAACCATCATTCTACTTTCTGTCGCTAGGAACGTGACGATTTTGTACACCTTATGCAATTCGAACCATACAGCATTTGTCCTTTTGTGACTAGTTTCTTTCACACGGCACAATGTCCTCAAGGTTCATCCATGTTGTAGGGCGTGACAGGATTTTTGAGGCTGCATGGAATCCTACTGTTTGTGTACACACATTCAGTGGCCAGTGGACATTTCGGTTGCTTTCCCCTATTGGCTATTGGGAATAATGGTGCTGTGAATACGTACAAATTCCTCTGAGACCCTGCTTTCAATTCTATTGGGTATATACCTAGACACAGAGTTGCTAGATCATGTAGTAATTCTATTTTTAATTTTTTGAGGAACGGTCATACCATTTTCCACAGAGGCTGCACCATTTTATATTCCCACCAGCCGTGTACAGGGGCCCCAGTGTCTCCACATTCTCCCCACCATGTGTTATTTTCTGTTTCTTTGATAGTAGATATCATAATGGATGTAGGTGGTATCGCAATGTAGTTTTGGTTTGCATTTCCCTAATGACGAGTGATGTTGAACAACTTTTCACATTCTTATTGGTCATCTGTATAACTCTTTTAGAAAAATGTCAATTTAAATTCTTTGCCCATTTTTAAAAAAGATTTTATTTATTCGACAGACAGAGATCACAAGTAGGCAGAGAGGCAGGCAGAGAAAGAGGAGGAAGCAGGCAGAGCAGAACGCCCGATGCGGGGCTTGATCCCAGGACCTGGGATCATGACCTGAACTGAAGGCAGAGGCTTTAACCCACTGAGCCACCCACGTGACCCTCTTTGCCCATTTTAAACTGGGCTGTTTCTTGGTTGTTGAGTTTTAAGAGTTCATTCTATGTTCTGGATATTACCAGATACATGACTTGCAAATATTTTCTCCCCTTGGTTGCCCTTTCACTGTGTCCTCTGATGCACAGAAATCTTTTATTTTGATGAAGTCCAACCTGTTTTGTTGTTGTTGCCAGTGCTTTTGGTATCATAGCCAAGAAAACATTGCCAAATCCAATGTCATGTATCTTTTCCCATTTTCTTCTAAGAGGTTCACCATTTTAGCTCTTGTGTTTAGATCTTTGATCCACTGAAAGTTAATCTTTATATATGGTATAAGATAAGGGTCCAGCTTCATTCTTTTACATGTGGACCTCTCATTTTCCCAACACCATTTGCTGACAAGACTGTCCTTTCTCCATTAAATAGTCTCAGCACTCCTGCCAAAAATCACTGGACCACATAGAGAAGATTTATTTCTGGGCTTTAAAATAAACTGTTATCTCCAAGAGGTTTTCTGTGGGCCAATGATGGGGCTGAGAGCCACTGACCCCTCCAGCACCCCTCCACTGACTGCCTCTGCTGGGTTCTGAGCCTGTTCCCCGAAGAAGCTCAATGGACAAGAGGAATCTCTTCTCTTGGGTACGTCGGTCCCTGTGAGCAGAGGCTTTGAGCCCTAACGCCACAGCTGACAGCTGCCAGGGATCGAGACCAGAGTATTCCTTCAGAAATGAGTTGCACAACTGAGAAGTCACTTTGCTCACGCTAATGCTCTTGTTGAAAGATGGAGAGATCACAGCGATGCAGCAAAATCTCTGATTCACCACACCGCAGTTCTCCACGAGTAGAAGCCACGAAGCAGTATCAGGAAGAAATTCAAGAATTTAATGAAGTGGCAGGACATTGGCCACAGTCCACATTAGTTATGGGAATCCAGCAAGAAAACAGACAAACCAGAGACGTGCAACAAGAGAACAAAGAATCATATACATCAGTCTGCCTTGGAGCTTGGAATGAGCAAGTATCAAGAGCAAACGTTCAGACAGTTAATGGATAGCTAAAAAAGATCTCGTATACCAATGAAGTTAGAAGAGCAGCACTCCAAGACGGACACGGTACATTACAACAGCTCCAAAGAATCCGTCCCTAATGCATCTCAACAGGGCCTGGAGAGGAGGCACTTGGAAACAAATCAGAATGAATTACAAGCACATGTTGGACAGACCTGAAATGGCAGCGGTAATGAGGAAAGTCATTGAAATTGATGGGCGACAGCGTTGCAACGAACAGGAATGAATATTTCAACTTGAACAAGAAAACAAAGACTCTAGAGAAATCCTTTAAAAATAGCTCGAGAACCACTGTTGAACCTTAGGAAAGGGGAGGTTCTGAAAAGTTTATCTTTGTCAGCCTTAGTGACCAATTGTGACCTGAGTCTGAAAGGGAGCTGAAGAGTCTGTAAGCCTACGAGCTTCTTACAAGGCCTTGAATGGTCACTGGGACTGGCCTCCTAAAGTGAATGACTTAACAGAAAAATCCATCTCAAGCTACTCTTTGCTTTATCTCTTCTATTATATGAACAGTGTACTGTCAATGACATTCCTGAGATAACAACAAAAAATTGCAATTTTTTGACTTTATTCCAAAATGTAATTAAAAAACAGAGGGGCTCCTGGGTGGTTCAGTGGGTAAAGCCTCTGCCTTCAGCTCAGGTCATGGTCCCAGGTCCTGGAATTGAGGCCCGCCTCCGGAGCAGGGAGACTGCTTCTCCCTCTCCCACTCCCCTTGCTTCTCCCTCTCCCACTCCCCCTGCTTGTGCTCCCTCTCTCTCTGTGTCACTCTCTGTCAAATAAATACATAAAATCTCTAAAAAAAAAAACCACATTTTTTTTTCTTTAACTATTCTTAAGCTCTTATCTGGTCCTCATAACCTATAGAATTTTTTTTTCTTTTTAAAATTTTATTTATTTAACATAATATATTGTTTCAGGGGTACACATCTGTGATTCATCAGTCTTACATAATACCCAGTGCTCATTACAACACATACCTTCCCCAATTTCCATCACCCAGTTACCCCATCTCCCCATTCCCTTCCAGAAACCCTCAGTTTGTTTTGTAAGATTAAGAGTCACTTATGGTTTGTCTCCCTCTCTGGCTTCATCTTTATTTTTTTCTGTCTTCCCCTATGATCCTCTGCCTTGTTTCTTAAATTCCACACATCAGTGAGATCATATGATAATTGTCTTTCTCTGGTTGACTTATTTCCCTTGAGATAATACCCTCTAGTACCATCTACATTGCTGAAAATGGCAAGATTTCATTTTTGATGGCTGTGTAGTATTCCATTGTGTAGATATGCCACTTCTTTATCTATTCATCTGTCAATGGACATCTGGGCTCTTTCCGCAGTCTGGCTATTGTGGACATTGCTGCTATAAACATTGGGGTACAGGTCCAGCTTCAGATCACTACATTTGTGTCTTTGGGGTAAAGCCCTAGTACAATTGCTGGTCGTAGGGTAGCTCTATTTTCAACTTTTTGCAGAACCTCCACACTGTTTTCCAGAGTGGCTGCACCAGCTTGCATTGGTGTGAGAGGGTTCCCCTTTCTCTGCATCCTTGCCAACAACATCTGTTGTTTCCTGACTTGTTAATTTTAGCCATTCTGACTGGTTTGAGGTGGTTCTCATTCATATGGTTTTGATTTGTATTTCCCTGATGCTGAGTGATGTTGGGGATTTTTTCATGTGTCCGTAGGCCATTCGGATGTCTGCCTTGGAGAAATGTCTATTCATGTCCTCTGCCCATTTCCTGATTGGATTACTTGTTCTTTGGGTGTTCTTTATAGATTTTGGACACATATAGATTATCTGACACATCATTTGCAAATATCTTCTCCCATTCTGTTGGTTATCTTTTGGTTTTGTTGACTGTTGCCTTTGCTGTGCAAAAGCTTTTTATCTTGATGAAGTCCCAATAATTCATTTTTGCCTTTCTTTCCCTTGCCCTTGGAGACATGTCTAGCAAATTGCTGTGGCCAAGGTCACAGAGGTTGTGGACCTGTGTTCTCCTCTAGGATTTTGCTGGATTCCTATCTTGCACTTAGGTCTTTCATTCACTTGAGTCTATTTTTGCGTGTGGTGTAAGGAAATGGTCCAGTTTCATTTTTTTGTATGTGGCTGTCCAATTTTCCCAACACCATTTGTTGAAGAGGCTTTTTTCCATTGGACATTCTTTCCTGCTTTGTCAATTAGTTGACATATTAGTTAACCATAGTGTTGAGGTTCCCTTTCTGGGTTCTCTATTCTGTTCCATTGATCTATGTGTCTGTTTTTGTGTCAGTACCATACCATCTTGATGATTACAGCTTTGTAATAGAGTTTAAAGTCTGGGATTGTGATGACACCAGCTTTGGTTTCCTTTTTCAACATTCCTTTGGCTATTTGGGGTCTTTTCTGGTTCCTTACAAATTTTAAGACTATTTGTTCCAGCTCTGTGAAAACAGTTAATGGTATTTTGATAGGGGTCGCACTGAATATGTAGATTGCTCTGGGTAGCACAGTCATGTTAACAATATTTGTTCTTCCAATCCATGAGCATGGAACGTTTTTCCATTTCTTTGTGTCTTCCTCAATTTCTTTCATGAGTGTTCTGTAGATTTCTGAGTATAGATCCTTTGCCTTTTTTGGTGAGGTTGATTCTTAAGTATCTTATAGTTTTGGGTGCGATTGTAAATGGCATCGACTCAGGTCGTGATCTCAGGATCACAAGATCAGGCTGGATGTCTGACTCTCACATAGCACAGAGTCCGATTGAGTTTCTACCCTTCTCTTTCCCCCATCCCCCCATATTCTCTCTCTAAAATAGATAAATCTTAAAAAAAAAAAAAAAAAAAAAAAGGCAATAGTGCTATGAACACTCTTATACATGTCCTGGTACTTGTGTGCTGAGTCACAGACTGTGGGTCATTTACAAATGTACCGGATAACACCAGACTGTTTTCCAAAGTGGTTCTATCAATCTGTATTCTCACCAGTGGTGTATAATAGTTCCTATTCATCCACATCCTTACAACACATGGTATTCTGAGTCGTGTTCATTTCTCCTGTGAGTGTAAAACAGTATCTCATTATGACCCTAATTTTTCTTTACTAATCAGCATCTTTTCATGTTTATTCTCCATTTCTACATTATTTTCTAAAACATTCTTGTTAATAACTTTTGCCCCCCCCCTTTTTTTTTTACTGAGTTATCTTTCTTCTTAGTGATTTGTAGAGATCCTTTATATATCCAGGATCCTTTGAAAGACACACCTCTATCATATAGTAAGACACAGATATATCTCTAGGAGATACATATCTCTTTTGTAAGATGTATCTATATTTTTGAACTTTTTGTGGCTTGTCTTTCAACTCTATCAAAAGTTCTTATTTCAACATAAATTTATAGATCAATTTCTTCATGATTAGAACTTTAAATATCTTAAGAAACCTCCTTCTCTTCCCAACCTAAGGCCATGGTGGTATTTTTCTTATTTATTCTAAAAATCCTATTTTTTTCCCTAAAATTTTAAGGTTTTTTTTTTAACCTTTCATAATTATCTAGAGTTGAATTTTGTTATATCTATGTAAATATATTGGTTTTCAGGATTAAAAACTCCCATTATGTTGAATTTACCAATGAAATCATAGGGAAATGATGCTGGGAGTCTTAAATACCCTGTTAAGTGGTTAGTGCTTCCCTCCTTTGCCCAATCTGTCCTGAACTAGAGGAGGATCTGACTGCCAGTGACCTTCATAGATGTAAGCAACATCCACAAAAATGGCCACAACTGAGAGACCTGAGCTTCTTCAAAGAACTAGTACATATTTAGTGCATAATAAAAAGTTTTTATTTTTTAATTTTAAAATTTCTTTACACTTTACTTAAATCCTGGCAAACAGAGACATCCCCATTGAAATAAATTTACTTCCCTGGAGCAATGGGGAAAAAGGTGTTATTCTAAAGTAGGACCCTGGGGTGCCTGGATGGCTCAGTTGTTGGGTGTCTGCCTTTGGCTCGGGTCATGGTCTCAGGGTCCCAGGATTGAGCCCTACATTGGGCTCTCTGCTCAGTGGGGAGTCTGCTTCCCCCTCTCTGCCTGCCTCTCTGCCTACCTGTGATCTCTCTGTCAAATAAATAAAATCTTTGAAAAAAAAATAATAAAGTAGCACCCTCTTTACATTCCTTGCAGTCTCGTAGTTGACTAAGACTGTGAGAAGTTAACAAATGAGTAAAAGCAAATCTGCCCCCAAGCCCAGAGAACCACCCTTTACCTCCAGTAAAAAAATAAGGCAAACTGTTCAATATTTTCTCAGTTTATTAAGGTTAACAGGGTACTTATACATCTAAACATTTACTGTAAGTTGTCAGTAACATTTAACTCTGAATTATCTTTCCATAATTGTTTTAGGCACATTGGTTTGTAATTTATAGAAAACACTCATCTTTAGGTCACAAACAGGAAGAAGTATAATTTGCAAATGTTACAAAGATGATTCCAAATCTCAGCCAACCTCTTTCCCAAATTGCAACCACTCTTAGTATGTAATGAAAATAGAGACGAAAAACAATTGCTTAAACGTTATCACTGTGTGACTCTGGTGACTAAGAAATCCCTGAAAGAGCAGTAAGCCATGATTACTGGAAAGCTCAGAGTGCTAGCAAGGCTTCATTGCGAAGTATTTAACAGAAGGCCACAGACTGTGTTTTCCTAAGAGGAGCTAGGAACTATGGATGTCATTTAGTAATGCATTGGAATGGCATTGCCTAGTGCGAGTGTGCACGGAAACTCCAGGTCACCTCTTCATTATCTATTACTTTGGATAAGCTTCCACAATCATAGCATGGCCCTGAAAAGGGAAACAAAGAGTTCAATTAGAGCAAAGGAAGATGAAAAATCCAGCCAGTCCCGAGGCAAAAGAGAACAATGGGAAAAGTGCAGGCTACAGAGTTTGATCCCTGCTCTGCCTTTCAAACACTGTGTGACCCAATGTGCGGAAGGGGAAGTGTTGCTCCTAGCATCTAGCGGGTGGAGATCATGCTAAACATCCTACAACCCGGGGCGCCCGGCTAGCTCAGTCAGTCGAGCGCCCGACTCTTGACTTCAGCTCAGGTCATGATCTCAGGGTGGTGAGATGGAGCCCTGCATCAGGCTCTGCACTTGCTGGGGAGTCTGCCTCTCTCTCTCTCTCCCTCTGCCCACCCCCTGCTCGCTCTTGCACTCTAAAAATAAATCAGTAAATCTTAACACAAAACAAAACAAACAAAAAACCCATCTTACAACACAGAATACAACCCACCCCTCCCCAAGAATTATCTGGCCCAAAATGTTAACAGAGCCAAAGCGGAGAAACCCTACTCTGGATCCAGAATGCCCAATTCCTCCGCTAACCACCTCGTTGTGTTGGTAGCAGGCATTCGGCTCTTGATGAAACAATGCCAAGTTTAATCTACTTTCTAAGGTACATCATCTCCTCTCTCTGTCACCATACTATACATTTCTAGAAGAAAGGTACTGGGTGGTATTCTTCGTTCCTCCATACAAGCATCCAGGATTGTGCTACACTCTGCGTGCTCGAAGAACTATCATGGAACACATACTCAAAACCACAGGACACTAACCTATGCGGACCACCCACTCTGCACAGTACCATGCACTGGTTATCTCCCCGCATTAAGCCTGGCACAGAAAGACAGGAAGGAGGGCTCCAGTCCTGACTATGGTTTCCTGTGGCTGAAGCTACACAGACAAAAAAGTGCTTTTCATCATGAAGTCTGAAATACTCCAACCTACAAATAACTGACCTCTTATTTCTTCAAAGTTTCTGAGGCAAGCCATAAATAAAGGTTTTTAAGTCTAAGATATTTAAACTTTTACATATCTTATCGGCTCATCTTGATTAGCAACAGAAAGTTCTGTAATCTGGATGAAAACCAAAATCTGTTTCCATCAGGGTTGGGGGGAAAAAAAAAAGATGATAATTAGCCTGCCCTCCTTCTGGATTTTATTCCCAGAGTGAAATGCTGCAGCAGGTAGTAAGCTGTGTCTGCAGTGCAAGTAAGGCCAATGAAAGAAATCCAGAGAATACAAATTCCCCTCAAGTAAACAGCAATAAGTTATCCAGAAGTAAATAAATTCTCCAATTAAGATATAGTTCAGTTTTCAAGAAAGATAATTTACTTCTTGGAGAGATTTTATAGATAAGGTCTCATGGTGACTAGATAAATGAGTAAATTTTATTATAAAAGAAGAAAATATATCAAAATGTTAATGATAGTGTTTGCTGAGGGGATTACAGGTGATTCTAATTCTTTTCTATATACTTTTTGTACTTTCTATAATGACTATGTATTCCTTTTAAAAATAAAAAATATAAGGGCTCCTGGTTGCCTCAGTCAGTTAAGCATCCGACTCTTGATTGTGGCTCAGGTCCTGATCTGAGTCATGAGATCGAGTTCCACGTCCGGCTCCATGCTCAGCGCGCAGAGTCTGCTTAGGATTCTCTCTCCCTCTCCCTCTGCTCCTCCCTGCACCCCGCCTCAAATAAATAAATAAAATCTTAAATCACTAATATAAACATTATTTTAGGAATAGAAATAGCTTGGGTTTAAAAACCAACTTCCTTCCAAAATACTATCAGAATTAAAGTTGTACCCTCTTCCCCTCAAAAGAGGCTGCTTTTTTCCTGGTCGTCTGTCATCAGAAATACTGTTCTAAGGATGTTTCAAAGTTAAATGGAACACTCTCAGATGAGCTTGTTTTGTTTCCAAGAAAATGTCTTTCCAGAAGCACCTGTGGAGCTGCTGAGACGTACCTGCCCGCCAGCCGCACAGGCAGCCACTAAGCCATACTGGCCTCCGTCCTTCCGCAGTCTGTTGGCAGCCGCCATGACCAACCGGCAGCCAGTGGCTCCAAATGGGTGTCCCAGGGACAGCGATCCACCCCAGTTGTTAAACTTCTCCAGGGGAGGGGACCCAACCTGGCTCCCACAGAATAGACACAAATATAATGAGTTAACTTAAGAATCAGGCCGGGCTCTTACCAACAGGAAGGTAATAGAGACTGAGAACATGCCCAACTTAAATAACATCACATACTATTTTACTATAAAGAAGGAAATTCTAGGTCAATTCTGAAAGCCACAGACCATTTATTTTTCATCTAACATCAGAACTGGAAGAACAAAAGACAACCTAGAATTTTACTTCCATTTTTTCTAAAGATTTCCAAGAACTATTTTTCAACTAAGAAATAAATACATTTAATGAAATTTAAAATTCTTCATCAGGAGAAGCCTTCCCTTTCATATTTTTATTAGCAGCTGAATAAACTCCAAATACTACAGTGCCCTGGAAGTTCAAGCCTAATTTTAATCAAACGCTTACCTTGGTTTTTCTACCCATGTAGTTTTGTGCAAACCAATCAGAATCCATGGCTTTAAAATTAGCCAAAATCTGTCCCTACAAGGGAAAAGACCTTGTTATTAATGTCCCTTGCCATTAAATTTGAGCAAATCTTTAAAGCAGTTTTTCATAAAATTTTCCTAAGGAAACATTTTGCTACTTTTCAAAGGCCTCTAAGAGACTGCCTCAAAAGGTTGTTTTCAAACTGTACCATTGGATTCCCTTCTCTTACACCTCTTCTAACAGTGCAGTCGGTACTTCAAATATAAAGCTCTCCTCGTGTTTCACTCGCATCGTATGCCACACCTCATTTCCCACACAAACACGATTACATTTTTTATGGTTACAGTCCTTTGATATGTATCTTTTAAGTGACTTACTGAGAATGCCTCATGAAATTCAAAAGCATCAATATCATTCATAGTCAATCCTGCCTTTTCCAGAACTTTTGGAGTAGCATATGTTGGTCTAAAAAGAAAAAATAAGTAATACGTTAAGAATTTAATTTTCCACCTAAGAACTCCTTATTCCCCAAGCTGAGTTTAACGTAAGGTATTATAATGCCCTTCACTCATTCACTGATTCTACTGTACAAATATTAAGTGTATATGCTAGAGTCAGGGATACAGTTAATAAACAAACAACGAAAGAGAAGGACAAACAACGTGAAGAACCAGAAAAACACACAGTGCAAAGGGCAGAGCACAGGGAAGAGTAAGCCTAGTTTGAAGGACATGATGGAGGCCAGTGAGGGGAGAGCCGTGAGGGTGGGGGACACAATGTAAATATTAGGAGGCTTTTACAAAAGGCTACTACAAAGACTGTGTAGCAATATGAAGAAATGCTTATGATATCTTAATGAAAAAAAGAACACATAAAGGATTATTTTTAATCCTTTTAATCCAACACACACACACACACACACACACACTCACAAACACACACCAAAAAAAAATCCAACACACAAAACAATTATGAACTCAGAACTCAATGTACTCTATTTTCTTTTAAGTATTTTGATTTAAATCCTGTTAATTAACATATAGTACAATATTGATTTCTGGAGTAGAATTCGGCACTTCATGACTTACATATAACCCCCTGTGCTCATCACATGTGCCCCCCATCACCTGTCTAGCCTACCCCCTCACCCGCCTCCCTCCAGCAACCCTGTTTGTTCTCTATCAGAACTTAATGTACTTTAAAATCTATATAACAAACGTGGATAATCAAATACTTTCAATTATAGCCCAAGGATATACACTGCTACCTACCCAAGTAAGAGTTGATCTTTTGGATCCTGAGACACATATACGAAATCCCTAGGTGAAAAACAGAGGGGTTAGCTCCAGTAATAAAATAAAGAAATTGAGGCAATTTATTTGAACATGTACCTTACCTCAAATATGCCTTCGGCTTATAACCCAAGGCCAGAGCTTTTTCCTCTGCCATAATCAGCATTGCAGATGCACCATCAGTCTGAAGTGTTGAGCAGAACAATAATGTTAAATGCTTCAGCCTTTCTGGAAGTCTCTGTACAACCATCTTCTATGTCATGTTCCTAAATCTCCCAACTAATCACACTCATGCAGAGATTTTATGTAACAAACTTTCTTTCCATTTTAGCCATCATTAATTCACAATTCAAACCCACACTGACCCGTTTTTCAAGGACAAGGGTAGACGAACCTGTTCAAAAGTACCACATTATCAAAATGGACAAAGAGAACTGGTAACTTTAGAAATATGTATCGGGGCGCCTGGGTGGCTCAGTGGGTTAAAGCCTCTGCCTTCGGCTCAGGTCATGGTCTCAGGGTCCTGGGATCGAGCCCCGCATCAGGCTCTCTGCTCAGCAGGGAGCCTGCTTCCTCCTCTCTCCCTGCCTGCCTCTCTGACTATTTGTAATCTGTCTATCAAATAAATAAATAAAATCTTTAAAAAAAAAAAAAGAAATATGTATATATACTAAACTTAAGCTAAAAGATTTCTTATTTTGGCACAGAATATAAGAAATCTTATGAATTAAAACAATCTCTCATTTATTTGTTTTTACATTTTATTGACTATTTTGAAGCTGCCTCCTGCCTCCAGAAGGAAACAAAGACTTCGAGGTGATATGGAAGAAACAGGTGAGAACATCAGAACCATGGTCTTCCCTCCTTGGACACACCTCACATGCTTTTTCCCAACTGACAATCAAGAAGTTCAGAGATAAAGAGCTACCACTGAAAAAAAGCCCTTCACCATGACTGCAAAAGAAAAGAGTTCAAAAAAAAAAAAAAAATTAAAAATTTACTATTTGAGAGTCTGTAATATCAAAACAATTTCTACCACATTCTATAATATTTTTATAACTTAGTAACTCTGAAGAAACTAAGGAGCTACCACAAGACAGGGGCCATAAAGCCAGGAAATACAGAGAACTATACACAATAAATGGTTTATGGACATTACATTGATATAATGAGGCCCTGGGCAAAGCTGCAAGGAATGTGGGGCATTAACACATTTCCCATAACCCATGTATCTGTGATGTGCTGCCTCTGATGGTTTGTGTTTCTGATTTTCAGTGAATAAACCTGCACCGTTTGCACACCCGGAAGTGAACAAGGGAATTCGGATCTGGCAAGAGGAGAGCCCAGCCCATATGGCCCTATCATTCAGTTTGGTTTTGGAAATGATTATCTTATCAGTCCTTCACCACTCAGGCTTAATGGACTGGTGCATCAACCTACTGGAACCACTCCAGGCACCTTTCCCCTAGCCCGAGAGTGGGCATTCAGCAGTCACTTAACAACACCAAAATGTCAACACGTTCCCATGTTTCCAGATTTTGTGTCCAGGTAGGGAAGATACACTGTAAAAGAAACACTGACCAGCCGGACTATATTTAGAAAGTCGTACCCCAAGGTGGTAGGAGAAGAGAAACCACATCCTTTGAGCAGAAACAGAATCCATAGGGAGGTTTAATTGAGGAGCCAAAAAACAGGAAGGATATAAAGCTATATGCTGATAAGCAAAACAACCATGACAACAAAAAATGAGGGTAAACATGTATTCCATA
The DNA here is from genome assembly GCF_010015895.1 of Lontra canadensis. NCBI lineage: Eukaryota > Metazoa > Chordata > Mammalia > Carnivora > Mustelidae > Lontra > Lontra canadensis. The sequence continues at coordinate 20,108,845 of NW_022631026.1, read as the reverse complement.
TGTTTATAGGAAGATGCTTATAGAAACTGCTTACAGGAAAACAGCTTGAGGGCCAGTAGAAAGCATCATTTTTTTAATAGTTTTAATTTTTTTTTTAAGATTTTTATTTATTTGACAGACAGAGATCACAAGTAGGCAGAGAGGCAGGCAGAGAGGTGGGGGAAGCAGGCTCCTCGCTGACAGAGAGCCCGATGCGGGGCCCGATCCTTGGACCCTGGGATCATGACCCGAGCTGAAGGCAGAGGCTTTAACCCACTGAGCTACGCAGGCACCCCTTTTTTAAAGATTCATTAGAGAGAGAGAGAGAGACCACAGATACCATGCAAGCATGGGGGGAGGGGTATAGGGAGAGAAAGAGAGAAAATCTCAAGCAGACTCTGTAATGAGCACAGACCCTGATGCAGGACTCGATCCTACGACCCAAAGATCAGGACCTGAGCTGAAACTAAGAGTCAGACACTTAACCAACTGTGCCACCTAGGCGCCTGAAAGCATCATTTCCTAACAATCAGTGCTGGAAGAGGTTATCTCGTCACTTCCCCTGCCTACTTTGCACGTCTTACACCACTCCTCAAATTCATATCCTATGTTCTAGCCAAGCTTTTCCAGAAAGAAACCCTTGCTCTCATACCCCCTTGCCATTCCCTTTGCCTAGAATGTATATAATGAATTCTTGAATTGTCTTGTACCCTTCAAGATTTGCTGTTCAAATGCCAGCTACTCTGAGGAGCCTCTTGGACTCCTGTGTGTCCTCTCCGTTAGCCTACACTCACAGCCGCCACCGCACCTTCTCGCTGCACTACAGTCACTGTAACTGACTTGCTAACCCCACTGCCTGGCGTAGCTCAGCAGTCTTCTGAGTCTTTAAATGACTGAAAGAGAGCTTTTTGCATCAGCATGGTGGCTGGATCAGGTGGCTCCAGGGGCCTTAAAACTAGGATTCTAATTTTTTTTTAATGATTCCACTTTAATATCTTTATAATGAATAACTATATTTTTACGCCTCTATTCATGATACATAAAATTGATCTACTTTAGGTTTTTCTATTTAGAGTCCACAAATAGGAAAGTCACTGATAAACACACAGAGCACACAGTTACCAGGAAAGAAGAATTTGCAGCTGTCACTGTGCCATAGGGCTTGATGAATGCAGGTTTTAGTTTGGCCATCTGCTCCAGAGAGGAAGGACGAATGCCATTATCTTTGGTAACTGTTTCTCTTCCTGTAAAAACATGAGCTTTTAACTGTAGGGAACTACAAGCTTTCTCTAACTTTTAGAGAAATATGTTCTAAAAACTGAAAAATGAAATGTAAACCACACCTATTTACTAAAATGTCTGTTAGAGTCATCAAGATACCAAATTTAAAACTATACTTTATTTTTTTAGATTTTATTCTTTTTAATTAATCTCTATGCCCAACAAGAGGCTCGAACCTAAAGCCCCGAGGATCAAGAGTCACACGCTCTATCAACTGAGCTAGGCAGGCACCCCTAAATTATACCCTTAGGACATCTGGGAAATCATCTAAATGGTCTAATAAAAGAAGGATACCTTACTTCCTTAAGATACTCATTCACATTTGGCTATTTTATACAGAAATCACATGAATGAAGTTTTTAAAACAGGTATATAGAAAAAAACTAAAATACAGCAGGAAGACCTAAAAGCAACTCCTAGAAAAACTTCACTTTTTAAAATGTTGACCTACTGTTACAACGTAAATTGAAACTTGAGTCTGTTTTTAAGAATGACTATTCTGGGGTGCCTGGGTGGCTCAGTGGGTTAAGCCGCTGCCTTCAGCTCAGGTCATCATCTCAGAGTCCTGGGATCGAGTCCCGCATCAGGCTCTCTGCTCAGCAGGGAGCTTGCTTCCCTCTCTCTCTCTGCCTCTCTACTTGTGATCTCTCTCTCTCGCTCTGTCAAATAAATAAATAAATAAATAAATAAAAGAGTGACTATTCTGGGGACGCCTGGGTGGCTCAGTTGGTTAAGCAGCTGACTTCGGCTCAGGTCATGATCCCGGTGTCCTGGGATCGAGTCCCACATCGGGCTCCTTACTTGGCGGGGAGCCTGCTTCTCCCTCCGCCTCTGCCTGCCATTCTGTCTGCCTGTGCTCGCTCTCTCTCCCTCTCTCTCTGACAAATAAATAAAAACTTAAAAAAAAAAAAAAGTGACTATTCTGCAAACAGAACCAATATACTTATTTGAAAAGTCATTTGGGGCTTTTGCAGTTTGAGAAGCAACTTGGAACTCCCCAACAAGTGGCACAAAACATTCTCCTTCACAAAGCTGAGCAAACCATCTGACCTGGCACTTTGAAGGGTACAACATCAGACAGGAGGCCTTCATCCTGCGCCTTCTTGGCCAGGCTGTGCGAGCGCAGCGCATACTCATCCTGGTCCAGTCGAGAGACAGCGAAGGCAGCGGCCAGCCGGTCCGCAGAGTGACCCATGGTCTCACTGGTGGAGAACTCAGCCACTGCGGGGAGCTGGGAAAGGAGCCATAGAGGATCAGGTATGCCATTACCACACATTCCGCCACACCTCGGGTTGTCTGGGGAACTCAGTCAAGACCAAGATGGGAGAAGCTTTTTGTGAGCAAGGCATCTCCGAGGAGGGCTCACAATTTCAAATTTTCTAACCACAGTCTTTTTTTTTTTTTTTAAATCTTGAGCAAATAATTACCCCTACCCAGTAATTAACAGAATCTACAACTACTAGAGCATAATCGACCCCAAGCTGTCTTACCTAATTCTAAATCTTTGCAGTGGGATGCTTTAGAAAAACACAGGTTCATATAAGAGTTCACAATCTTACCTCGGGTGATAGGAAATTCAATCTGAATTTTGAAATTAAAGACAGTCGCTGACCCAGAGTCTTGGCCTTATTGAGCTCAAGCATCATTTTCCTCATTTTCCTTGAATGACGAATAGGGACGTCAGACATTAACTCTACCCCACCTGCCACGACCACATCATACTGCCCAGAAGCGATCAAGCCAATACCTACAGGGCACAGGTGACACATAGATGAACATCTTTTGTAGAAATTAACAGAGCACTGATAAACTTCTTCATCAAAAAATTGCATGACAGTTACCATTATATAACATCTGTAATTAAACTTTTCATCTTTTCCCTTTTTTTTTTAAGTTTTTTTTTATTCGAGAGAGCGCGCGTTTGCACGTAAGCAGGGGGAGGAGAGGAGAGAGAGACTCTTCAGCAGACTCCCACTGAGCGTGGAGCCTGACCTGGGGCTCAATTCCACAACCCAAAGCTCATGACCTGAGCTGAAACCAAGAGTTGGAAGCTTAACCAACTGAGCCACCCAGGTGCCCTGCATCTCACCTTTTGAAAGGGATTAAGATAATTTTTTTGAATGACTAAAACTATATTCACTGCATTAGAGAAAACAAGTTTCATTCAGGCCACATGGACATGAGCTTCTGGAAATATCCATGGGACCAACCCTCAAACAAATTATATTCTATACTAGAACATTCTGAAGATTTTATAAACTCCCAGCTTCAGTTTTCAGAAAGATTTTTTTCCCCTACAATGGGAATTTCTGCTATAAGCTTGAGAAAGTCTGGCTTTTGGAGATGTAAGGCAGCCCCCTTCATCTTTATGACCACTGGCAAGTATTCTGTTGCTCTATCCAGAAGTTGTCACAGGCTTCACAGAATAGTGACTGCCCCCAGTCACTGCTTCTGGCATCATTCTGTGCCAGTCATAAGGCAGGATGCCCAAGCTGGTCTTCATGTTATTAAGAATGTCATTGTTATTAAGAATGCTATTAAGATGTCACAATGATGACATCTTTCAGGTTTCCTCAATTTTCATAATAATGGCCAAAGCTGCAAAATGTCCTAGGATTTTGCTAAGGTCTGTTAGGAGAATTTGTAACTAATTATAAAAATGCCACAGGTGTGAGAAGAGAGTGGCGGAAAGAGCTGTATTACAGCAGTGACTTATCACTGATGCCACAATCTTCATGGGAGAGTATCACATTAGAATCACCTAACTTTAAAACCTAGCAGGTTATAAATTATTTATGCTTTAAATTCAGAAGCACCCTCCTAGAGACATACTTTTCTAGCTGATAATCCCTACTGTGGCCAGCCACATTACTGATGGAGTAACTACAGGAATGGCTGTGTCCCTCAAGTACAGAGAGAAAGAAAAAAGCTGAGAACTACTGTCAAAAATCAAAAATGTTCGATGTAACCTTATTTTTCTAAAAAAAAAAAAAAAAGACAAATTTAGAGATCTATTAAGAATACTTTTCTATGGGGTGTCTGTGGCACAGTCAGTCGGGTGTCCAACTCTTGGGTTTCTGCTCAGGTTGTGATCTCAGAGTCTTAGAATCGAGCTCTGCATCAGGCTCCGCGCTTGGCGTGGCGTCTACTTGAGATTCCCCCCTCCCTCCGCCCCTACCCGCCATATGTTCTCTCTCTAAAATAAATAAGTAAATCTTTAAAAAAATCAAGGAGAATTAACAGGTACCTTCTGTTTTCAAGTAAACATACCTGTGGTCATGGCTTGGTTGGCAGAGATGCAGGCCATGGTGACAGTGTGAGCAGGGGTCTTGTCCGAGAAGCCAGCTCCGAGGGCAGCCTTCAGGAAATACATGAATGAAATGGTCACTTCTACAGGAAGAACTACCTAGAAATGATGCTTTGAGCACCATTTCTCTATATAGTGAATCAGGAAAGCAAGGAAGTTAATATTCTAGAATAATATTTGAATAAAATTAAGCCCATTACAGAAATGGCTTATTTTTCATCTAGCCATTAATTGACAAACATGGCAAAATTCTTGATAGCCAGTATCTAGTGTGGTAATAGGCTACGATACTCTTTTGTCACCTAATTTTTTAGCCAAGCTTTGCTCCAAGCCTTCAAAAATATCAACACATAATTCAATTTTAATTTAAGTTTTCCAATAAAGTAAACCTGTTAAATACAGTTGATGGAATGATGAAACACGTTGTGGAGTAGAAGCCTCATGATCTCTGTTCCTACAGCTGAAAACCTTAGTGGCAAAGCACAAGTCGTCAAACCAGAAAGTGACTTCTAAAGAACTGACCACTCATGAGCAAAATTCCCACTCAGGTCCCTCCCCTCTGAGTTCACTCCTCTCACTGCCAGCTGATCTCCCTCAGCGACCGTCTCATACTTCACACAGCACACAGTAGAGCCAACACGAAGTCAAACTGGAAAACTTGCCAATACACAGGAGTTCAAGCTGATGAAAGAACCTGTGCAATACTGCCTGAGCCCCGAGTGAGCCTCTGACAAATAAGGGTGAGACCAGGTAAACAACTGGAAAAAGAGAAAACCGTCCCGGATGATGACATTAACAGGTGCTTTAAAAGAGAATAATTTGATGGGTCTTGACAAGAACTCAGGAGCTCCATTAAGCTTGCAAAATGGCCTCCATCATGATGGCACATTAAGAATTATACATGAAATGAAGATATCTATTACTTCATTGTACTATTAATTGGGAAAATTATTAAAAAATCAACGTCTGATTCCATTTTAGCATATGTAAAGAATTAATGCATAGATACAATAAAATATGTTTATAATATTAAAGTTACACTTTTAAAATAATGCTCTCACTGCCCCCCCCCCCCCACCAATCACCCCCTGCACTATTTACCATGAGATTCAGGCTCCCACTAGGGGAATTCTTTTTTATTGGCCATTTTCTCAAACTATTTAACTGTGTTCGGAATACAAGATCTCCTGTAATTTGATAAAAAGAAAAACATGTTTCTAAAGTCTAGATTAAGGGTCCGTATTTTTTTTTTTTTTTAAGATTTTATTTGAGAGACAGAAAGAGGACACACATGGGGAGGGGCAGAGGGAGAGGGAGAAGCAGGCTCCCCACTGAGCAGGAAGTCTGATGCAGGCTTGTTCCCAGGACCCTGAGATCGTGACCTGGGCCAAAGTCAGACGCTTAACGAACTGAGCCCCAGACTCCATGTTTCTTCACTGATTTTTACTATCATACTTACACGCCCTATACACCATCATCTAGAAATTCAAGTGTGTCACAATACTGTATATGCAACATAACCTTCCTCCGGTTTTTCTAGGTAGGCTTGATACTAGGTGCTCAACCTACTTTGCTGAAAACTACACTCTGGCAATGGGATGTGAGCCTCTCAATGTAGACCATATTCAAAAGGAGCAGAGCAGCCAATCTCCAGGGGGCAGAGAAGGAGCACACATCAGTGGGTCAAGTGGAAAGGGCACTGAGGTCCTTACGGCCTAATCCTCACAAGGTCCTTTGTAGCATGTGTTATACCCTTGGCCCCAGCTGGCTCTCAGGACTGAAAGAGTTTTAAATAGAAGTGGTTTCTGGTGAACCTTGTCCATGTGCTTCTATTTAAAGCTTGAATAATACCTCTCAAGGCAAGCCTAGGCCCTGTTTAGTACACTAAGGGAAAAGGAGGAAGATGCCACATTGTTAAATAGGAGAGCAGGGAAATAAACAGAGGTCTTTCAGTAAATTCAGGGGAACTCTGCATCAGAACCTTTAGGATTTCCTTGAACATTATTAATACAGACAACAAGTCCTTAAAAAGTTCTCTAGCTGGAGGTCACACTAGCTTTTAAGTTAAAATACAACTGTAGAGAGATCTCTTCAAAACATATTCCCCCAACACCACCTTTCCCTGTAGCACTACAAAAATCACCCGGACTGCAATGCAATACGGCAGGGAGAGGGAAGCAAATGCTGGTCAATTAATACCTACGATGTGCACGAGATACAGAATTTTCAGACAAAACTTAGAGAAAAACATTATGGCTTTAAGAATTAGGATACAACAGAAATACTAAGAAAATCAAAACACTCGGTATTTACTTTTTAAGTGCTCTCATAAGAGTTTTTTTCCAGAATATAAAGGTTGAAAACGTATTATGAATAGCTTGACACACTCCTAAAATTGTCATATTCAACACAGTTAGAAATGTGAAAGCCCAAAGAAAAACCAAAAAAAAAAAAATCAAGACGGGGAGAAAAAACACCTTTCTGTTCTTCTTTCCTGCCTCTCTAATATTATACAGTTGATTCTGCGGGCTTAAGGTGTGCCAGGCCTTCAGCAATGTAAATATATGCTGTTAGGGAAAGATGTGGGGTAGAACCAGTACTTGCAGTCCTGCTCATTTTCCTTCCTCCTACCTGACAGTGATGGAAATCTTTGCCTCTACAGCTATAATGAACACGGTAATATGCAGGCACAAAATAAAAAATAAAGAAAATGCTTACTGGCACGCTGAAATGTGGAGTCACCTTTATCCAAATAATCACTTCCAACTTGAAACAAAGCCCAGAAAATGCATTTGGACTGTTCACTATGAAATGCCTGTATGACACAGCACGGAAGTTTCAAGGTCGGTTATCACCCTGGTTGCCACCAATGAACAGTACCTGGAGCTGTGCCAACTAGGGTAAAAGTAAACTCCTGTGAAATCGTTTAAGAAAACAACACCCCATGTGTCATCCAGTTAATGGGAATAAGTGAATAAGCAAGGCTACCTACCTCCAACAAAAACCACGTTACGAAATAAGTTCTTTGCACTATGTTGAAATTTCAAGTTAATTAGTAGCCACAGTAACATTACTGAAAGTCACATTAGCCATACTTTGCTATAATCTCTATTATCCTAAGAGATAGGACAAATGAACATATATCCGAAAGCAGCTTAAATAATCGATTTGATTTATAGAATAGAATAAATATATTAGCATAGTATATGTTATTTGATTTATATTATAACTTTTTTTTTTAAGATTTATTTATTTATTTACTTATTTATTTATTTGACAGAGAGAGAGAAAGAGATCACAAGCAGGCAGAGAGGCAGGCAGAGAGATAGGAGGGGGTGGGGGAAGCAGGCCCCCCCTGCTGAGCAGAGAGCCCGATTCGGGGCTCGATCCCAGGACCCTGAGATCATGACCTGAGTCAAAGGCAGAGGCCTAACCCATTGAGCCACCCAGGCGCCCCTATATTATAACTCTTAAATATTAAAATAACGTTTGTTATTCAAATTGTAAAATCACATTTAAAGTCAAATATAGCTTTAATGAGAGGGCACAGTTAAGCACCTACCTTTGGCTTAGGTCACTATCTCAGGATCCTGGGATTGAGCCCCATGTCAGGCTCCTTGCTCAGTGGGGAGTTTGCTTCTTCCGCTCCCTCTGCCCCTCCCCCTGCTCATGCTCTCCCTTCCCCCTCTCTTTCTCTCTCTCAAATAAATAAGTTAAATATTTAAAATATATGTATAGCCTTAATGAATTTTAATAATTTAAAAAAGTAATTCTGTTAACTGAAATTCAAGGTGATTCTCCTATCGATCTCTTCGAACAATACAGCGTTTTACTCACCTCTCTAGCCACATTGCTAGTTTTCACTTCCTGTATAACTGTGCCAAAGATGATGTAATCAACAACATCCTTTGGGACATTGGTCCGAGTCAGCAAACCCCTGAGAGTAGAAATCCAGAGCAAAAACACATTTCACACACCAATATATTGCCAGAGGTCATCAGATAAAACACTGTACTTCTTTTAAGACGTTAACTTTGAATTTAAAGGAATAGAGACCGTATCTTTTCCTTAATTCAACAAGCATGTGGCACCTTATCAAAGAAGAAATGAATGAATAAGTGATTTAAAAAGTCAACATTTAGGGGCACAGGGCGGCTCAGTCGGTTGCACACTGCATGTCTGACTCTTGATTCTGGCTCAGTCTGCTTGGGATTCTTGGGATTCTTGGGAGTCTGCTCCTGCCCCTACCCCTGGCTCACGAACGTGTCACTCTCTCTCTCAAAATAAATAAATAAAATCTTCTTAAAAATAAATAAGTAAAAAGTCAACACTTGATGTTCAATTGGTAATGAGAAATTAAATAGGAAGAATCAAAAATAATCCAGAAAAAGATAAAAGATACATAAACATAGTAACATTAGTAGAAACCTAAGTTTCAATCAAAAGAGAAAAGAGAGATATAAAATCAAAGACAAAAAAACAAAAAAGCTATAAAATCAAAGAACTGAAGTAAAATACCAGGTATATTAAATTTAAATTTGGCGTCTCAATATAAACACGATTCGTGTGTGTCTATACACACATACACTTGTCTAGCTCTGCCCACCAACAGAAACTAGAAGCAGTAACACTCCAGTTGCCAGTAGGAATAGAATGAGCGTATCTTGAACTCGGACTTTTTTTGGGGTGCAAAATGGTGGTTTTATTAAAGCATGGGGTGACCCATGGGAAGAAAGAGCTGCTGCCCTGGGGTTGAGAGGGGTGGCTGATTCTATACTTGGGAGTTGGAGGAGGGAAGGAAAAAGGGGAGTTTAAAAAGAACTTTCATATTCTAAAGAACACCTAGTGGATATCAGAGGCCTTGCCGTTGTCAAGTTAAGGTTGATAGACGAATGCTAAAACCACTTGGTGAAAGACTGTTGGAGAACATGGTGCTACCATATCACTCTACAGATTACTTACTAATTGCAAAAGAAAAGAGTGTACCTTTATAACCAAAAGCCCTGGCAGTGTGACCACCATGACTTAGATTTAGCATCATGTACCATGTGCCTCCTGACATGACAGAATACCACATGCTTTACCTATAAAGCATTCTTACGAAAAAATGTTTAACTTGAGTCTAACCAAGCCTCTAGAACTAATTTCCAGTTTATAGGAAATTCAAAAGAGAAGTTAAATATCATCAAGAAGAAACATCTAGAATATGGGACATTCTACGGGACAGGTGGCCTAGTGTTTTCAAAAAATCATTATCATGTGGGGCAGGAAAGAGTTGGCAGGAGAAAGAAAAAGTTCTAAATCGAAGAGACTAAAGAGTCATAACCATTTGTAATGTGAACCTCGACTGGGTCCTGATTGGAAGGAAAAAAAAAAAAAACTACTAAGAAAAGACATTATGGTGAAGACAATTATGGGGGATCTGACTACGAACTGAACATTACAAGTAATGGAATCATCATTATTGTCTTAGCCACAATAATGACATCCCGGATAGAGAGAAGATCCTTATTCTTAGGAAATAAACCCTGAAGTATTTTGGGCTGAAGATGTCTGCTTCAAGATGACTGCAACTTACTGCCAAAAGCTTCAAACCACATAGATACAACAAACATGGCAAAATGGTTAACAATGATTAAATCTGGGTAAGAGGTATTTAGGTTTTTTCACTGTATTATTCTCCCAATTTATCTTACATTTGACAGTTTTTAAAACAAAAAGTTGTAGGAAAACTTGCAAAGCACCAGTCTGGGATCATAATCAGAAATGGCTCCAACATCAGAAATAGGAAGACAAGCTGGCTATTCTTTCTTTCTTTCACCCATTCATTCATTCATTCCAGTAGGCTCCACACCCAACATGGGGCTTGAACTCACAATGCTGAGATCAAAAGTCGCATGTTCTACCAGCTAGGACCCCTCTTAATTTTTATTTTTGATACGCTATACTTGAAGTGTCTAAGAAAAGAGGTCAAATTCAGAGATTTGGGAGTCTTCCACATAAAAAAAAAATAAATACTTAGACGAGATTTTTCTTTTAGGGAAAAGCATGCGTACAAAGAAATGCTACGCTTTAAGAATAAAAATTTGCCAAATACTTTTAAGATAGAGAAAGAGGAAGAGATTCCGTTTTTTTTTAAAAAGTAGAGAAGAGTCATTCAGAAAAGGGAAGGAAAATCCTAAAGGCATAATATTAAGAAATCAAAGGGAGACAGGATCAGGTACAGCTGAGAGGTCAGTGCTACAGAATACAAAAGGACCCAAGCCAGGAGAAAGACGCATGCACTTAGTGCCCACAAAGCCATGATGAAGAGAAGCTTCCAAAGTAGGGTTACTGAAGAGCAGTCGGAATGGAAATAATCATTACGAGATTAAGGAGATGGGACAGTAAGAAAAGAGAAGCAATTGCTGCTTTCACTCATTCTTAAAGTCTGGCAGGAAGAGAAGAGACTGAGGCAGGGCATCAATACAAAATGAGATAATGCTCTACATGCTATTCCCACCACACAAACAGCCACATATTGTAGGAGTTACCTCAAAGTCCGCATCCATCTCAATCTCAGGTAACCACACCTAATTTTATATTCTCACTTGCTTTACACGTTCATCTTTAGGTCTCATTCTAGGCTTCTTTCTAGATAAATATCAGCTGTCTAAAATAATCACCAGATCACTAAAAAAAATTTTTACTAAAATCTCTCTCTCTCTAGAGAATCGATTACCACGGGTAATATTACTATCTCTAGAGAGAGAGAGATATATTGGAGTAAATATATATATATATATATATATATATATATATATATATATATATATATTGCATTTACTCTGATCAGTTTATACTGGCTAGCTAGCTACAGCACTCCTTAAAGAACACTGTCATGCCAAGAGATTATTTGCCAAGACCTCAAAATAAACATTTCTGACAGCTGCTTGAATTTGTACTGTACCTATGGCCAGAAAAAAGCACAAATAAATCTTAAAAGGCCAGTATTTGTTTCTCACCACATAAAAGTTAGAATATCCTAGATACGGAAATTCTACTAAACACGTTGTTTTACATGTAAAAACTAGAGAAAGTGCTTTTAATGAAATAAGAACTAAAATAAAACTGCATTTACTTACGAAAGTGCGGCTCTAGCCAAATCATGTGGCATCAGGTCCTTATACCTGGGGAAAGAAAAGAAACAAACTGAAAGCCTAGAACTTTAATAAAAAACACATTGGTTCTATTTGAAATCCGTAGAGATAACAACTAACACAAGCTGCTGTAAATGCCTTCATTTTACTATCTAAGGCAGTCCATCATCTCAAATGAAGCAACAGTGTGACTACTATCCGTCAGCGGGAACGTTCTGGCAAGCCTTACCGCCTACTGAGCTGGCTAAGAATGTTAACAAAGATGTGGCGCAGTATCTTACTGTTCAGCACGACATATGCTACGTGCTCTTTAAAACTAAGCTCCAGGAGTGCCTGGGTGGCTTAGACCGTTGAGTTGAGCGTCTGCCTTTGGCTCAGGTCATGATCTCAGGGTCCTGGGATCGAGCCCCACCTCAGGCTCCCTGCTCAGCAGAGTCTGCTTCTCCCCCTCTGACCGTCCTCCCCACTTGTTCATTCTCTCTCTCTCTAAAAATAAAATAAAAAATAAAACTAAATTCCACCTTCTAAATGCTCTTTACTTTCATTTTTAAAATACATTATTTAGGGACGCCTGGGTGGCTCAGTTGGTTGGACGACTGCTTTCAGCTCAGGTCATGATCGCGGAGTCCCGGGATCGAGTCCCGCATCAGGCTCCCAGCTCCACGGGGAGTCTGCTTCTCCCTCTGACCTTCTCGCTCATGCTCTCTCTCACTGCCTCTCTTTCAAATAAATAATAAAAAACAAAATCTTTAAAATACATTATTTATTTTGTAATGCCCAAAGGGACTTTGGCATTTGTATGACTTTTAAAGAAACTTTCTGAAGTAATTTGAGATTTATGACAGAACTGGAAAGATAGAACGGAGCTCCTGAATACCCTCTGTGTGGCTTCCCCTAATGCTAATATCTTACGGCACCATGATGCACTAGTCAACACTAAGAAATTACACTGGCACACTACTACTCACTAGGCTGCTAATTTTATGGGGGGGTCTCACCAATTTTTCTACTAATTCCTTCTTACTTGTCTGTTCCAAGACCAAATCCATGCATTTAGTAGTCATGCCTCTGTTTCCTCCGATCTGTGACAGCTTCTCAGCCTTTCTGTGTCTTTTGTGACCTTGACAATTGAAGACTAGGGTCAATGGGTCTGGGAGAAGAATACCACAGAGGTATTGCTTCATATCAGAATATACATGATAGCAACATGACTTATTCCTAGTGATGACAGTCTCTGCCAGTTTTCTCCACTATCTTTCCCCTTCTGTACTCAACTTGAGTAGAGAAGGACTCACTTAGTCCTGCTCTCACTCAAGGGGAGGAGAATGTAGCTCCATTTCAGAGTAGAAGGAATAATGAAGGATGTGTGGACATATATTAAAAGCATCAAAGTTATTAATGAATATTTGGGGGAAGAGAGTTTGAGGCTATGCAAAATCCTGTTTTTCAACATCTCCCACCCGCTAATTTTAGCATTCATTCGCAGATCTTGCTTGTAGAAATTATTACCGTAGTGTTCTAATGGTGATTTATTTATTTTCCTCGTTCCTGCTACATTTGTTAGCTGAAATTCTTTGGTAAATACGATGTGTCCCTTCTTCTTCATGTATGGATTTATTCAATCACTTATTTATATCAGATTGGACTCATACAAATATTCTTTGGGTTATGATGTAACACTCTGTCACCACCACTTACAGCATTACTTCTATAAGAAAATACTCTCTAGACTCTAAACCATATGTTTATTAATTTATTTATAAGATTTTATTTATTTATTTGATAGAGAGACAGCAAGAGAGGGAACACAAGCAGGGGCAGTGGGAGAGGGAGAAGCAGGAACAGGAAGCCCAATGTGGGGCTCGATCCCAGGACCCTGGGATCGTGACCTGAGCCGAAGGCAGACGCTTAACAACTAAGCCACCCACATGCCCCTAAACCATATGTTTAAAAAAGAACGTTTACTGTCTGTGTGTGTGTGTGTGTGTGTGTGTGTGTGTAGATGTATACGCATGCATCTCCCACAAACAATGTGCATTACACATACTGCTCTGTACTGTGCTCTTTACCCTTAACATATCTTCAAGATCTTTCTATATTAGTACATAATGATCGGCCTCACAATTTTTAGCAGATGCCTAACATTCCCCAGTGCGTTTTTAACATAGTGAATGCTTATTCAAAATATGAACACCAAAACAACCTAAGCGGAATAGAACTATTGCTTCATTTAGTTTGAATCTAGTTACCAAAGTCCGTTATCAGCTTTTGGACAGACCAGGCCTCACTTGGGGTCAAAAAAGGAGAGGAAAAGCCTAAGGAGAATAGCAGTTTGGTTCTGGGAAATTTTTGTACACATCTAGGATCACCCTGGTTCCATTTACTTGGGGTTGTGCTATGCTGGGATTTGGACCAGCCTATCAACCACAATTCTGATCATTTCCAGAAGGCCAAAGCAATGAATTAAAGGCCCTTGTAAATACCTGTAGGCCCATAGCCTCAGTATTCAAACTTCTGAAGAAGCACAGAAACAATGGAAGTATCTCCAGACAAAGAAAGCATATGTCTGTTAGAACCAAGGTATCTGGACCCACACTAGGTTTTCAAAATAGGACTGGTTCAATCTAAAACTACACTAGGCTTATTCATGAGAAAGGATAAAAAACAAATTTTTCTATATTATTTTACCACTAGCTTAACTTATTCTGTATTAATTTCATAAAAATGCTACCCATACATTAGTCCACTAACAATAGTATTATCTACTGGGTTACATTTACAAAGACCAATTTTTTTTGAGAGAGAGAGAGAGAGAAAGAAAGAGAGCGAGTGAGCACACACCAGTGGGGAGGAGGATCAGAGAGAGAGGGAGAAGCAGACTCTCCACTGAGCAGAGAGCCTGATGAGGGGCTCAATTCCAGGACCCTGGGATTATGAACTGAGCCAAAGGCAGACACTTAACCAACTGATCCACCCAAGTACCCGTATAAAGACCACATTTGAAAGTATCTTAAAAGAAGTAAAGAAAGTATGTGGGGTGATGGATGTGTAAATTAATCTGGTTGTAGTAATTATTTCACAATGTATATGTATATTAAATCATCAGTTATAAAAATTTAAAAAATCATGTTGTACAATCTAAATATATACAATTCTCATTTGCCAATCATACCCGAATAAAGCTGGGGGAAGAAAAAACGAGAAAAAGAAGAGCACAATCATTTCATACTTACGAAGTGCCAGACTGCAAGAACGGAATGCGAACACCGTCCACCACCACGACATTCCTTATGTTGGGTTTTGCTAAGGTTTTCTTTGATTTGGTCTGGGTGGCTTTAAGATAAAGTTCAAAGAACTGTTAATACAACTATATGAAGCCAGATGACATTTTTACATTTTTAAAGACAGACATTCTAAGCAGAATTACCTCATTCAGGACCAAGTTGCATTTGCCAATTGCCAAACCACTTCAATTAAAAAAACAAACAAAACAAAACAAAAAACACCAAGAAACAGACTAGCATTTACAAGTTTCCAAACGACATTTAAGGTAAATACAGAGATTATACCTAATGAAGAGGGTGTTTGTGCCATTAAGAAAACTGTTTCTTTCTATCAAATGTTTGGTAATCTATCACACTGAAAACAGCCAATGTGACACCTGTCATTCATGTTAGAAGTCAAAGGGGAGGGGGCACCTGGGTGGCTCAGTGGGTTAAGCCTCTGCCTTCGGCCCAGGTCATGGTCCCAGGGTCCTGGGATCGAGCCCCGCATTGGGCTCTCTGCTCAGCAGGGAGTCTGCTTCTTCCTCTCTCTCTGCCTACTTGTGATCTCTCTAATAAATAAATAAAATCTTAAAAAAAAAAAAAAAGTCAAAGGGGACCTGGCTGGCTCAGTTAGTAGAGCATGCGAATCTTGGACTCTGGGTTTTAAGTTCAAGCCCCATGCTAGGTGTAGAGATTACTTAAAAAAAATAAAAATCTGGGTGCCTGGGTGGCTCAATTGGTTAAGCATCTGCCTTCGGCTCAGGTCATGATCTCGGGGCCCTGGGGTGGAGCCCCACATGGGTCTCTGCTCAGCAGAGAGTCTGCCTCTCCCTCTCCCTCCACTGGTCCTCCTGCTTGTGTGCTCTCTCTCTCTCTCTCTCAAGTGTGCGCACACTCTGTCAAATAGATAAATAAAATCTTTAAAAAATAAAAATAAATTAAAATCTTAAAAAAAAAAAAAACCATGTCATCTTCTATAAGTGATATGCTATGCCAGACAGGCTCTCTCTCTTAGGAATCTACAAAAAAAGCATAAAGAAAAACACTAGTTGAGGCGAAAAGGATGCCATGAAGAAAAACCAGGGTACCAGCAAACTGAGGTCATTTGTAAGCCAGTTATGCAGCAGCAAAAAGCTTGAGTGAGCAGAGAAGCCAGCAGGAAGGGTGAAGGATATAAAGAGAGAAGCAGCAAAGCCAGGAAAGTGACATACTATCTGGCCATGAGAAAAACAAAGGAGCTGGCCCCTAGAGCTGCTTGGTTCCTAACACTCCCCAGCTGTAGTACACTCTGGCCCTCTTACCCTTCACTTGAGTGCGTCCATTAGTCACAATTAAAGACACTTGGCTTTGTGACCTCCCTACATTCAGAGGACAGAAAGAAGATGTGGGACAAAAGGTAAACTCGAGAGGCAGCAGGAGAGTCAGAAGAGAACAGTGCTTCACAGCAAAAACAGGAGAGTATCAAGGAGCACAAGATGGTCAAGTGTTTCAATCCTTAAGGAGAATGAGGACTGCAAAGAAGCCACTGAATTAAAAGATCTGCAGATTACTCGTGACTTACCTTGGAGAGAATGAAGCAGTAAGGGGAAGTCAGATGACATGTCATCATGTCATTCCACTGAGCTCATGTCCCTTTTATACACTTAGAGATAAAATTCAAATTCCTGACTCTTCCAATGAATTCCCTGCTTTACGAGTTCCACCTTAACCATCCCAAAGAATTTCCCCTTTCTCAACATGTAATAAGATGAGCGAGTCCCCAAGCCCTCACACTGCTCATTTGCTCATTTCAGCGTCCTTGCCTTTATTCATGTACCCTCCCATCTGAGTGGCCTCTTCTGTCCATCTAATTCCTACTTATCCTGCAAGGCCTGGTGCACATTCCACCTCCTAGTAAAGCCTTCCCTGATTAACTATGGTTACCTGTGGTTCTAGCCTCTGAACTTCTGTGGCAACCTCTGGGGCAAAAATTAGCTATTCTAAACAATATAGCATATTATAAAGTAATTACACTAATACTACATGCCAAATT
Source organism: Lontra canadensis (assembly GCF_010015895.1). Taxonomy (NCBI): domain Eukaryota; kingdom Metazoa; phylum Chordata; class Mammalia; order Carnivora; family Mustelidae; genus Lontra; species Lontra canadensis. The sequence continues at coordinate 20,091,841 of NW_022631026.1, read as the reverse complement.
TAAAAATAATAGTCATTATTCATTACGTATTGAACCACCACCCAAAGGACTCTCATTCTGTTTCTCGTGCACAATGGCTCCTACCCACATCAGAATTTTCTCAAAGGCTCCTTTTTATGTATCCCACAGTATATGGGTACACAATAGCAATGTATTGTAAGAATCTGAGTTGCGAGTTAAACTATCTGGGTTCTAGTCCCTGCCCTGCCAAAACTTTATTATTTGCTGGACTAGATGACCCCCTCCCAACTAGTTCCCCAGTCACCCACATTTTGGGAATAGGTCCTCCTGTATATGCTCATTAACAGAGAAGCCTATCACTAATTGCAAATTTAAACCAAAACCTAGGATTCTATGGCTGATATACATTCTGTATTTTACACATATAATTGAAGTCAAAGCAGATAAAATATGTGTCATGTATTATTTCAGTGGTGTGTGTATGTATATGGTGTGTTTATAGACATAGATACATAACAAATAGAGACATAACCATTGAAACGGTCAAAATTTCCATCAGACACTTAAGTCCCATCTAAAGACTGAAAACATCAATAAATTCTGTATCCTTCTGTTCTAAACCCTTCACCCTAAGAGTCCTGTCAAGCAGGGACATTCACATGAGCTTCAAGAGGAGTATGTTACAAAATTACTACAACCTAAAACCTGTCCAGCATAAGCCTGCTCCCTCCCCACAAATCAGGTGGTCACATTCCTCTGTCTTATCCTGTGCTTTCTTGTACATGATCTTCAGGCTAACACAAATCACAAATACACCAGGGGTATAAAAAATGCTCCAGTCTCACAAGGGTTTGCAATATAGTTGGAGACAGAAACACAAACACAGTTAAAGAATGGTATAAAGAAAAATGCTTGAAATGCCAGATAAATGCTTTCCTTCTGTTGGTATTCAGTTTGACCTTCTCCCAGTCGTCAAGAATCAGGTCCATTTGTGTGACTGCAAAGCAAAAGCATGTGGGCAAACATCTGAATTACGGAAAAGGTAAATGAGACAAAAAGGAATTATTCTTCATGAGGCTAAGACAAATCCATTTTCTAGCTAGAATTTAGAAGCCAGAAGAAATATAATTGTTACATGACAAAATGAAACTTTGCTAGGGGGGGATTAAGTAATAGATTTCTGACAATATACTATATGTAAAATATAAAAACATCATCTTACATTCATATTGGGTTTAGTTTTTAAAGTACTTTGAGATATCTTCATAACTTGAGGCCAACAAGCCTAAAATTATTTTTTTAGACAAAGAAATTAAAGCACAGGGAAGTAAAATGACCAATTCAAGACCACAGTGCCCAGAAAGAGACAGAACTGGAATAGAGTAGAGGTCTTCCAAATTCTGGTAAAGTACTTTTCTATCCAACTATTATCCAAGTAGAAATACCATAATAAAACCAAAATCATAAGCCATAGGTCACTCGAGGACCCAGGCAAAGAGAATAATGGTATGAACATATAAAAACGTTTTTAGCTCTGACCAGTGAAGATACATACCTATAATGGGTATAGATGCCTTCAAGATGCAGATCTACACTGGGTTTACCAAGGGTCTATATGACCATGTAAAATCAACACATTTCCCTACTTACTCATTTCATATTGACTAAGTAACATCCTTTTATTTTTTCTAAAGATTTTATTTATTTATTTGGGAGAGAGAGAGAGAGAGAGAGAGTAAGCAAGCGAGCACAAGCGGGGGTACGGCAGATGGAGAGGGAGAAGCAGACTCCCCACCGAACAGGAAGCCTGATGTGAGGCTCGATCCTAGGACCCCAGGATCGTGACCTGAGCCGAAGGCAGGCACTTTATTGACTGAGCCATCCAGGCATTCCCAACAACATTCTTTTATTTACTAGTTCCCCAGTCACCCACATTTCAGGAATACATATATGCTCTTGTATATGCTCATTAATAGAGAAGCCTATTACTAATTGCAAATTTAAAAATCTGACTTTGCCTTAAGAATGTCTGTATGGTAATCATCTCCAGGACTGACAGGTGAATGAACTGACCAGCAGGGTTCATGGTACTGCCATGACACCAGCAGCAGCCTCCTGTCAACTCTACACCATGCCACATCATTACTGGTTAGCCCTATACTGTTCTAATTTGAAGGCAACAGTGATGTTCTTGTTGCTCAGAGAAAAGGGAGAATTTGCAAATTAGTCTTGGTTTTTATTCAGAATTCACAGCTCTAGAATCTAACATTTAAACCAGAAACGTTTCTTTTACAAATTACTGTACCTGGAGCAGCTCGCAGCTGGGAGGAACAGCTCAGAGGTCTCACAACTAGAGGATAAAATAAATGGTTTACATAAAGCAGCACAATCAATACCTACGGAAGATGCTTAAAAATCTAAATTTCATCTTAAAAAAGAAAGAAGAAATTAAACTTACAAAATTGGACGGCCCATTTTGATGTATTGGGAAGATTTTTAAATGTGTAAGTCAACAGGGAAGTCATTCTGAAATCTGAAAAAAGAACAAAAATATATCCTGGATTATTTGAGCAATTTGTGGCTTCTAGTCTATGATCTCTGATAATCTTACCCGTGGTAACTATAAAGAACTGTAAAATTTAATGTATCACCAAGTAACTATCCTTCCTCTAATAATATTCTTATAGCTACACTGACAGGGCTTTCATAGCGTGCAAACAACAATTTTAGGCATTATTATTATTACACCCTTTGTAAGAAAGGAGAAAACTGAAGCATGCAGGGATTGACAGACTCTCCCAAAGATCCACAGCTAGCAAGAGGCAGAGCTGGGATCTGAAGCCGGGCAGTCTAGCTCCAGAATTTATGTCCTTCTCTGGGGCCAAAGGAGTAGAGAGGTTGCTGGACATGACCATGAAGCCACCAATGTTAATCTGCTGACTCTGAAGGCTGTATTGTGATTAGTACCTTGTGCATGTTCATATGTGGGTGAATGTACACTAAAGTGTTCAGGGTTGGTGTAGTGTCATGTTAGCAACTTACATCCTAATGCCCTAAGGAAAAAAAAAATTTGTGTATTGCACTTTCTAACTTTTTTTTTAAAGATTTTATTTATTTATTTAAGAGAGAGAGATTGTGTGCTGGAGGGAGAGGGAATCTGAAGACGACTCCACACTGAGCATAGAGTGCAACGGGAGACTTGATCTCACAATCCCAAGATCATGACCTGAGCTGAAACCAAGAGTTGGCTGCTTAACCAACTGAGCCACCCAGGATCCCCTCACCTGCTACTTTTTAATCAGCTTGCTATTGTTTCAAAATAATTTTAAAAAACATTAAAACCGTACATATTAAAAAATATTTAAAATATATTAGAAGCTCCCCTAAATTCTTAAAAAATGAATTCCTACAAATCATTATGAAAAAAAAAAATGGGCAAAGGACATGAACACACTGTTCACAGAAATAGAAATAACGAATGGCTCTTGGATACATGAAAAGAAGTTCAATCTTACTCCTAAAAGAAATGCAAACTGAAACCACACAGAGAGATACAATATTTGACCTGTGACACTGGAGACTGGAAGGTTTGACATACTCTGTGCTAAGAGTATGCACAAACACACTGCTGAGAGGCCATGTAGGGGCAATCCCTACGGAGGGCAATGTGGCAGTTGACTGTCAAAACTATAACTGCAGGGGTGTCTGGGTGGCTCAATGGGTTAAGCCTCTGCCTTCGGCTCAGGTCGTGATCTCAGGGTCCTGGGATCGAGCCCCGCATCAGGCTCCCTGCTCAGCGGGGAGTCTGCTTCTCCCTCTGCCTACTTGTGATCTCTCTTTGTGTGTCCAATAAAATCTAAAAAAAAAAAAACAAAACCAAAAACTGTAACTGCATCCAACTTTTTTTTTTTTGCATCCAACTTTTGATCCAGCAATCCACTTCTACTTCCAGGACATTACTAACGCACATGGGACATGAAGCATGTCATCACTGTTCGTAATAGCAAAATATCAGAAGAACCAAAAATACGGAACTGGTTAAGTAAACCACACTACAACCACCCAAAGAACATATTATGCAGCTATGAAAGATAAGGGAATGGTTATGCACCGATAGGAAACCACTGTTAACCTGCATTAACTGAAAAAAGCAAGGTGTAAAATAGTGTACAGCTACTAATTTTCATGTCAAAAAGAGGAAAAATAATATATGTATTTCCTTGTATCTTTACAAAATATCTCTGAAAGTAGAAACAAGACATTAAAAAGGAAGGAAACTGAGTAACTACAGGACAGGGTGTAAGGCAGACTTGTCATTGTCCATGTTTTATAATTTTTCAATTTTGAAATATGTTTTAACCTAAAAAAAAAAAAAAAGGGTAAGAATAAGCTGGTGATATATGCCTATGAAGGTGGTGGCAGCCAGCCTCCAAGATGGCTCCCAATAATCTCCACCTTTTGGTATTCATACCCTTGTGCAGTTGCCCACAACAGTGTACCACAGCTGGTCTGTGTAAACACAAGAATATGTCAGAGGTGATGATATGTCACTTCTGAGATTAAGCTATAAGGAATACTGCAGCTTTGCTCTTGTTCTTTCTCTCCAATCACTCACTCATTCTGGGGGAAACCAGCTGGCACAACTCAAACAGTCCTATGAAGTGACTCACATGATGAGAACTGCCACCTCCTGCCAACAGTCACCTGAACTTGGAAGTGGATCCTCAAGCACAGGCAAATTCTCAGATGATGAGTGCCCTGACCAACATTCTGACTGCAACCTCATGAGAAATTAAGTCAGAACAACCCAGCTAAGTCACCCCAGAAGCTGTACAAAACAGTTAATTTTTATTGTTTTGGTCTGCTAAATTTGGGGGTAATTTGTTACACAAACACAATAGATAATATAAAAGCCTTTAAAAGATAGATAATATAGGGGGGCCTGGGTGGCTCAGTTGCTTGAATGTCTGCCTTCGGCTCAGGTCATGATCTCAGGGCCATAGGATCAAGCCCCACACTGGCTCTCTGCTCAGCAGGGAGTCTGCTTCTCCCTCTCCCACAAGTAAATAAGTGGAATCTTAAAATAATAATAATAATAATAATAATAATAATATAAAAGGCTCGTTTAACTTCTCTTGGGTCTTTATAGACTAAAAGAGGATGCCCTAGGACTTTAAAAAAAAAAAATTAAATTTTTCCAAATACGTGGTTTGAAAAGAGATGAAGGAATCCAAACTCTAGGCTTATCGCCCTAAAGATATTCAAAAGACTCTAGCCAGACAAGCCCATGAGATGAGAACCCCAGTTTCCAGAAGCTACATATGACACAAATTTGGATACAAATTCCCTTAAGTAAGGGTGCCTGAGTGGCACAGTCTGTTAAGCGTCCGACTCTTCATTTCGGCTCCAGTCATGATCGTAGGGTCCTGAGACAGAGCCCAACAGGCCAAGCTCAGAGTGGAGTCTGTTTGGGACTCTCTGTCTGTCCCTTCCACTGTCTCTCTCTCTCTCTAAAATAAATACATAAATAAGTCTTTAAAAAAAATTGTCTCCCTCTCAAAAAAAAGATAACATTTCAAATGCAAAAAGATAAATTATTCACTAAATTTTGGGGGGAAATGCCTAATTATCTGGAAAAAAAACTTTAGGTCCATAACTCATACATGTAGAAATCAATTCCAGATGTGATTACTCTAATTATATATATACATATTTTAACTATAAAAGCACTAGTAAAAGGTATCAGAATATTTTCATATTCTTATACTGGGAAAGACTTCCAACATATGGCACAAAACTCAGAGGTCATAAAGGGAAAAGAGTAAATAATGGTTCTAATTAGATAAATATGTAAAATATCTACACAGCAAAAAGAAACTAAAATAAAATTAAAAGGCAAACAACAGATTCAGAGAAAATATTTGTAATATGTAAAACAGACAAAGGGTTAATATCCATAACCCATAAAGAACTATTACAAATTATAGCAAAAATAAAAATAATCTATAATGGAATCTGTGGTTTTCACAAATATCCATTTGACTCCATTATGCAATTACCATATATGTAGTTTACATGGGATAGAATCCAGCCCAGCTCCAGGATTTAAACCAATCAGAATAATTTCATTCTCTTTGCCAAAATCATTGGTTCAGGTAACCAAGGCCTAAAACAATGGTGTGTGGTATTGACTTGATTTAGGAATAATAATCTAGTCAGTCTGACATTCTAGTCAGTATTATGCCTAGAATTCTGGAATATAAATCTTTCCTTCTGAGGCTTAACACAGCTACCACAGTTTGCAAACAGGCAAAAAGCTAGTCTGAGCATAGAGCCAATCAATCCCAAAAGAGGACAAAGCTGAGAATTTCCAAAAAGGAAACTAGAGCCCTAACTGACTCATATCCAAAACCTACTCTCCTTTTGTGCTTCCTCCTTGTTAGAAAATAAATCCCCTTGAATTTGAGTTGAATTTTGTTATTTGCAAATGAAAGGTTCCTTACTGATACATGCCTAAAAGAAAAAAAAGCAAATGAGCAATTCACAGAACTAAAAATGTCAAAGTATCAAAATTTTAAGTGTTCAACCTACTAACAAAAACATTTTTAAAATTAAAACAAGGTATCACTGTGGGGTTGTAAACCTGGCAAAAAGTAACAACATTGTTAACACATAATTCTAGTAAGAATAGATTTAGGCACTTCATACACAGTTGATAAAAGTGTAAACTGTTAAGGTTTTGGAAGGGAATTTTTACTTACGTAACAAAATTTAAGTTGTGAATTTCTGAGCCCAGTAATTTCTAAAATTGGTCTTTAACCTATAGAAATACTCAAGATGTGTGTGTAGCATACACAGATCTCTGGCCTATAGAAATATTCGATATCTATGTTCACTGTAGCACACTAGCCACTGGAACTAATCTAACTGCACATCAGTAAGAAATGGTTAAATAAATTATAGTACAAACATACCACGGAACACTACGCAGGAGTTTGAAAAGAAAAATAAAAAACATGATATACATATATATTCTAACACAGGAAATGTCCATAATATATATTAAATGAAAAACAAACTGCAGAACAATATGCACAGTAAGACACCACTTTTATAACAGAAAGAAAAAGTCCATAAAGTTAAGAGTCTATATACAGAAGGAATGAAGAGCTTTCATTTCTTTTTTTCATTTTTTTTAAAAGAAGCTTTCAGGGACGCCTGGGTGGCTCAGTTGGTTGGACGACTGCCTTCAGCTCAGGTCATGATCCCGGAATCCCGGGATCGAGTCCCACATCGGGCTCCCAGCTCCATGGGGAGTCTGCTTCTCCCTCTGACCTTCTCCTTGCTCATGCTCTCTCTCACTGTCTCGCTCTCAAATAAATAAATAAAATCTTTAAAAAAAAAAAAAAAAAAAAAAGAAGCTTTCATTTTATACTCCTCTCTCTTCTCAAAAAAATCTGTTACAATGAGCATTTTTTTAAATATTTTATTTATTTATTTGACAGACAGAGATCACAAGTAGGCAGAAAGACAGGCAGAGAGAGGGGAGGAAGCAGGCTCCCTGCTAAGCAGAGAGCTCAATGTGGAGCTCGATCCCAGGACCCTGGGATCATGACCTGAGCCGAAGGCAGAGGCTTTAACCCACTGAGCCACCTAGGTGCCCCTCACTTTTTTAAGATTTTAGAGCATTTTATTTTTTATGTATGGTGTAATTCTACTTTCATTTAAAAATCTATGTATATTAATATTTATACAAATATATAAAAATATACAAATGCATACAAAATGTCCAGAAAAATACACAGCAAAATGTTTTAGGTTTTGTTGTTTTTTTAAGCAACATGTTAACAGTAGTTATCTCTGGGTGGTGGAATTATAGGTGTATTTATTTTCTCTGTAGTTTCTGAAAAATAATTATTACTTATTCAATAATTAACTAAAAATACATTTCAAAAGGAAGAGCAACTAAGCAAACTACCTTGTGGGAGGGTTAACTTTTATTGTCATTTGCTCTAAGCTTTAGGAAATAGACCTTTTTGACTCAAGGATTTGGGAAGCATGGAAACTCCAGCGGAGTAGGCTGGCATAATCTGTGGAACTATGGAAAGATTCATGAAGTTGCAGACACCTGGGGGTAAGGGAAAGGAAGAAGGTGCTCAGCAAGTAATGAAAGCAAAATGGGTTCGAGAGTTGCCTGGGTGGCTCAGTTAAGCGTCTGCCTTTGGCTCAGATCATGATTCCAGGATTCTGGGATTGAGCTCCCCATCGGGCTCCTTCCTGCTCACCGGAAAGACTGCTTCACCCTCTCCCTCTTCCCCCACCCATGCTCTATCTCATAAATAAACAAAATCTTGACCAAAAAAAAAAAAAAAAAAGCAAAATGGAGTGGCTTAACAGCCTAGTGTTAACACTATCATTAAGACACAATGGAAGGACACAGAGTCAAAACCAGACTGTCCAAATCCAAATCCCAGCTCCACCCTAGTTTTAGGATCTTCAGCAAGTTACTTAATCTTTCTGTTTTAGAGGAAGATGTAGATAATTCATCTGTAAAATGGAGATAATGTCAGCACCTACATCAAAGGGTTGCTGTGAGGAATAACTAAATTAATACACACAAAACACTTAGGACAGTGCCTGATACATAGCAAGGGTCATATATGTTTGCTATTAATATATTATGGAGCAGTGGTATAAATCTACTTAGTTCCCCTCTCCTAAGCCACAATAAGAATAACATTTCTGCCCTGATGGAGCTTGTGATCTCGTTGAGAGTACAGGAACAAAAAAGTGAGCCAAGACAGGATGGCCTTTAGCTAACAAGAGTTTTTACACTTTTGAAGAGTTGTAGAAAACAAAACAAAAAATATATGAGATCAATACGGGCTTGCAAAACCTAAACTATTTACTATCTGGCCCTTAACAAAAAAGTTTACTACCCCTTATCTAAATAGTAAGCACTGAACATAATTATATGCACGAGGGCATTTTGAGGGCAGAAGGCAAGCTTTTAACTGTAAAAATCTTATGAGTTGGGAGGGCCTCCGGAGATCAAGAATCCTTTTTGCAAGTTAATGTTATTTCGTTTGGAATCAATCGCATTATTCAAGGACTCTTACCCATCTTTCCAACATAAAACCAGCTATTATGCCAACGGAGAACTCGTGACTAAAATTTGATAGACGTGGGCTCTATCCCTATTTCCACCACCTGTGGCCATAGATATGCCCACCCAAGCTGATTTATGGGCTTCATCTACAAGGTGAAAGGAATGAATGACAAGATGGTGATGGGCAGATCCCTTCTAGGTTAGAAAATCCTCTGGAACATTCATTCTCCCCCAAGGATGGAGAAACAGCTCAACTCCTGCCACACTCCAGGCCCGAAATGGTCACGTGACCGAGTCCCAGTCGAGCAGCTGCGACCGGGTAATCCCAACTCCGCGCTCTAAATGTCGACAGCCGCTCACCTGGCTACAAGCAAAACGAGTGAAACACACACACACCCTGCAATTCAGCCCAGCGCTTTATGCCGACACACACCCGAGCAAACAGGTCGTTAACCCGAGGTGATAAGTTAAAAGACACGGTGACACCGCTGCTCAGAGCTACACGCATAAAGCTAGTCCCAGTTACGGCCCTGATGGCAGTGGTCCCGCAGACCCAGTCCTATGGGGCCTCCCTCCGCTCCCCGGAACTCCACTCCCCGAGGAGAAGGGAGGAGGCCGCGGGCACTGGCGCAGGAGATAGGAAAGGAACTGCGGCTGTCGCTGCAGGGAAAGGCCAGGCGGGAAGCCAAGCGCACTGTCCATCTCACCTTAGCTCTGTCCTCTCGAGCTCTAGCTGCCGACACGGAAGGTTTAGCCTCAAGAGCCGGGACTAGTCCTGACCCAGGGGCGGGTCCTTCCCCAAAGGACCCCCTTCACTCCCGCCCCCGAACCCCTCAGGCTGCCCATCGGCCGCCTGTCTGGAAATCCGGGCACCGGCCTCCTCTCTGGGCCCCCTGCCGTCCAGTGGAGAAAGCGACCTCTCGGCCCCGTTAGCCGGAAGCGAACGGCAGGGCGGGGAGCCAAAGGGGTTTTAGTCAGGCAGTACGTCGGGCGCCTATCTGGGGCCAGGCTGAGCAGAAAAGTCCTCCGCTCCGCAGCCCGCGTCTGAGCCCTTTCCACTTTCGTCCTCTTCAGCTCAAGATGGTGGCCTCACGGGCGATAGGCAGTCTGAGCCGCGCCACTGCCTCCGGGATGCGCCGCTGCCCAGGTGAGGCCTGGCTAGGAGCGCCCCGCAGCCCCGGGCAGAACTCTTGGGAAGCCGGAGGTAGCCTCGTAGCCGCGTCTCCCTTTCGCTGTCGCCTCCCCGCCCGGCCGGGGAACGCAGCCCTGCGTCGGGGGGAAGGATGCCCCTCTGGGACCCAGTCTCCTGTGCCCTTGCGCAGACTGACCCTTCCTCTCTCCCTGCTCCCGAGTCCTGCAGCGATTTCAGGCTCCGTAACCTCACGTTTCTGGGTGCTGCCCACCCGGTCTAGCCCCTTCCGCGAGTGTCTCCGGCGCACTTCTGGCGTCACGCCCCTCTTATTTTCTTCTGTGATGGCTTCGGACCTGACCCTACTATATGGGGAGTTCCAGGAGGACTGGGACAGTCCACTCTGTCACATCTTTGTGGCTCCACATCACCTTACTCGTGACAAGAGCTGTCTTAAAAGCTTCTTAGGTGTAATGGACCAGCCTTGCAAATTACTGCTACTCCCAGCTCCTTTCCCTCAAGACCATTCTGTACCTATTACCACGTTTAAATGAGGAGCTCGAATGTTGCAGTTCCAGTAATCCCAGTATGAAGGTATAGTGTGTTAAATTTCAAGGGAACGTTCTGCAACTTGCCTGAAGAAATATTTTTTTAAATACACAAATACGCTTGTCCTGTCTGTGGACACCCTGAGGGCAAGGTGATGGGGAGGGAGCAAATATCTGAACCCCAACTTAAATCATTTTAAAAACTTTTCTAATTTTGTTTCTGACGGTACCCGGTTAGGTTTACATTAGCTGTATTTTTCTCTTCAGACTGGCAGTGAAAGGGTTAAAGTGGGTGATTATGGAAAATCAAGCGTTTTCCTTCCATCTCAAATCTGTCAGGTGAAATGTAACCTTTTATTACGTGTTACACTTAATACTGGCTGCTAATCAGAATTTTCATTTGTAATATGTCTTTCTCCTGAACACGGTAGCTGGTAGCTGGAGGCTTCTGTACAGGGTAGCTGGTAGCTGGAGGCTTCTGTAAGGGATTAATTTTGGATTCAGACTTTTTCTGAATCTCCACCAATGTTTGTAGTTTCCACAGGACTGCTGTGTGTGTGTGTGTGTGTGTGTGTGTGTGTGTGTATACCAACCATAATATTACAAAAAATTGATACGTAAAGACTAGGAAAAGTTAAGAAAAAAGTCATGCATTATTAGTCACATATAGTAACTATTAGCATTTGGTCATTTTACCTTATAGTTTTGTTGTTGTTGTTGTTTTCCACGTTTATGGTTTAAGGCTTTATGAAAATCACATGTATATATTTGTACTTGCCTATGCATTGGTTTTAAGGTACCGCTTATGGATTAGTAGCTGCTGTAACACTGAGCTGGTAGTCAGGTCATGTGGTTTCCAGTCACTAGTGTAACTTTGGACAAATATCTTGGTCTAACGGATCTTTATTTTCCTCATCTGTAAAATGATTGAGACTTCGGATTTTCTTAGACAGGAGAAATAGGATAAAAGAGCAATTCAAAGCATTAAATTTGGACTCTGACTTTGGTGCTTGAATCTGGCCTAGCCTTTTACTCTCTAGTGACCTTGGACAGTTAATTTCTTCTGTTTTCTCATTTGTGAAGTGCGGAAACTTTGTGAACTTAAAAGGAGTTATTCTAAATTTAAAGCAATTTTTCATGGACTAAACGTTCAGTACATGCTGCTATTAACTCTTTTCTGCCCTGAAGAACTGATTCTGTGTATCTGAGAATTTTTAGAAAAAATTTTTATATTTTATATATGTAATAACAAGCTTAGCTTTTCTATATTTTTTGTATAGATATATATATACACATGTAAATGTATATTTCACCAATAAGAAAATATGGCTTATAGTTTTTGTCCATTTGAATAACAATTTATGAATTTTGTGAAAACATATCTGGAAAGTGAGTTCAAAATTACCTGCACACCTGGATTGCCATTTAATTCAACATATTGGTCTTTTACCCTGAAAACCTGTGCCAAAGCCAGTGTTTAATGAGATTATGACATTTACTGGTGGATGGATAAATCTTTTGAAACTGATTTGTTTCTTTCATAGTTCAAACCCATTCCTCCCCCACTAATACTATAATTCTGAATATGACTGTCAAATGACAGTCAAATGACAGTCACAACTTGACCAAGATATCTTAATTCCCATTCCTAAATCTAAATTTCTAATTATGTAAGTGGTAAAATAATTTCATTGAATTAGAGGCAAATAGTAAATAATGTATGTTTAAATTTGACTCACTTGCTTAATCCTATCTCTTCCCCCAGGGTTGAATATTGAGAAAAGTTGTTGATTGTTACTACCAAAGTAACATTTTTATATTTGAAATTTGTGTCAGCCTAATGCACCTCTCTCCTCTGCTATAGTTTTAGGTTTTGTAGTATCTTCTTGAGTTAAATTATCAGATGATTAAGAAGTAGGACAAAGGTTTCTCTCTTTTGCTGGCACAGTTGATGTAGGCTAAAGTTCACCTAGCTGCTGTGAAGTTAACTTTCCAGATTACATAATGGTAAGCGCTAGATTTCAAAAGCAAAGCTACCTTGTAGCTACCAACTTGATTTTTTAGCTGGCCGGGGTTTGAATTCAAGATAAGTTTGTACACTTACTGATTTTCTCTTTTTTGTTTGTTTATCTTGATTTAGAGGAAGTTTTGTGTATGTGAATACGGGTGTGTGTGTTTGTGCAGCAGAGGTAGATTAGTGGTAAGGGTTTAAAATGATTTGAACCGTAACCTAACGAGCACCAACCTGCTATCTCAAAGAGTTGGTCTTTAAAAGTGCAACCTATGCTAGGCCCTCGCACCTGCTCTGTTTTTTTGTTTTGTTTTTTGTTTTTGCTTAGCACTTATCTCCTAACATACTTCTTTACATATTTTTTTGGCTGTCTTCCCACCCCATCTTTCCCACCGTGCATTCCCAGTCAGTCCATCCCTACTCTCATCCACTTTACCCTGTTCCAGCTATAATTGCTTATTCCCTGCTTCGCCTCCCACTGGAATTTCCATTTCACAGGCAAACTCCTTTTTATGCCAGGCCTGTTTTCACCTCTTCATGTATCTCTACTGGGTAGGAACTGAATCTTCCTATGATATGTGTGTGTGTGTGTGTGTGTGTGTGTGTGTGATCCCCTGCTGCTATAGAATGTAAGCTACACAGAGTCAGGGATTTTATCTTTTTGTTCACTCCATGTGCCTAGAACAGGGCATGGCACATGGTAGGCCACAAGGATTTGTTGTTGTTGAATGAGGGAGTGCGAGCTGATGTTGGAAGAGTTACGCGTTAGTTGGAGGAAACACCTGCTATGGATGCAGTGATTAGAGAACAAAATAGTAAATAATAAAAATCAAAAGGGATTTTGAAGGGAGGGGAAAGATCGCTGTAGATGGAATCTCATGATAAGGCCTTGTAAAAGAGGGTAGAGCCATGATACAAAGATAAAAAGGAGTGATAAATACAGATGATTCAGATTTTAAATGATGGTAAAGCAGAGAAAGGAAGTGTGTCCTTAGAGAGGTAGAGGCATGATGATTGAGGATATGGCTGACTTCTATCTTCATTTACTTGTGTCTAGCACTGTGACTTACAGATACTTTTATAATCATTACATCACTTTTATTTCTGTCTTTATAAGAACACTGAAGTGCACTAAGAGACTTGTTCATGGTTATACAGCTTATAAATATAAACGATGGTTGAAAAACGTGATGGTTGAACCTAAGTCTTAACTCTCGGGTCCTTTCTCTTTGCACTCAGATGGCTGATTTGGATTAGCTTAAAGAAAAAAATGCAGACAGAAACAGAGATCACCTCACTCTGGTACTTGCGTCATCTACACAGCTTTCTTTTAATATGTTGCTTGCCTTTCAAACTAGTGTAAAGCTGCTATTTTCTGTGCCGTCTTTTCCCCTCTCTTTAAGGACTTGCCGGATAGGGGCACCTGGTTGGCTCAGTCGAAGAGCATGAGACTCTTGATCTCAGGGTTGTAAGTTCCAGTCCCACATTGGGTATAGAGGTTACTTAAATAAATAAGACTTTAAAAAAAATAATAGGGGTTCCTGGGTGGCTTAGTTGGTTAAGCATCCAGCTTGCTTTTGGCTCAGGTCGTGATCTCAGGGTTATGAGATCCAGCCTTGTGTCAGGCTCCACGCTCAATAAGGAATTTGCTTGAGATTATTTCTCTCCCTCTGCCCACTCCCTCCCCACCCCCCGGGCCCTGTGCATGCTTTCCCTCTCTCTCTCTCAAGTAAAACTGCAGGATAGAGGGAAAGAAGGAGGAAGCAAGAGCTACTGCTAATGGTCCCTCTCCGAATCCACTGAATCAGTGGGTTCTCCAAGTCAGTGGCTCTCACATGCCCACTTGTTTGCTGTCTGCTTCAGTTTCCTTTTTAAAAAATATGGACTCTTCCACCCGGTTAGATCCACACATGCAGTCCCCCTTGGATTCAGCTGCCTCTGCCCTTTGTGACTCCTATTATCTGTATAAGCCCCAACTGACCCATATGATATCTATGCTGACCTATAGATAGGGCCATCTCTATGCCCCTATTCAGCAGGAAGAAGTTACAGAAGATGAGACCTTCCACCCTCAGCAACCTTAAAGATTTAAGGGTCAAAACTGTTCAGTGGGAGATGATGTGGGAAACAAAGGCAGAAGAGAAACTATTAAATTTCCATACTACTTGTAGCCCATTGACAAGTCCTTGAAACAGGCAGAGTGACATTCCTCTAGAGATTCAACTGCCTCAATGTTATTAGGCCCAATTTTATCATAGGCCCAATGTTATCAGCCCCAATTACTTTGCTTAGGGCAAAAGACAATCCTAAATCCTACCCTCACCCCCCCCTCCCAGGATCCTATAAGTCTCCTTTAACATATAAAAATTCCTTTGGAAACTTCCTTTAGCTCTACTCCCCAAGAGACATGTTAGTGATCCTCCCCCAAGCATATGACCCACCGATATGCATCTGAAGGGTCTCATGACTGAGTTTCTACTGAACAGTAATAAATGACCTTTCCTGTCAATGGCTAGCCCCCTCAGGATCCTTGTTTCCAAAATACCTGGGAGGCTTGCACTATCCCTAACCCCTCTCAACTTGAAAATATATAACGGGCCACCACTCCTCAGGACCTCAGTGCAGCTCTTTCTGCCCATGGTACTGTCCTCATGCTTTAAATAAAACCACCTTTTTGCACCCAAAACAAAAAAAGGGACTCTGAGGCCCAGCGCCCTTAAATTCTGATTCTGTGGTTCTAGGTTATATGTCACCCAGACATTTGTGAGTGTATTTGAGCCTACCCCACTGATTTTAATGTCTAACCTAGCTCTGAAATCACTTCTCAATACTGCTATGGAAATCGCAGTCCGGCTGGATATGTTGGGAAGTCTTTTGGGTCCTGCTTTGGCCATGTGTAATAGTTCCCCAATCCAGAAGGGTCCGTGCCTCCTGGTCAGACATAGACCATGATCAACTTAAAAATGGGTATAGTTCTAAAGTTTGTTTCTAAATCATGTAGAGAGTGTTTTTGATAGAGGTGATGTTTAAAAATTTCATTTAGACTACTACCATGACATAACATGGCCAATGTGGTTTAATTTTTTGCCCATTACCTTTGATTATCACTGCATGCTAAGGCAGTCTAAGACTCTTGTTTGACATCCCTCAATTCTGAGCCAGATGAAGGTAGGGGCTTTGGAGAATGAGAGACTAGGCAGAAAGAGAGACAGATGGTCACAGGCCAGTGGGAAGGTTTAGCTGCTGAGAGGTTGCTAGGGATTTTTTTTTTAAAGATTTTATTTATTTATTTGACAGAGATCACAAGTAGGCAGAAAGACAGGCAGAGAGAGAGGAGAAAGCAGGCTCCCCGCTGAGCAGAGAGCCTGATGTGGGGCTCAGTCCCAGGACCCTGGGATCATGACCTGAGCCGAAGGCAGAGGCTTTAACCCACTGGCCACCCAGGCCCCCCAAGATTGCTAGGGATTTTAACCTTTTTTTTTTTTTTTAAATAGTGCTCCTAAATTAGGCAGGCACTCCACTCTTTTGCATTATATTGTGCATTCCAAGACTGTATGCAGCCCCAATGCTGTATATTTCAATGAAAATCAGATATAAAAAAGTTTTAATACTAATAATTAAGAATAAAATAATGGTGGAATATTATTCAACCATAAAGAATGCAAAGTTGCCGCTTATAACACCATGGGTAGAACTAGAGCATATTATGCTAAGCAAAATAAGTCAGTCAGAAAGACAAATACCATATGAAGTCATTCATATGTGGAATTTAAGAAAGAACAGTGAGCAAAGGGGGAAAAAGAGAAACCAAGAAGCAGACTCTTAACTAGAGAGAACAAACTGATGGTTACCAAAGGGGAAGTGGGAGGGAGGGATGGGTGAAAGAGGTGATGGGGATTGAAGAGTACACTTACCATGATGAAAAGTAAAATAATAAAAGGAAAGATTAAATTTGCTGATATTTAATATATGAATTGATAGAGGTACATGCACATAATTTCTTTTAAAAGGAATAAAACAAATACTGAGGGAAAGCTAGTACAAGTAGCTAATAGTAGAGATAATGAAGGAACCACTGGATATTATTAAAGCACTAATTCCCAGGTACAGGTGTTCATGTATATTGTTACTACGCTCATGTGTATTGCTACTACGCTCACTAATTATTAAGGGATGATTTGTTTTTATTTTTATTGCTAAAGAAAAAGTAAATTTTGTTCTAGGATATTGGACAAGGTTTGGAATAAGGAGTAAAGGATTAAAGAGGTGTATAGGAGGGGCACCTGGCTGTCTCAGTAGGTGGAGTATGCAACTCTTGATCTCAGGGACATGAGTTCAAGCCCTGTGTTGGGCATGGAACCTACTTAAAAAAAAAAAAAAATTGTAAAAAGAAAAAAAGATACCTAGGAGATAGGGTTTGAAGTGAACCATGAACATGAAAGACAAAGGAAGAAAGAGCAGGGTGTTTTTAAAGAAGCTTGGAAGTTGTAACTAAGGGATGTGGACCCTGTGCTGGCCTCCAGAGTAACTTGGTTACTACCTAGAGCAAGATGTTTAAATTAGAGCAAGACAGAGGTGACGCTTTAATGGTAGTAAGGAGGTAGAGTAATTCCCAGAACAAACTTTGGATTTTTGCCTAAGAATTTCACAGTGTTCCCTACCTTCTGTCCACAGTCCAAGTTCAGTCTTCTCTTGTGATGGCTTGTGCTCAAAACATCATCTTATCATTATTATCTGGGAGAGCCTCAAGTAGTGAAGTGATTAGGAGGAGGGAGAAGTGTAGTGGGTCTTTGGTCCTCCCCATGGTAGGAGTATTCTCGGTAGAGGGCAATAGAGCCCTGTTCAGTTAGAAATTCTTAAAATAGCAGAGTGTGACTGGACTATTTCATAAATGGCCACTAGTGCCTGTTGATGTCACCATTTTTTAAAGTTTTTATTTGAATTTCAGTTAACATACAGCGTAATGTTAGTTTCAGGTATAGAATATAGTGATTCAGCCCTTCCATACAACACCCGGTGCTCATCACACGTGCACTCCTTAATCCCCATCACCTATTCAAGACACCCCCCCACACACACTTTCTGGTAACCATCAGTTTGTTCTCTATAGTTAAGAGTCTGTTGCTTGGGGCGCCTGGGTGGCTCAGTGGGTTAAAGCCTCTGCCTTCATTCAGCTCGGGTCATGATCTTAGGGTCCTGGGATCGAGTCCCACATCTGGCTCTCTGCTCAGCAGGGAGCCTGCTTCCTTCTCTCTCTCTGCCTGCCTCTCTGCCTACTGGTGATCTCTCTCTGTCAAATAAATAAAATCTTTTAAAAAAATAAATTTAAAAAAAAAGTCTGTTTCTTGGTTTGTTTCTCTCTTTTTTTCCTCTTTGTTTTCTTAAATTCCACATATGAGTGAAATCATATGGTATTTGTCTTTCTCTGACTTACTTTGCTTAGCATAATACTCTCTAGCTCCATCCATGAGGTTGCAAATGGCAAGATTTCATTCTTTATGTCTAAGTAAAAATCCATTGTAAATTATTTTACTTTTGATAACACTGGAAAGTCCATCTCCATAAAAATACAAGAGGATGTGGCTAGAGAACATGGTTGAGTATATTTGTTATATACCTGGGACTGACAATATGGATTGCTTTGTAGATTACTTATTTGCTACTGTGTTCATTTCCTATTGCTGCTGTAACAAATTTCACAAATTTAGTGTCTGAAACAATACAAATTTATTATCTTACAGTTATGGATGTCAGAAATGAGTCTCACTGAGCTAAAATCAGAGGTGTTGGGGGCGCTTGGGTGGCTCAGTGGGTTAAAGCCTCTGCCTTCGGCTCAGGTCATGATCCCAGGGTTCTGGGATCGAGCCCTGCATCGGGCTCTCTGCTCAGCAGGGAGCCTGCTTCCCACCCACTCTCTGTCTACTTGTGATCTCTGTCAAATAAATAAATAAAATATTTAAAAAAAAAAATGTTGGCAGGGCTGTGTTCATTCTGGGTGACCTAAGGGAGAATTCATTTCCTTACCTTTTCTAGCTTTCCAGGTGGAGGCTGCCTGCTTTTCTTGACTTCAAAGCCAGCAGAGTGGGGCTAAGTCCTTATGCTGCCATCTCTCTGGTCCTCCTTGACTCTCTCTTCTTCATGATTACATTGGGCCCACTTGGATAATCCAGGCTACTCTGTCTCTCTCTCTCTCTGTGTGTTTAGTTCAGCTAATTAGCACCTTAATTCCCTTAGCCATGTAACCTAACATATTCACAGTTTCTGGAGACCTGGACATCTTTGAGAGGGCAATTCTTCCACCAACCACATGTACTATTTAAATAATCTCATAAGCTGATCTTTTAAATGAAACAGATATGGTAGTAGTCACAATAATGGCCTAGAATACATTATTCTCATTTGGGGGTTTTTGCTATTGTTATAAATTCCAGCTTTGTTATATTTAGCAAGTACTACAACAGTTATGTTTTACAAAGTAATTAATTTTGAATGCCTTTTTCTTGTAGGTTATATTTGCCGCAACTTTTCAGGGTCCTCTGCTTTGCGAAGTAAGTTTAATTTCTTACTGACATGCTTACACTGCTTTTTAAATTTGTTTAGCAATAAACGTGTTTACAAATAAATTGTCTTTCCCTTTTTAGCCAGAACCCATATTAACTATGGAGTCAAAGGGGATGTGGCTGTTGTTCGAATTAACTCACCCAATTCAAAGGTACCTAATTTTAACTTGCTGCAGTCTCTTTCTCCTAATACATTCATGAATCCAGCGCTGAATAGGAGGGAAAGAAATCCACCAATTTGGCAGTAATCTCACATGAATTTGTAGTTTTGATAGTTTCACAAATTGTTCAAGGAGTGCAACTTTCTGGAGCAGAGGTCCTTGTTTGAGAATTCCTTCTAGATGACCGTAGGTGTCAGATTAACATCCCAGATTAATGAAATTAGCCTTCGATTGCTGTGTCGCATGCTGAGGTGACTTATTAGATAAGAACCAAAGTGCAAGCTTTGTTTTATAAGAGAAGTCACCTGTTCATCTTAACTACCAGGTTGTTACACATGCTTTCCTCATTACCTGCCTGATGTCGTTATCTGTAGAAAATTGTCTGGGTTAAATGTGGTTGTTAAGCTTCCTGAGGAACTTGAATGAATGACTGAGTGTAGTTCACATATTGGAAGTCAGGTTCTGTTCTAAGTGAAGCCTCATTTGTTTTTGGCAGATTCAGGAAAGCATGGGGCATTAATCCAGTCTTTGCCAAGAAGACCTTTATTGCAGGAGCTCATGCTTTTCCCCCCATCTAAAATTGATGTTAGGAGGGGCGCCTGGGTGCCTCAGTCGTTAAGCCTCTGCCTTTGGCTCGGGTAATGATCTCAGGGACCTGGAATCGATCCCCACATCTGGCTCCCTGCTCAGCGGGAAGCCAGCTTCTTCCACTCCCTCTCCCACGCCCCCCCCGGCCCCGCGTGTGTTCCCTCTCTCGATGTCAAGTAAATAAAATCTTAAAAAAAAATGGTTGGTGTTAGGACACCTGGATGGTTCAGTTGATTAAGTGTCTGACTTGATCTCAGCTCAGGTCTGGATCTCATGGTTGTGAGTTCAAGCCCCACATTGGACTCCACACTAGGCTTAGAGCCTACTTAAGAAAACAGATAAAATTGGTGTCAAGTTTTCATATTTCAGGAATACTGTTACTAAAGGCCTAGATGGAATAGGAGGACATAGATGGAAGCAATTAACAACTATCACAAATTAAGGAAAATAACCAGTCCCCCTCACTAGGATGAATTTTGGTGCCCACTGACCAATGAGTCAAACTTAAGGTATTTTTTTCAGAATTTTCTAAGTTGAGCATTTTTTCTGAGCACAGACTCAACACATCCCTATAGTGGGAAGTTTGAAAGCTATACAGAGGAAAATAACAAGTCATTCATACTACAAACCCAAAGGCAAATACCTTCAACTTTTTTTTTTTTTTTTTTTCAGTTTTATTCTTTGGAGAGAGAGAGAGAGCATGCACAAGTAGGCAGAGCAGCAGGGAGAGGGAGAGGAGAAGCAGGCTTCCCGCTAGGCAGAGAGCCCGATGTGGGGCTCGATTCCAGGACCCTGGGACCATGACCTGAGCCGGAGACAGACATCCAACTAACTGAGCTAGCCAGGTGCCCTGACTTTTAACATTTAATCCAGTTTCAACAAATAATATTTACAAAATAAGATCATATTATATGTCTAACTTTGATTCCTTTTTTTCTTAATGTTATATGAATTTTTCCTTACTAACAAGCATGTGTAGACTTATTTGTAGCTCACATATGATTCAGATTCTTAGGAGTGTGACCCTGAATTTCTCCTTTGAGTAGATGTATTTTGTGTGTATGTTAAAGATTTTGAGTCATTAATGGGAAGACACTGATGAACTACTACAGCCAGTTCAAAGAAGAATCCACAGTACCTACAAATTTATAGATCAGGAATATTGAAATAAATTTGCAAATGGAGACAAACTGATTTTTCCACATGGAGCTGGTTGTATCTTCTGGGACAATTCATTTGCATGCCTGTAGACAAGAATATTTTTTAATTGCTTTCAGTTATCTACACAGAGATTTAACATAATTCCAAAGAAGCGGAAAAAAGATAGCACAGAATGGTGTGCTATAGATAATGCAGTTTCTTTGGAAAACAAAATTTCCCCTATCTAAATAATGTTACAGGTGGAAGTTGTCCTCTTAAAATTCATAGGTTGAAGCTGTAAGCCCCAGTGTGATGGTATTTGGAGGTGGAACTTTTGGAGTTAATTAGGTTTACATGTGGTCACGAGGGTGGAGCCCTCATGAAGAGATTGGTATCTTTTTTGTGTGTGTCAGTGGTTCTTTTTTTTTTTTTTTTAATTTAAATTCAGTTAATTAACTTACAGCGTATTACTTCAGAGTGTATGTACTTCTGATTTAAAGCCTTAGATGTATGTGTATTTCCCTTTGGCAGGTGAACACACTGAATAAAGAACTGCAGTCTGAGTTCATGGAAGTAATGAATGAAATCTGGGCTAGTGATCAAGTCAGAAGTGCTGTCCTTATCTCATCAAAGCCGGGCTGCTTTATTGCAGGTGCTGACATCAAGTAAGTTTTCGAAGATTGGAAGTCACATTTTATCTTGGCTAATAGTATGTTTCTCAGGCCTAATCATTCCTTCTCTTAAAAGAAGGTAGAAGTAAATTCTCTGAACGTTTTCTTTTTTCAAGTTATTTTCACAAGTGTAATAAAGTTGATAGAAGAAGGGCTTGTTGCTTAAACCATGTAAGACTAATCTTCCTTAAAGAAGTCGAAAGCAGTTCTAAGAATATTGGCGTAGAATAAAAACTATTGTACAATGAAACTATGAGGTGCACCTTTTTTTTTTAACCCAACAGACCAACAAATATTTAAGTTTGAAAATACCGTGTTAGCAAGGACTTGGAAAAATAAGAAAGTTAATATATTACTAATAGGAATGCCAATTGCTACAGCACCTTTGGAAAACATTTTGACAGCCTTTAATGAAATTGAAAATGCACGTATCGTCTAATTCAGTGATACCTCATCTAGCTATATATGTACTAAAGAAATCCACCCTTTGTTTTTAAAGACATGTGTATAAGGATGTTCAGCCCTATGTAGTTTAAAATAATGAAGAATTTGAAGCAATTAAATGTCAGTTATTAGGGAAATGGGAAAGCAAACAAACTTTCATATGATAAAATACTACAAAACGGCTCAAAGGAATTAACTAGATCCACAACATAATGTTAGAGCTCAAAAATGTAATGTTAAGTTTTATAGACTTTTATAGACTTTTTAAAAAAGATTTTATTTATTTATTTGACAGAGAGACACAGCAAGAGAGGGAACACAAGTAGGGGGGATGGGAGAGGGAGAAGCAGGGAGCCCGATGCGGGGCCCCTATGACCCAAGCCTAAGGCAGATGCCCAGTGACTGAGCCACCCAGGTGCCCCTTAAAAAAAAAAAGCAAGTTATAGAACATTCTGTATAGCATGTAGTTTATGTAAACATTTTAAAATCACAGTGAGATGCCTCTGTTATTTATAGATACAAATATGTAATTGGTCTGGAAGGATACATTACAAGTATTTGAGAATGGTTGCTTCAGGGAAAATGAAGTAGCTGGTAGGACTCTGAGGTTGTCAAAGGGAACTTTAGTGATGCCGCTAATATTTTCTTTTTTTTAATGGTGGAATTTATGTGTATGTAACGTGCTTATAGTTTTTTAAAGCATGTATAAGGAGGTGAAATTCTATCATAGCGTTAGTTTAATGGGCTAAAATGTTACCAGTTGTTAATTCTGTCAAATACAAGCATTCGTTTTATTATTCTTTGTACCTTAGGCAATGATAGCCAGCATTAGAGGCTTAGTAATTTGTACTTAAGGTGTTTGTATAGTTTTAAATCTTGCTCCACATTGTGTACTCTTTTTTTATGTATAGTAATTAGGAATTTATAAATATTTTGGTGTTTTTTTTAGAAAAAGCAAAATTACCTGTATCAAGTGCTTTTTCTTCTAGCTTAGTTATTTGAGCCTAGCAAGGCACTGACATACCTAGCACTAGCTTCCTATATCCAGAGGATAATACTTGGCAGCTTCTGTGAGGCTAGCTGAGCAACTCCCAGTATATAAAATGCTAAAAACTAGTTATATTTGGTCAAACTTAAAAAGCCACTTTAAATGCGTTAAAGAACAAAGTAGCAAATGAAACAAACTGAAACTAAAGGACATGAAGTACATTACTGTTGTTCTTTTATACTCATTAGGAGATAAATAACTTGAAAGCTTTTTTTTTCCATTGTTATTTTGATTGCTGTTCAATCTGGGAGTCACTTGATAGTAAAAATGGTTAATGTGATAGTGAAAATATTTACCAGAAGATGATTTTCTCATGTACAGAAAGCCTTGTGATCTAATGTGTTGTTTTTTTTAATAGAAAATAAAATTACACAACATGTTTTGTTTCATGTTCTCTGGATCCAGAAGTCTGACACTTTTTATGGAGAGGTGATGTGGCTTTATGGAGAGATGATGTTGCTGATATTAGTGCTGAGGCAAAACCATTCTTAAACACTTGAGTATTTGAAGATACACTATCGAATATTGGTAGATGATAGGGCAGGGATACAATGGATGAGGTATTGAACAAAGTAGGGTATAATTTCATCTTTTTTTTTTTTTTTTTCTCTCTTCTCTGCTTTCATGTTTACTACAGCATGTTAGCTTCTTGCAAGACCTCTGAAGAGGTAACACAAATATCACAGGAAGGACAGAGAACATTTGAGAAACTTGAGAAGTCCACAAAGCCTATTGTGGCTGCCATCAGTGGAGCCTGCTTAGGAGGAGGACTTGAGGTATTGATTTCTTTCAAAGTCATTGAGATGTTGTTCAGCATATTGATGGGAATTACAAGCTGCAAACCTCTAGGCTACGATTTTGCCTGCAAAAAATTCTCGGAGGAGGATCAGCTTTCTTTTTAGTTGTCAAACTTCTGGATAGGTTTCAATCCTTATTTCATGGCACAGAGCAAGTAACCAAAAGTGTGATGTTTTCATTTTTATAAATTGAGAAGATTTGAACTACATCTCCAAGGTCGTCTTCAATTCCCAAAACCTGGTTCAGGTTTACACGGCAAAGATTCAGAAGTGTGGTCTATGCTTTCGAGCTACTTAAGTCTAGATGAGATTCACAGAGCGTAATATGTGTTTAAGTGCTTTGTGAGCAGTAAAGATGGTGAATAATTTAAGATTTTAGAGGAGAGATGCTTGCTAGACTGGAGCATGTAGGAAAGGAGAGGAGAAAATAAAATAACGTTTAATGAGCATTTATCACATACTGGGCTCTGTGCTAGACACTTTCACATACATTAATTAAGGAAACCTATGCCTGGTCCTAAGAAATCGGCAGAAATTGGTTAATCAGAAAATAATGGGGAAAAAGATCATTTCACATATGGCATGGTATGAACAAAGACAACAGTGAGCAAAGACAACAGTAGGTAAAGCCTATTCGATCACTGTAAGTAGGCCTGTTTGGTTGAAAAGGAGGGTCTCTGTAGGATACAGGCCTTCTTAACTTGGCGTGCAATGTACAGTGATGTATGTGTATTTTTCTGTTTAGACCTAGCTTTCAGCAGGTTCTTAAGGAGATCCAGAACCCCAGGAAAGGTTCATTAGGGGGAAAGTATGAAATAAGCCTGGGAAGCTAAATTATAGAAAGCATAAAATACATTCCTGCTTTATAAGTAATCTTTAGACCTTCGCATATCTGAAGATATTTATAAAGTTACATTTTCTAACATTCTAATTTTTTTTTACTTGTTTGAAGCTTGCCATTTCCTGCCAATATAGAATAGCAACCAAAGATAGAAAAACAGTATTAGGTACACCTGAAGTCTTGCTGGGAATCTTACCAGGAGCAGGAGGCACACAAAGGCTGCCCAAAATGGTGAGTTTAAGCCTCCTTGTGACCTTTAGAACCTCAGTACTTATGGGTCCCTTTATCTGTTCTTTTTATTCAATTATGGTTTGGTTTTATTTTGTTTTTGCAGTATTTGGTTTATTTAGGTTGGCATCGGGGAAGAAAGCATAGTTTATTTTTAAAGCAAAGATTAAGAGTTAAGTTACAGTAATAAAGAGAGCTCCTCTGATAGTATTTAAAAAGTCTTAACATTTCAAATGACAGGGAAGTTGGATGGGAAAGGTGAGTATGCTAAAATTGTTATCGTGCGTTAAGAGGAGATGATTACATTCAAGTTCACAGGGATAACAGGTCTCTTCTTCATACATTCTCTAGTTTTGGCTATCAGACAATTTTCTAGACTAAGCTGCTATTTTGAGAACACATGAAAATACATAATACAGAACTGGAGATTCAAATAGAACACAGACCTATTTGTTAAGCAAGAGAAATGTAACCTCAAGTTATGCTTATCTTTACTGAAGACGTAGTTCTTTTAAGACATCTGATTCCAACTTATCTTAGATTTGGAATGAGTCTACCAAAACTGCCTTGGATACTTAACATCATAGAAATAAATATGAATTGCTCTTATAATTCTTTTTTTTTAGGATTTTATTCATTTGAGAGAGAGATAGAGAATGAGCATGAGCAGTGGGGGAGGAGGCAGAGGGAGAGGGAGAAGCAGACTCCCTGCTGAGCAGAGAGCCCAGTGCAGGGCTCCATCCCAGAACCCTGAGATCACGGCTTTAGGCAGATGCCTAACTGAATAGCCACCTAGGCACCCCATGCTCTTGTAATTCTTTATACAATCACAGGAACATTAAGAGTTGAATCAGTATTTCACAGAAGGTGTTTCCCAGGTAGCAGGAACTGAAAAATCTGTGGGAAATGGTCCTCACTTTGTATTGACAGACATAATGACTTTACTTTTCTACAAAAGAGAAAAAAATGTAACTGTGATGCTGTTTCTTTTTTTTTAACTTATTTAAATTCAATTAATTAACTTCTGTATTACATAGTTTCAGAGATAGAGTTCAGTGATTCATCAGTCTTATGTAACACCCAGTGCTCATTACATCACTGGTCCTTTAGATCTATTTCCTCCGATACAAAAGGCATAATATGGATATTCATTGTATAATTTAGAAACAAAATAAAATATGGGTGTATAGGATCAGTAGCAAATTTTATTACTGTTGTTTGGTTTATTTTCTCAATTCTACTTTTTTAAATTCCTTGATCAAAATGAAATTTTTAAAGATTTTATTTAGAGAGAGCATGTACATTGGGGGTGGGGGGACAAAGGAAGAAGGAGAGCCCCATGCAGGTCTTGATCCCACAACCCTGGAATCATGACCTGAGCTGAAATCAGGAGTTGGCTGCTTAACCGACTGAGCCACCCAGGCATCCTAAGTCCTTGATCAAAATTACGATTAATTACTAATCCCTAAAGAAGTATAAAGGTAAATATTTACCTTTCTGGAACATAATAGTTTTTGGGGGTTTGTTTTTATGTGTGGGGGGGGAGTTGTTTGTTTGTTTGTTTACTTTTTTAAAAAGATTTTATCTTTAGGTAATCTCTACCCCAGCATGGGGCTCAAGCTTACAACCCTGAGATCAAGAGTTGCATGCGTTCCAACAAATCCATGGGTCATATTTCATGATAACTGTGAGCCAGATCTTTCTCTTGATTTGGATCATATCAACTGCTGTATTCTATAGAACCAAAAGAGACCAGTCAGGCTTTTGAATTCATAAGGAGAAGAGAAGGACAGTCAGACTTAGAGGCTACAGAGCAATGTTTTTTGTTGTTATCTTTTTTTTTTTTTTAAGATTTTATTTACTCATTTGAAGACAGAGATCACAAGTAGGCAGAGAGAGAGGAAGGGAAGCAGGCTTCCTGCTGAGCAGAGAGCCCGATGCAGGACTCGATCCCAGGACCCTGAGATCATGACCTGAGCCAAAGGCAGAGGCTTTAACCCACTGAGTCACCTAGGCACCCCCAGAGCAATGTTCATACCCACTGAATCCTACAGCTTCAGGCACTGTTAGTTCCTCAATGAAAATAGGGCTCAGCTGAAATACTCTTTGGAGGGAAGTTGATATGACCTGGGCATAGAAAAATAGGAAGATTTATGATATTAGTTTTCTGATAATAAATAGTGTGCATTCCTTCATAGAAATTGTCAGGAGGATTTATTGAAAGCATAAATAAGCCTATATGGTGTAGAAGATATTCCTGTGTTTCTTTCATTGTCTTGCAATAGTTGGTATTTGAATGTTGTTAGAAACCATTCTTCAGGTACTTACGTAAGAAGCTCTAGCTGAGTTCTATTTTTAAGTCTAAAATTCTTATTAAAAATATTGTTGGGCACCTGGGTGGCTCAGTCAGTTAAGCATCCGGCTCTTGATTTCAGCTCAGGTCATGGTCTCAGGATCCTGGGATCAAGCCCTATCCCCCACCCCCCAACCCTAGGCTCTCCCTCTCTCTCTCAAATAAATAAATCTTTTTCAAAAAAAAATTTAAAAATACATGGGGTGCCTGGGTGGCTTAGTGGGTTAAGCCTCTGCCTTCAGCTCAGGTCATGATCCCAGGGTCCTGGGATCGAGCCCCGCATTGGGCTCTCTGCTCAGTGGGGAGCCTGCTTCTCCCTCTCTCTCTGCCTCCCTCTCTGCCTACTTGTGATCTCTCTCTCTGTCAAGTAAATAAAATCTTTTTTAAAAATTAAAAATACATAAATAAATAATGACATTGTCAAAATCATCAGGTTTCTCAATCTCCACTAGCTCCACCAAAGGAATTTTAAGTATTATATAAATGACATAATACATAAATGCACAGTTTTAGGAAACAATTATTTCTCTACTGTATCAATTCCCTAAGACAGAAATCTTACATATTGAATTAAAAGAAGAGATACAGACATTTTTGCTTCAACGGGAAGTGTCTAATCCCAAAAGTTACCTAAATGTATACTTTGTGTGTAAAATTTAACTGGTTGATAAATAGCATAAAAATCTGGTTTGACTTTCCTCATTTATTTATTTTGCTCTGTTGAATGATTGTAATTGTCATTCTGGTATTCTCCCCTGTACTCTGATCCTTGCTTGCTTGGTAGGTGGGTGTGCCTGCTGCCTTTGACATGATGTTGACGGGTAGAAACATTCGTGCAGACAGAGCAAAGAAAATGGGACTGGTTGACCAATTGGTGGATCCCCTGGGTAAGTGGTAGCATGCCTCAGAATTGGGCCTTACGAAGTTTGTTTGTTAGTTTGTTTGTTTTAAAGTTAATATTGGTTAGAGTGAAATCAAACTCTAAAGAAATGAGTCATTCTGAAGAGTGAAGTTTTCTGAATATAGCTAATACTAAATCCTCTCTAACATTAATCACCCCAACTTTTATTTTATAAATTGGACATCAAGAGTACAGAATTGAATCAAATCCTTATTTTTGGTTCTTAAATTACCTGTATCGTTATTCATGATAACCCTCCTTCAATTTTTTTGTGTCTGTTTTAATAATACAATAAACATGTATGAAACAACCTGAGAATGTCAACAATAGTTGACATCTACTGATGGGCTGCTTCCCTCCATACAACTTCCTTGCCTCCCCTCACCCAATTGTATGTTCATTATCCTCTTGCATTTCTTAAAAATCAGCATTATTGAGATGTTCGTTATATACTAACAAATTTACCAATTTTTAATGTACAGTCTCAGTTTTGACAAATATGTATAGCTATGTAAGCACCACCACAATCATGTAATAGGACATTTTTAGTTTATAGCTTTTTGTGTTTTCTTTCATTTTAGCTAATGCTTTTGAGATTCATTCATGTTATTGCATATTTCAACAGTTTGTTCCTTCTTAATGCTGAGTGTTATTCCATCATACCGATATACCATAATTTGTTTATCCATTCATCAAATGATGGAAGTTTGAGTTGTTTCCAGTTTGGGGCTGTTCAGAATAAAGCTGCTATGAACATTCATCCACAAGTCTTTATGTGGACATAGATTTCATTTCTCTTAAACAAATAACCAGAGAGTAGATTGGCTGGCTCATATGATAGATTTGTATGTAGCTTTTAAGAAACTGTGAAGTTGTTTTCTCAAAGTGGCTGTACCGTTGTGCATTCCTAGCAGTGTATGAAAGCTTAATCTAGTTGAGAGCTCTTCAACTGCTTTACATGGTCAGTCTTTTTAATTTTAGACCTTCTACCAGAAGTGTAGTAGTATCTCATTGTAGTTTTAATTTATATTTCCCTAATGACCAGAGATACAAAGTTTTTTCCGTATGTCGATTTTCCTTCTGTCTATCTTCTGGTAAAGTGTCTGTTCAGCTGTTTGGCCCATTTTGTTTGAATTTTTCTTACTACTGAGTTCTCAGAGTTCTTTATATCAGAATACAAGTCCTTTGTGAGATTTGTGATTTGCAAGCATTTTCTTCTTGTCTGTGGCTTGTCTTTTCATTATCTAAGTGAAGAAATTCTTAATTTTTATGAAGTCCATTGTATCAGGATCTTTTATGGGTCATGCTGTTGTTGTAGCTAAGAAATCTTTTCCTAGGTCGCCTGCATTCTGCCTTCGGCTCAGGTCATGTCTGGGATCAGTCCCGCGTTGGGCCTTGCTCAGCTGGGAGCCTGCTTCTCCTTCCTGCCGCTCTGTCTGACAAATAAATAAATAAAATCATTTAAAAAGGGGGGGCGGGGAATCTTTTCTTTACAAGACCGCAAAGATTTTCTCCTATATTTATTTCTGGAAGTTTTGTGGTTTTGCGCTTCCATTTTTATATGTGATCCATTTCAAGTTAACTTTTGTATGTGGTATGAGTTAGATAGAGTTTTGGGGTTTTTTTTGTTTTGGTTTTTTTTTTTTGGCTTTTTTTCAAATGAATATCCAATGTCCTGGCACAATTTGTTGAAAAGACTCCTTTCCCCATTGAACTACTTTGACGCCTTGGTCACAAACCAATTGATTCTATATGTTTGAGTCTATTTCTGGATTTCCTATCTCCAGTTATCTACATATCTTAAGTCAATATTATACTGTCTTGATTATTGTGTTTTAGTAAATCTTGAAATCGTGCAGTATGACCCCTTTTATTTTGGTTCTCTTTCAAAATTTATTTTGCCTATACTGGCTTCTTTGCATTTACATATAAATTTTATAATCATCTCATCTATAACTGCAAAAGTACATGCTAGGATTTTGATTGGAATTGCACTGTTGGGGAGAATTGACATCTTTAACATACTGAGTGTTTTCATCATGAATAGGGTATAACTCTGTTTATTTAGGTCATCTTTAATTTCCGTGGTGTTTTATGCTTTCCTTTGAACATACCTTGCCCAAAATTTGTTAAATTTATATTTTGGTACTTTATACTTCTAGGACATTATACTTTTTTTAACTTCAATTTCTCATTATTAACCACTTTTATCTATGTGTGTTTACATATACACACAAATTGATTTTTGTACATGGAACTTGTGTTCTGTGATTGCTAAATTTATTTATTCCGGTAGTTTTTTCTATAGATTTCTAAGGAGTTTTTATTTAAATAGTAATGTCTATAAATAAAGACATTTGGCTTTTTCTTTTCCCATCTCGTTGGCATTTTTTTTTTCTCGACCTACTGCAGTGGCTGAGATCCTTAAGTACAGTATTGGATAGAGTTGGTGAAAGCAGATAGTGTTAACTTGTTGCCCATCTTAAGGGAAGAGCATTCTGTCTGATGCTGTAGGGTGGATGGTGTTAGCTGTAGCATTTTTATATATGCCTTTATCAGACTGCAGACATTTCTTTTTATCTATAGTGTGCTGAAAATAGATACTGAATTTTGTCAAATGTTCTTTCTGGACTTAATGAGGTGATTATGTGGTTTTTGTCTTTTTTAGTCTATTAGTAGTATCAGTTACGTTGAATTTTGTTTATTGAACCAGACTTGCATTCCTGGAATAAACTCTACTTGGTCATAATGTATTATCCTTTGTTTAAGTTGACTGGATCATCTAAAGTTTTGTAAAGGATTTTTATGTCTGGTCATGAGAGATAATGATCTCAGGGATAATGTTCTTGTAATAGCTTTGCTTGGTGTTTGGTATCAGAATAATGCTGGCTTCATGAAATGAATTGGAAAGAGGATTCTTTTTCCCTATTTTCTGGAAGATTCTGCATAAAATTGGTATTTTTTCTTTAAATGCTTAATAGAATTCATCAGTGAAGTCATATATGGACTTGGAGTTTTCTTTGTTGGGCAAGTTTTTATATATGAATTCAATTTCCTTCATAGATAATAAGGCTATTCAGGTTCTCCATTTTTTTGAGCAAGCTTATAGTAGTTTGTTTCTCAAAGATTTTGTCCATTTTATTTAACTTGTTAAATTTATTGCAATAAAGTTGTTCATAATACTTCATTATTATTCTTTCAATATCTTTATACTCTGTAAAGATACATATCATTTATACTCTTTAATTTCTGATATTGATAATTTGTGTCTATTTTGTCCCTGATGAGTCTGGCTAGAAATTTATCAAATACCAGCTTTTAGTTTCATTGATTTTCCTCTGTTGTTTGTGTGTTTGCTATTTATTGATTTTAGCTATTCTTTACTTCTGCTTGCTTTTGGGTTTAATTTGTTCTTTTCCAGTTTCTCAAGGTAGAAGCTAAGATCATTGTCTTAAGGCTTTTTTTTTTTTTTCTAACATAAGCATTTAAAGCTGTCAGTTTCTCTTTTAGCATTGCTTTATCTGCGTGTTATAATACTATGTTTTCAGTTCCATGAAGGTCAGAATATTTTCAGATTTCCCATGATTTCTTCTTTGACCCATGTGTAATTTGGGAGTGTGTTATTTAATGTCTAAGTAAGTGCAGATGTTTCAGAATCTTTCTGTTACTGATTTCCTTTTTAATGCTGTTATGATCAGAGTGTGGTTGATCCTTATTATTTGTAAGCTCCTTATGTGCAAATTCACCTACTCGCTAAAATTTGTTGTGACCCCCAAAAATAATATGTATGATGCTTTTGCAATCATTAGTAGACATGTACAGAGTGGTGAAAAATTCATTATCTCCCAGTGCAAATGTTCCAGCTGAGGGCAAACAAGGCAGCATTCTGCTTTCTTATTTCAGCTCTCATATAGCCAACAAGTATCCTTTTAGTGCCTATTTAGTGCCATATTCTTTTCATTTTTTGTGCTTTTTGGTTGTGATTTCACTGTTTAAAATGGGAAAAGCTAGGAGTGGAAAAGTACTGAGTCAGAGTAGAAGTGGTGTCTTTAAGGTTTCTCTTTCTTCCCCTAATAAGGAGGCCTCATGAGAGGCACCTGAATTAGACTTTGGTTGGAGGTCCCAAAGAGAGGGGATTGAGGCACTTGGAGTAAGAATGCAAATGTGTATCCATAGCCAGCAAGGGATATCTGAGTTATTGACTGGAACTCCTATTAAAGTCTGCAGTACATTGGCTGTGCACCAAGTCTGCTGTGGGAAGGACAGCTCCCTGTGAGGCCTTCTGGGTAAAAGCCTTTCTAATTGCCTGTGGTTGGGCCTGAAAAATCACACATAGGTTTTTGGCCCGGAGCTGGGCTCCTCAGTTTCTACAAATAGTCATGTGGCCACAGCCATACCTATTTCTACTTCCCATTCCCTTAGCAAGTACCTCAGCTGGTCGTGGTTCTTTGCCTAGTGGGGTGACCTTCATTCCTAGAAGGTCTGGGCCACTAGCAGTCCTGCTTGGATTGAGTTGTCCTTTTCCATTAACTAATTACAGGCCCCAGTAGCACTAAGAGGACCCCCTAAGAGATCTGTCGTATTCAAGACCTACTGTTCCTTATTCCAGTTGTAAGTAGGAGAATCAGGATTGTAGCTGGAATCGGTGTAGAATCAGTGTAGTTGGTAATCAGGATGAATAGTCCTGGAAAGGGGCTGCTGTGCTACAGCAGTGCACTTTCAGATGTCGCCTGAATGTCCTACCAAACTATC
The DNA here is from genome assembly GCF_010015895.1 of Lontra canadensis. Classification (NCBI taxonomy): domain Eukaryota; kingdom Metazoa; phylum Chordata; class Mammalia; order Carnivora; family Mustelidae; genus Lontra; species Lontra canadensis. The sequence goes on along the minus strand of NW_022631026.1, from coordinate 20,058,599 downwards.
TACACACCAGGCCCAAGTTTTCTCTTCCCCGATCATCTGGTCATAAGGAATTCCCCATGAGTCCATAGGGGCAAACTGGGACAGAGAAGGGGGAGTAAGGAAACTTTGGTCACTTGCTCATACAACGTGTGCCTTTAGGGTCTGCTCAAGCCCTTTCTCACATACACCAGTTCCTTTTGATCATGGAGTGGAGTGCTGTTGCACACCATGAACTTTATGGCTTAGTGGGCCAGACAACCTCCATTTCATGATGGGCAGCTTAGGTCACATGGTAATCTGATACCCTATGGTTAATTAAATTTTGAGTTCCTGCCGAGGCCCACTAGCAGGCCAAAAGCTGTTTCTCAGTAGGAGAGTAGTTAATGGGCTTTGTTCCAAATTCCTCGGTGTCTATACTATGATTTGCCTGTAGGGTCCTCTCAAGGACGCCAAACAGCCTCCCTGTCTACCACTGAACTTCATGCACCATCAGGTCTGAATCATATGGTCCAAGTAGCTTTTCTTCCTGGGCCCCACTTAAAACTAGCAGCCTTCAACTTAGTAAAGGGGCTAGAGTAGCACACCCAAATGAAATATTGGTTCTAACATCCCGAGAGGCCCACTATGCTTGTGCCTGTTTTTCTTTGGCAGGAGGGGCCAGATGTAACAACTTCAGCATAATATCATCAGTGTAATGAACCAGCATGGTATCTTGTAGAAGGGAAAGACAATCAAGGTCCCTGTGGACTAAATTATGACATTTGGCTGGAGAGTTGATATACCTCTAGGGTTAAGACAGTAATAATATATTGCAGACATTGCCAGGTGAAAGCAAACTGCTTCAGGTAGTCCTTACCAAGAGCTATTGAGGAAAAAAGCATTTTCTAGATCAGTATATGCATAGCAGGAAAAAGATGTGTTAATTTGTTCAAGCAATGAAACCACATCTGGCACACCAGCAGCAGTTGCACTTACTACCTGATTAAGTTTAAATTTAAATCCACTGTTGTTCTACAAAGGTCCATTTATTTTATGTACAAGCCACAGCAGGCAAGTTGAATGAGTGGAAATCACCATCTTTCAAATCCTTGCTGGTGGCACTAATCTCTGCAGTCTATCCGGGAATGCAGTATTACTTGGTTCACTGTTCTTCTGAGTAGAGGCTGTTCTAATGGCTTACATTTGTCCCTTCCCATTTTAATAGCTCTCACTCCACAGGTCAGGGAGCTAATAAAGGGAGATTGCTAGTTGCTGAGTATGAGTATTCAAATTACGCATTCCAGAAATAACCACAGGATGGGTTCAGGGACCCAGTAGGCCCACTCTAAGATAGAACTGAACTATAACTCCATGAATTACTTGACCACATAAGCCCCAACTCTGACTGGTGGACCACAGAGATATTTTGGGTCTTCTGAAATTAGTGTCCGTTCAGAGCCAGTGTCTAGTAATCCCCCCAAAAGTCTGATTATTGTATTTCCCTTTCCCCAAGGTGAATGACCTTGTAGCGTCCCTTTGGGGGAGGCTGGGAGAAAGATTAACAGTGTAATCTCCTTATGGAGATGCAGCCTCCCCTGATTGCAGGAGGTTCTGAGTCTGTAAACTGGCTTATTTCTAGGAGTTGACTGAGGTGCCGCGACTGTCTTTGGTGATTTAGATTATTCTGTTTACTAGAACTAGAATTCTTTCACTTACACAGATCAAGTAAAAATATAATAGACTTACGATCTGTTTCTTTTCTAGGGACACTTTGGTCAACTAGCCAGTGCTGTAGGCCTCTGTAAGTCAGACTATTCTGATTACTTCTTTGGTTCCACTGTCCATTATGATAACCATACTTAGTTTGCCTTTGGTGGTGAAGTGTTGCTCTTTGACCTTGGCCACCGTAGGATCCCAGTATCTCCATTGTATTTAGGGATCCCAGTTGATGGTAGTGGTTCCCACTGTAGTTTCTGACCTACAGAGAAGAACAATGACAGAGCCCTTCAAGGATCCCAGGCCTCTTCTCCCAAATTGATTTCTTAGAGTCATGGTAAAAGATATGTCCTCAAGCCCTTCCAAATTGGCTGAGCAGGTCCAACATGATAAATCGATGTTAACATTGAAATTTCCTTAAACCTTTCATTAACTTCCTCTGCTGCTCACCAGCACATTTCTAGCATTGCGGCATCATTTAATGCTGCTTATTTTCTATTTGTCCTCCCTGTTCTTTGTTCCTTTTTTCTTCCTCCTTTCCTTTGGATTAGTCATTTCTTACCCTCACTGTTGGGCTTTTACTTTGCTTTACCCTTTTAATGGTTGCTCTGAGGTTTAAATTGTACATCTTTAATATATGATCTATCTGGAAATGATGTATCATTTTACATATAGGGTAAGAATCTTAAAAGAGTAGACCTTTGCACAACATAGGTTTGAACTGTGCAGGTCCACTTATACACATTTTTATACAGTACTGTAAATGTAAATGTATTTTTCTTTTCTTAAGATTTTATTTGGGGTGCCTGGGTGGCTCAATCAGTTAAGCGTCTGTCTTCGGCTCAGGGCATGATCCTAGGGTCTTGGGATTGAGCCCCACATCAGGCTCCTTACTCAGCAGGAAGCCTGCTTCTCCTTCTCACACTCCCCTTGCTTGCGTTACCTCTTTCACACACACTCTCTCTCTCTCAAATAAAATCCTTTTTAAAAAAATAAATAAAAATTTAAAAATAATAAAAAATAAATATTTTTTTATTTATTTGAGAGAGACAGAGAGAGAATGCGCACAAGCAGGGGAAAGGGGCAAAGGGAGAGGGCAGGCCAATCAGGGAGCCCAACTTGGGGCTTGATCCCAGGACTCTGGGATCATGACCTGAGCACGACACAGAAGCTTAACTTACTGAGCCATCCAGGTGCTGCTCCTTATTTGCTTAATAACATTTTTTTCCCCTAGCTTACTTTATTATAAGGATACGGTACATAATACATATACAAAATATGTGCTAATCAGCTGTGTTATTGGTAAGGCTTCTGGGCAGTAGTACGCTATTAGTAGTTAAGTTTTGGGGGAGTCAAAAGTTACGCATAGATTTTCTGCTGCAAATGGGATCAATGTCTCTAACCCCTGCATTGTTCAAGAATCAACTAGTTTCATTTTTCCCATTTTTTGTGCTATTGTTATTAAACATTTTATTTCTAAATATATTCAACATTCCTCAGCATATTGCTATTTTTGTTTTAAACTGTTATCTTTCAAAGAGATTAAAATGACAAAGGCATCTTTTAAATTTACCCACATATTTGCCATTTGGGGTACTCTCTCTTTGTATAGCTGGCAAGTTCCCATCTGGTTTGATTTTCCTCTAACTTGAAGAATTTCACTGACATATTCTGTAGCATAGGTCTGCTGGCAGTTAAATCTCTGACCTTTTGATTTGTTTGACAAAGTCTTCATTTCCATTTCATTTTTCAGAGATATTCTTTTTTTTTTTTTTAAGATTTTATTTATTTATTTGACAGACAGAGATCACAAGTAGGGAGAGAGGCAGGCAAAGAGAGAGGAAGGGAAGCAGGCTTCCTGCTGAGCAGAGAACCCAACTCGGGGCTGGATCCCAGGACCCTGAGATCATGACCTGAGCGAAAGGCAGAGGCTTTAACCCACTGAGCCACCCAGGAGCCCCCAGAGATACTCTTGATGGCTATCAAATTCCAGGTTTCTCATATTTTCTTTTGGTACTTTATAGATGTCTACATCATGTTGTGGCTTACATAATGTCTGATAGATAGTCTGTTCTCATTTTTATCTTTGTTCTTCTGTATGTAATGTGTCTTCCTCCTTATCCCCCACCTCCCCAGCTGCTCTTTGTTTATGACATGCCTTGGTTTGTTGTGGTTACTCTTGGTTTTTTTTTTTATGTTCACTGGGCATGGGATTCATTGAGCTTCTTGGATAGTGGACTGACAGTTTTTATAAAAATTAGAAACTTTCTGGCCATTTCTTCCAATATTTTCCCATCTCCCCCACCTCCTTTTCTGGGGCTCCAACTTCACATATGTTAGATTACTTGATATTGTCCCAAAATGAAGCAGTTTTTCAGTCTGTATTTTCTGTTGCCACGAATACAAGTTTCCTGATCTTTTCTTCTTTGCTATATAATCTGCTATTAATCCAATCCTGTGTATTTTTCATTTCAGGTGTCAATTTTTTTTTTTTCATATCTAGAAGTAACATTTGATTCTCTTTTATGTATTCAGTTCCTCTTCATTATGTTTCTGTTTCCCTCTACCTTCTTGAACATATGACATGAATTTATAATAGCCTTTCTAACATTGTATCTGCTAATTCTGTCTTCATTTCTGCATCTCTTTCTAACAGTCAGTTTGCCTCTTGTCTTTAGGCCATTTTTTCCTTGCTGCTTTTATGAAGCATGCTTTTATGAAAAGAAGCCTCAGGTAGTTTCATCTTGTGCATGTGCAGAACAGTACTCAGCCAGGGGACCCTCTGTAGATCTCTGGAGCTCTCCTTTCACGGAGCAAGTACCCTCCAGGATTCTGCTTCACAAATTCCAGTGGCATTGGCCTCCCTACGGGCACATTGTGACTTCTGTGGGCCCTGTGCACTCTCACCCCTCAGCAGTTTGGGGCTCAGTTCTTTCTCATCCTCTTTCACATACTTTCCCAAGAGAGCACACATCTTAAGGGAGAAAGTGGTTACCTGTTTTCTTCAGCCTCCTCCCACTATTTTGTTTCCTACATACCACAAGATGGTACAAAATTGCCTTTTCAACCCCCAGCCACCACTTCCTTCCAGGCTTTTGATTGAGAGCCTCCTAGAGGCTCTCATGACCCTGTAAAAATAGCTTTGGATTTTTGGAGCCTAGCTCTTTAGTTTCTTGCCTCAAGCAAGTTAAATAAGAGCAGATGCTCTCATTAGAGCAGAAGGTGAGTTGCATATTCTTGGCATGCTCCTTTCTCTGTAGAAGTACTTTATGTGCTGATTGTTATGACAGTGTGAGGGATTGCCCTCTAGCTTTTTGACCTAGCCCTTCTAACCCTCTACACCACCCTAGAATTTCATGACTATTCCATGAGGAAGACTAGCTTTGCATTTGGTTTCTTCTAGCTTCTGATCTATTGTCTTTGACCTCCAAAAACTGATCATTTCACTTGCCCAGAGGAGCATCCTTCTGCTTAAGCCAAGTAGTCTAATCTTTAGCCCATGCCCAGAAGCAACACATATCCTCAGGAAAGAAAATACCCAGCAATCCTCAGGTCACCTGAGACAGGCTCTTCCTGCTCTGGAATTTTAGTTCATAGGGTCCTAGGTGCTTCCACCACTCTCTCATAGCTCTACAAATGTGTAATTTTTACAAGTTGTTCGTTTTTGTCCACAGTTTTGCAGTAAGAATACAGGCCTCATGAGATATTCTACATCCTACTCAGAAATAGAAGCCAGACTGCTAGGACCTAAGACCTTGTTTCTATCTAGAGCACATTGTTGCACCTTTGCTCAGCGTTACTTCCCTTCTTTGAGTCCGTAGTTGATGACTTGCCACCTACCAGTTTCTAGTCCTGCATGGAAAGCTATGCTGAAAGTGATTTACACTCCAGTCTATTCTGTTCATTTTTACAGGACCAGGATTAAAACCTCCAGAGGAGCGGACAATTGAATACTTAGAAGAAGTTGCAGTTACTTTTGCCAAAGGACTGTCTGATAAGAAAATCTCTATAAAGAGAGACAAGGGATTAGTAGACAGTGAGTGTCATTATTAAAGAACAAAGGCAGAGGTTCTCTCCAGAGAGTTTAATTTTATTTGCTGTGAAATAAGAAGTGGGGAAGAGGTAAATGCATTATTTACACCAAGCATAGAGTCATTCTGAAGGAGTACAACAGCTCTGCTCTGTGATCAAGTCCTAAGCCTTACACTGGTTGGTTACAGCCATTTATTTTTAACTTTTTATCTTGGAAAATTTGAAGCATTAGTATGAAAGTGGAATAGCATAATGCTTAGCATTTATCAGCTAATTAAACCAGGTGTATAGAAGTGCCTTGGGTTGCAATTTGGATTTTGTATATCAAAGTAAAGTTCTTTCAGATAGCTACAATTACTGCCTTTTTATGGCGTTTATAGAACAAACTAATAAGGGAGGCTACGCTTTTTCCAGTAAGTACCTAAAAGCGTTTTCTTTTACAGAATTGATATCATATGCCATGAGTATTCCATTTGTCAGGCAACAGCTTTACAAAAAGGTGGAAGAAAAAGTACGAAAACAGACTAAAGGCCTCTATCCTGCACCTCTGAAAATAATCGATGTGAGTCTCCACCCCATAGTCCCACATTCCTCATGTTTCCTCCCTTTGTGTAGAGCAGTATTCTTTATTGCCGTTCAGAACTGTATCTGCTGCTACTGAAGTTTTTTGGGTTTGTTTGTTTTTTAAGATTTTATTTATTTATTTGACAGAGATCACAGGTAGACAGAGAGGCAGGCAGAGAGCGGGGAAAGCAGGCTCCCTGCTGAGCAGAGAGCCCGATGTGGGGCTCGATTCCAGGACCCTGAAATCATGACCTGAGCTGAAGGCAGAGGCTTAACCCACTGAGCCACCCAGGCTCCCCTATACTAAAGTTTTTAATTCTGTTACAGTACTCACTAAAAATAAAGCAAGCTGTGATGGCTTATAAAATGATATTTTAAGAATAATGAGTGCCGGGCATAATGAGTTTAAAAGTACCAGTTACAAGCCAGGAAAAAAGTTACATCAGTATAACAAAACCAGTAAAATATTGGGCATTAGTTAAGAGGTAGTTGAAACAAATTAGTTTGAAACCATTGCCAGTACCGAAAATGTCTCCTTGACTTCCCCATTGTCAGAATTATAAAAAAAGGTGTAGTGAAGTTCTGAAAAAGATCAGGGAGGACAAGTACAATGATCACAGGGTTAAGAACTTCCGTCTAAAGGTAGACTTTGAAACTTAGAAAGTCTTCAGTCTTCAGTCTGGAAAGTCTAAGATCAAGAGAGCATATAATCTAAGACTTCGAATATGGAGAATAAATCAGCCAGCAAATGTCTTTAGAGGAAAAGACAGCAAAATGCATAAAATAGGACGCATGAGTCCCTTCCCTCACCCATCTCCCAGTGTGGGCCGGGGAGATTCGCCGTGTATCTGTGGTGAGACAGGTGACTGCAGTGTAAGGGCTACTAGACGCCAGCATGAGACTGCCAGGTAATTGGGACAGAGGAAGATTGCTAAATGTACAGAGGAGGGAACAGTCACTGTAAGGCAGAGAAATGAGGAAGAGCCTCATAGAATTTGACCTGAGCTCTGGAAAGTGGTAGAGAATAGATGAAGACAAAGTAGTACCAGGTAGGGCAGGCATTTTGAGCACGGTTCCAGAAGCTGGAAAGCATGAGCCTCTTCAAGGAAGCAGCCACTCGGTCCTGTCACCTTTCTTATTTCACTTCCAGACTTTTGACTTAATCTTTGAAGACTGATGAACTAGGGGCGCCTCGGTACCTCAGTTGTCAAGCGTCTGCCTTTGGCTCAGGTCATGCTGGGATCGAGCCCCACATCCAGCTCCCTGCTCAGCAGGAAGCCAGCTTCTCCCTCTCCCTCTGCTTGTGTTCCTTCTCTCGCTGTCTCTCTCTCTCTCTCTGTCAAATAGTCTTCTAAAAAAAAGATTCACAAACTAGTGGTTTTACTGTGTTAGTCCACATCTCTCTGGCCAGTCCCTTGCAATAATGAACAAGTGCTTTATGTGTTTTTTAGGTAGTAAAGACTGGAATTGAGCAAGGGAACGAAGCTGGCTATCTCTCTGAATCTCAGGTAAAGTTCTTCCTTTCCATTTGTTACTATAGATTCAAGAAACTCAAGATCTAAAACCCTGTGTAAAGCTAAATAAAGAAAAAGTACCCAAAGCCTACCTGAAATGTTTTTCTTCAGTGATTACAATTTCTTAGGGTTAATCTCAGTGAGTGGCTGTTAAGAACACCTTAGTGGTCTCAGCTGTTTGAACTTGTGCTCAGTAATGAGGGCTTAACTAGGAAGAGAAGGGCCAGAGCTCTAATCCTTTCAAAATGAATCACTGGGATGTTTATGTTCCGGAGTTGGGCTGGGCTGATTTTGTTGTAATAAAATCAATATATTGATAGAAAAATAGGTTTCTTACTTGTTAGTGCCTAGCTTTAAGACATTGAAGGCCAGCCTCTCTTTGCTGAATCAGAGAGTGGAAGGAAATGTTGTGTAGCCACTTAAAGGACACAGAGGGGCCTATGAACCAGCCTCACCTCTTCCCACTTTTCCAACAAGTTAGTGGTATTGTGGATTTAAGAGGTTTGGGTTGTTTTTAAGTTTTAAGCAATCATTGAAGAATGACTGTTCGTTGATAATAAGACAGAAGGTGTCTCAAGAGCTCAGGGACAGGTTCAAAAGAAAACCTTTCTTGTACTGGGTTGCTTACGCTTCACAACTGGGAAATGGCAGAGCCAGGATTCAAATCCGGTCTGTCAAACCCAGACTCTAAATCTCGGGTTCTTAAGCAATGCCCTCTGTAAGCATTAGGGTAGTTTTCAAAGTGGCAGGTGTCCTGCAGGCAGCCTGCTTTAGCGAAAGGGATCCAGAGTTGGGAGCCCTACCCACTGGTGCGAGTTCCGTTTCTGCCACTTGACGTGGCATGGTGACTTAATTTCTCTGGGCTTCCTCTTCCCAGTCTTCAAAATGAGAGTTGGTTCAGAGGACTGTGAAGGGTCCATTTTGGCCCTGACACTCTAGTTCCACGAAGAAGGTTGGTTACCGCCACCTCTGGTGCAGAGTATCCGAGAGCTCAGATGTGTCCAGACCCTTTCCAAAGCAGTAGTGCAAACGTACTGCCGGTGAGAAGACACCCCGGGCCCCCGGAGCACCCAGGGCTCCGCGTGTGTTACCTCTGCTCTGTAGGGACACCCGACCAAAGGAACCCCCATCACTGAGACTCTGAAGTTCTACCTTTTCTTGTTCTCCTTTACTTTTCAGAAATTTGGAGAGCTTGCAATGACCAGAGAATCAAAGGCCTTGGTGGGACTTTATCATGGTCAGGTCCTGTGTAAGAAGAATAAATTTGGAGCACCACAGAAGGAAGCAAAGTAAGTTAAACTCCACCTAGGGAGCTCTTGTAGGTTTCACTACAGAGCTAAATTCATACCTTCCGTCTTGCCTCCATGTACCTCTTCTCTCCTGAGCACCTTAGATCCCTTTTCCTACTAAGAACTTACTGGCTTTCAAAGTTCCGCCTGTGCTGAGTTTTCTCCGGGCCTGTCTAATGGCTCCTACAGAGGCTTTCTTGTCTGCTATTGATGTCCCCTAGAAATCTGGCTTATAGCCCCTGTTCCCACACCAAACACACACACTATGCACTGTTTAATGATCTTGTGTCTCCCTGTGACTTGAGAAACCATCTCTGGGGACTCACACTTCTTCCTCCCTAAGAAAAATAAAAGTCTCATTCTGACTGTTAAAGCTTGTCCTTCTAGCTTACAACCTAAACACTTAAGGTTCTACTTGCCTGTTTCATGTCATTCTTTGCAGCAAGCCTTTCAGTGCTGTGCCGCCCAAAAGCTCTTCAGCATTTTAATTTCATAATGCCCCTGAATTCACCTTCTAGCTCAGTGGTTCTCAGCCTGGGCCATGTTACCCCCGAAGGATCATTTGATGATGTCTGGAAGCATTTTTGGTTGTCACAGGTGCCTCTGGCATCTAGTGAGCAGATCAGGGGTGCTGCTAAACATCCTATAGTCCGTGTAAGAATTACAGTAATCTAATCCAGAATGTCGGTAACGCCAAGGTTGAGTCACACTGCTCTGTATGAAGTACTGTGAGGGCTTTCAGAGCAGCTGATATTACTGCCTTCTCCACCCTTCATCTTTAATGAAATTACAATCCAAAATAGAAGTAAAACCGGTAAGAAATTTGGGTGAGGCAGATACGATGCAAGGCCAGAGGGCTAATTTCCAAATAGAATATGAACTGTGACCGTAACTGCTTCTCCAGGACGCATGTTGATCAGGGCGGTCAGTACCTGTCCGTGGCATTTGTTCCATCAGCGTGGCAGTATGTCACATTCGATGGGTGAGGTTAACCACTTCATGCTGCAGTAGAACAGATGGCCCCTGAGTCGCCGTCTCTGCACACATTCTACGATAATCAGACATAAACAAGGACAGCACCGCCACCCTTTCCCCACGCGTGGCACAAATAGAAGACGAATATGCTGCCAACTTCTAATTATGTAAGAGGGAAACTTTATCACAACAGGAAAGAAAAGGAAGCAAGAGGGGGCACCTGGGTGGCTCAGTGCTTTAAAGCCTCTGCCCTCGGCTCAAGTCATGATCCCAGCATCCTGGGATCGAGCTCCTGCTGAGCATCGGGCTCTCTGCTCAGCAGGGAGCCTGCTTCCTCCTCTCTCTCTCTCTCTGCCTGCCTCTCTGCCTACTTGTGATCTCTGTTAAATAAATAAAATCTTAAAAAAAAAAAAAAAGAAAAGCAAGAGAGAAGAATACTGGATCCTGCAAAATTACAAAACTATAAAACACACACCAACTTCTACCTCTCCGCCAGCCTACCCCTTTACCCCCGTCCCGCCATCTATGAAAAAAATGGCATCAGTTAAAGAGACTACCTTTGCAGCTGAAGAGAGGCCTCTTAAATTACAGAACCTAATGAGCCACTCCAGACTCCTACTCCTGTCTGCATATACCTCTTCCTGTCATAGGCAGCTAGCATATAATGCCATTTGGGTAGGGTGTTATTATACCAAATACATAAAAAAGACAGGCAACATCCACATGAGTCTCATATAAGAAATAAGAAAATGAGGACAAAGTACTTAAGCTTGTGAAAATTCTCCTCCCCTCCCCCCAAAACAGCCACAATACAGAAGAAAACTGTAACAGAATACTTCCAAGCTTGAATGAGATATCCTTAAGTAAGCATTTACAGATAAGGGTGATCTAAGAGTTGACCTCACTTGGGAAATAAGTTGAGGAAAAAGGCGATGAATTAACTATAGGGTACCCAAGGCAGGATAGGTTGAACGGAAGATTGACTAAGGAAACTTGAAGAACTGGAGCCTGGCTGCCTCAGTAGGAAGAGCACATGACTCTTGATCTCAGGGTCGAGCTTGAGCTCCATGTTAGGTGTAAGATTACTTAAAAACAAAAAGAAAACACCTTAACGAAATGAAGAAAAGGTATCCTTTCTCCTGCTTTCCCTACTGCCAGTAATGCCTCTGCTTCCTCCGCTTCTGTCTCTAGGCTCTTCCCCTCACCTTCGATAATCATTTAAATTCCTTATCTGTTTGCTCTTTTTTTTTTTTTAATGATTTTATTCATTCGGGTGTTGGACTCTGCACTAGACGTGGAACCTGGCTGAGATTCCTCACCCCCACACTGTTCAAGTGCTTGCATGCTCTCTCTTGCTTTCCCTCTCCAATAAATAAATAAATAAATAAATAAATAAATAAATTTGAAAGTCCGTTTTTCTTTTAAGATTTTGTTTATTTGACAGAGATCATAAGTAGGCAGAGAGGCAGGCAGAGAAAGAGGGGGAAGCAGGCTCCCCACCGAGCAGAGAGCCTGATGCGGGGTTCGATCCCAGGACCCTGGGATCATGACCCAAGCTGAAGGCAGAGGCTCAACCCACTGAGCCACCCAGGCACCCCTGAAAGTCAATTTTTAAAAATAAAAATTATTTAAATTTTTTACAGATTATAAATGATTTTAAAAACTTTATTTATAGATAAAAATCTTTAGATTTCTTTAATAGATAAAATCTATAGGTAGGTATAGATTTTTACAGATAAATATTATTTAAAATACCTTATTATTATGCTCACTTTCATTGGTTTATTGAATAACTTGGGCGATCTCCCACTTTTACTGAAATGATTAGTTTACCAAAAGTAACTCGTGCTTTCCTTCCAGGCACCTAGCCATTCTTGGTGCAGGGCTGATGGGAGCCGGCATTGCCCAGGTCTCTGTGGATAAGGGCCTGAGGACCATACTTAAAGATGCTACACTAGCTGGGCTGGGCCGAGGACAGCAACAGGTGTTCAAAGGGTAAGCCCACTGTCTGCCTCTGTCAGCAGAATGCTGTTAGTTTTTTGCCATTACATATTCCTTTTTCCTGAATGTGGTGAGTATTGGATGCTCCGTAGTTAAGCTCTTGCCTTTGATTTTTAGAGACACTAGTTCCTTCACCTTCATTTTATTGCGCATATTAGAAACCATTAACATCATTGGAATCTGTAATGTCTGCGGAAGAGAAAACCATCAGATATTTTTAAATGCCATTTGTTTTATGCTTTGGTATCAGGACTAGAAATTCTCATGTTTGTGAGTTTTGATGGTTTCCATCTCACTGTCATACTGTTATGGAACACTGAAACAGCACGACCCTGGGGAAGACGAGGATGTGAGGAAATGTGCCGTAACTGCATGTTGAAGGTGGGGCTGGGGTCAAAACTCTTGAGCCTTCTGTTTCTTGGCTGGCGATACTGTAGAGAAGGAGGAAACAGATTTGGTTCCACCATGTCTGAAGCTTTACGAACTGTGTCTCCATCTTACCTCTGAATTAATAAAAACTGAATATTACTCTCCCTCCTCCCCACCTTCCCCTTCCCTCCTCCCACACGCTGCCTGTTTTACAGAGGGGGAGAAACTGAGCAGCCGCTTAGCCAGACTAGAAACTGGTTTCAGCTCAGGTCTGTGCTTCAGTGTAGTGGACAAGCTGGCTGCATGTGGCCTGTCCTACACGTGACTTCCAGTTGAATGAGGTTTTCTTGTTTTGTTTTTTCTTTGTTTTAGATTTATTTACTTATTTGAGAGAGAGAGAGAGAACACAAGCGGGGGTGGGGTGGGGCAGAGGGAGAAGCAGACCGCCCACTGAGCAGAGAAGCCCAGTGCAGGGCTCGATCCCAGTAGCTAGGATCAGGACACAAGCCGAAGGCAGAGGCTTTTTGAGGCACCTTCAGTGAGCTTTTTTGTTGTTGTTTCTCAAATGGGTTATGTAACTTCAGCCCATTTTGACCTCTTTTCTGCAGGGAGGCTCTTAATGTTGCTACTGTAATGCTATACAAGATGTGGCAGGTTTAATCATTTTGGCAGATTATTGTAAGGTAGCATGGAGTTGAGTAAAAGATTCGTGACCAAAAGAAAAAAAAAAGGGCCTGTACTCGCTAACAGCACTGCCCTGAGACTAGCCTGTAAGCACCCCCAAACATCCTCTCATACGGTCACTGAAATGGGAAATTGCTGCTCTAGAATGGGTTCCACCCCCTGTCTCTTTTGGATTTAGGTGGCCCAGCTTTCCCTTTGTGCCTCAGAAGCCTCAGGCTCAGGCGACTGCCCCTCACCACACTGCTGACTTGTGGCCTACACGTTTCCTATCCTCTCTTGGTAACAGTTTCATTAGGCCTCAGAGAGACTAATAATGTTCTGAACTCCGACAAGCATCAGGTTTGCTAACTCCTGACATCGTTGTCAGAAACCAAGAGATTGGACTTTTAAGACTTTGAATACTTTGAACTTACCTTGTGGCTTTAATTTTTCTTTTATTAGTGAATGAGATTTAGCTCCATTCTTCATTCAGAGGAAAATTCTAGGTCAGTCATTCTGAAAGTGTGGTCAGATTATAACCCAAGAGAGCCTGTTTTTCTTGGCACTGAAAAGTAATCCGTTAAACGTCTGAGTAGCAGGAATCCTTTTTATTATCTCCCTATGGGCAGGAAGAAACTTTGAATCAATATTTTATGTAATCAATATATATGCTACTTAATATATGTTGACTGGAAAGTAGATTAAGAATATAAGAAACAGTGCTCACTCTCTCTTTTCCAGAAGATTACAGTTACAGAGTAACAGGATGGTGTGTAATAAGGTGCACGTCCCTGTGGTCTAGGACACGTGTTGGGTGTTTCCTCTATTACACGTAGAGAGTTACCAGAGCTGCTTCTCTGTCTTGCCATTCCAGTATTTGTGATTACTCCTCTTGGCAAATTTAAATGCTTGATGAGTGATAGAGTTTAGGTAAGTTTCACATATAGAAGTCTCTCACTGGAGAAAGAACATGGGCTTGGGGCCAACCTGCCTTTGGCCTGGTACCCTGTCATTTGACCACATGTCCCTCTGAGCCTGTTTGAGCAACTCTTTTCCCTCAGAGCAGAGTGACAGAACTGCCTTGCAGAGCTGATGAAAAACACAGCACAGTGTCTGTCCAGCCCGTGGATGCTCCACAAATGTTAAGTTTCCTATCTTCCCTTCTGACTCGGACTGTGTTTTTTCTAGATTAAATGATAAAGTGAAGAAGAAAGCTCTAACATCGTTTGAAAGGGACTCCATTTTCAGCAACTTGACTGGGCAGCTCGATTACCAGGGTTTTGAAAAGGCTGACATGGTGATTGAAGCTGTTTTTGAGGACCTTAGTCTTAAGCACCGAGTGCTAAAGGAAGTGGAAGCGGTAAGTCGGAGGCCTGTTGTACTTGAATCAATCATAGCCTAGCAGTGGAGGACACAGAGACAGGTTTTTTAAAAGGAAACTCATGGTTCTTTTTATAGGGCTGTTCATGTCCAGACCTGTCAGTTTTTCTGTGAACCCATGCACAGTACACAGGTTACAAAGGTCAAATCTGAGTCCTGAGGTAAGAAAATCAAGTAGCACAAGGCTCGTTAGCGTTCTGTGGGAGTTGGGTCACTGAACATACAGATGACCTCTTGGAGTGTAGCCAGCTGTCTTGACACTCGGGGTCAGCTACAAGCCATAACTAAACTTCTGCAGGTCTAGCCGGCACAGGACGTAGGGGAGAAATTCTCTCCCCGGGCAGGTTTCGGATGCTTCCTTTGTGGAAATGGTGCCTTCGTCTTGATCGCGAGTGCTCTGCATGCTGTGTGCAAAACAAGTGCCTGTCAGGGATGGTGTAAAGAGTGAGCCCAGAGGAGAACAAATATAGGAATGAGTACGAGGTAGAACCGAAGCCTGAGGGTACACACGAAATGCCACTGGCTCGGCAGCTCTCCCGGTGTCCTGAGCAGTGGCCGTACTCTTACAGAGGCCTCTGTGTGAGGGCGGGCCCTGCTCTGCCACGCACTCAGCCTGCAGAGACACTACCGACAAGCAGCTGTGCTTGGGACAGCCTCCGCTTCGGAATCCATGCCCTGGGAAATCTTTTGACACAGGGTAACATAGATTCAGCTGGGGGGAGCGTTCAGAAGAGCCGCGTGGATTTGTATCCCATCTGTGTGGAGTGGCATTGCGGCGCAGAGAGGTAGGTGGTGTTCCCAGGGCTTGGGGGGCGCTGCTGAGCCGGCGGCGGGTAGATCCTGGTGAGAAGTAAAAGCAGACAGAGGCAGCGTGCTGAGACCACCATTGACCAGCTGACAAGCTGATGGTCTTTGCATTTGGAAAATCTGGGTTTGGGACTCCCGGCACGGAGAAGGGTGTCTTAGTTCTAGCAGCGGGGAAACTAGGGATCAGGGGAAAGAGAAAGAAGGATCAGATCAAGAGAAGTGCAGACTCTGAGCAGACGCTACAGTGTTGACCTCCGGCTTCCAGAAGGACAAAAAATCAGGGCTTCTTAAGGTCTGGAGCTCAGAGTGTCGCTCCTGCTTTCCATTGGTAAAGGCAAATCACGAGATTCAGGAGGGCGGAACTAGGCTCTGCGTCTGGATGGCAGGAAAGCCCCACGTGAATCAGGAGGGGAGGAATTGGAGCCGGCTGTCCAGCTGCCTTTGGAGACACCGGCCTGCTCTTCACGATGTCCTCACCGGTGTGAGACGCCCCACCGCGCAGACCTGCCGCTTGAGGCTCCTGACTTCCTTGCAGTCATGCTCTGCTCTCAGTTCACACTTCTGACGAGCTCAAATCCTGGGGCCTTTACACAAGCTGACTGCCGAGCCAGGTGTTTTTTGGTTTTTGTTTTAAAGATTTTATTTATTTAACAGAGATCACTAGTAGGCAGAGAGGCAGGCAGAGGTGGGGGGTGGAGAGCAGGCTGAGCAGAGAGCCCGATGCGGGGCTCGATCCCAGGACCCTGGGATCATGACCTGAGTTGAAGGCAGAGGCTTAACCCACTGAGCCACCCCGGTGCCTCCGAGCCGGGTTTTGTCCAGCAGGAGCCTCTTTAGTTTTTTCCTGGTTTTCCTTTAAAAAACATCTTAATGCGGTATTCTACCTTTGTCCCCATTACAATTGCTGTCACTTTACACTCAGCTTTTCAGGGTGTTGCGTGTATCTTGATCCTTGACTCCATCTCCGTGTTAGGATTTTGCCTGTCCCGGTATGCACAGATCTGACAGGTGTGCCTTCCATGTTCTTTGTGCGCGCAGCTGAATAAAGACATGAGTAGTTTGGGATCGCGAACAGAATGCTGAGACGTTCTGCATTAGAGACTGTTCTCCAGGATGATAGAACAGTTAGTAGGGTTCGTGTGCCTAGATTAATTACAGTGGTGCAGTTTTCTAATAGCACCCGGTATAAAACGAGCTGGGCACGCATGCTGTGGCCGGTTCTTATAAAGGTAAAGCGTAAGGGGATTGTCAACTTTCAGATTCCAGAGCAGCTCCAAACAAGAAGAGGGACGGATATGCATGCTGAATCTTGAAATGAACGAGAGTTGACTCAAGGTTATCTTTTCAGTATTTATCTGAGGTCTCATTTACCAAACTGCCGAGATGCAGTCGCCAGGTTAGGACACTGAACCAGAACTAGAAGGCGGCTGAATGGGAAAGAGAACAAGGCCGACACCCTTCCCATCACACAAGCGCTGGGTGGTTGTAAATGTCGACCAGATAGTATCTACTGTCTGCATGGTTGTGGGGGGAGCAGGGCCGGGCCCAGGTTTCGAGTTTTAGCTCTGTCCGGGCTCCAGTCTTCTCCCAGGCCTACGGGACACATTCTTCAATGCTTTTCCCCCGCAGGTGATTCCAGATCACTGTGTCTTTGCCAGTAACACATCCGCTCTCCCAATCAATGAAATAGCTGCTGTCAGCAAAAGACCTGAGAAGGTAAATCTGAGCAGAGGGAAGACCCTGAAATCTTCTCCTGCGTGGGCTCCCTGAGAAAGGCTTAGAGCATGAGCAGGGCCTGGCGTGGATTGTAGGGTGGAGGGGTGATGATGTTTTCCCCAAAACTGGGCACAGAGCAGCTTACACCGTGACCACTGTGAGATACGGGGTGAAGCACAGCCAAAATATACTTTAACGGGTGATTTGCATCCTTAACAGCTCTTATTTTTTATGTTCAGACTATAAAATGGACCTTTTTTACAATTAGGTATTTAAAGATAGGCCCAAGGGTCACCTGGCTGGCCCAGTCAATAGAGCATGTGACTCATGGTCTCAGGGTTGTGATTGAGCCCCATGTTGGGTGTAGAGATTACTTAAAAAAAATAAAATCTTTAAATTTTAAAAAATAGAGATAGGCCCTTAAAATAAGAGGGGATACTCCAAAATATCACTTCAGCTACAGAGCAGACACTGGTGACAGTCTAAGACAGGCTTGGTTCCAGTTCCACATCCAGGAATAGATCAGACAGGGTGGTGAGGTGTGTCCACCTGTAGGTTCACTTAGAACTTCTACCCAGGGTAGCACTTTCAGTGAGTGTTTGGAATGATGCCTGGAAGTGTGTCTTTGGGCTTCTGTCTGCCAGTCACCCAGGGAAAGTGAAATCACTCGAAGAGAAATTAAACACCTCACCTCCCTGGAGGATGGCAATTAGCCTCAGCTAAGCAGAGCCAGCCGGAAGGAGGAAGGAAACATAGAAGACTCGTAAGCAGCCAAAATTGTTCAGACAGGTGCATGTATTGAAAACACAAAAGTCTGTTTGTTCCTATTCTAATAGCTCACGAATGCAGGGTAAGCTTGTTTCCTAGTGCACCTCGGATTGGAAGCGATGCGGGGCCTGACAGGCAAGTTCAGGGATGTCAGGAAACGGTCACAGGGAGAAGAGTGATGCTGAGGAAAGACACAAGAACACTATAAAGGCAGACAGTCTGGCCGTGTCACCTCATCGGAGCACCACGGCAGCATTCAAGTCCGTGACGGAGAATCTTTGATGTTAACTTCCCATTTTCCCAGTGGAGCGGAAAAAGCATCTTGCTTTGTAGTCCTGGCCTCCAGGGACCTTGGATAGTTTCCGTCACCTGCTTTTCCTGTGTTATACAAAATTAAGGTGACAGGGCTACAGGGAGGGTGACCAGCCATCTGCTTATCCAGGACAAGTTGGTCACCTTTGGCATAGCTTTCTTGACTGCTACAGATTTTGCCTGGGGTAGTGATTCCATGAGTGTTTGTACAGTTGTCAGAATCATCGAAATGAACATTTCAAGTTCTGTGCATTTTACTGTGTCTAAGTATATGTCATAAAGGCTAATTCCTTTCGCTCACAAGTACTGAGTCTGAATCAGGTCCTGTCTTTTTTAAATAGTTTAGACACAAGTTAAGGAACAGTTTAGGGTTTAGAAGCAACTTTAGGTTTGGTAAGTTCATGGAACATTTAAGTGACCTGTGCATTACGTAATGGAGAGTAGGCAGGCTTTGGAACAGGCCAGCTGCGATGGAATCCCACTGCCATTCACTAAGGGACCCTGAGCTCCCAGTCTTAACCTCCCGATGACTCTTTTCCCCTCATCTAGATAAGACTGACTAGTTCACAGAGTGATGGATTAAATGTAGGGAATAAATGGCACAGGCATTAAAGAACAGTGGGTAGCCAGCAGTCAGCAAATGGTAGTAGTTATCATTAGTTGTATCTTACAGCTAACGCAAGAGTAGGAGGAGCAAAACTATCAGTTTTAGGATTAAATCATTCTCTCCCACAGCAGTTCAGTTGGGAGGACTGTCTAGTTAACTTGAGGAGGAGGTTCTGAACTTCAGCATATATCAGAATTACCTGGAAGGCTTCTTAAACACAGTACTGGGCCCTGGCCCTAGCCTCTCATTCAGTAGATCTGGGTCTGGGGTGGACCGGAGAATTTGTAGTTCTAAAATTTTCCAGGTGATGCTCATGTTTCTGGTCCCATTACTTCACTTTGAGAATCATTGGTTTAATGAATCTTCGGGTGCATTTGAATGTTGATAACTTTAAGATTAATTTATTTGAAAAAGAGAGAGTGCGGGAATTGGGGAGAGGGACAGAGGGAGAGAGAGAATCCCAAACTCTCCGTTGAGCGCAGACCCCGACACAGGGCTTGATCTCATGACCCCGAGACCATAACCTGAGCCAAAATCAGGAGTTGGACATTGAACCAACTGAGCCAGGCATCCCTGAATGTTGTTATTATTTAAACCCAGTATCCTGGTAGTGAGACCCATGTGTGTAAAAAGCAGATACATCTCTGACAGTCCAGCATATTACTGGGTTCCTCTGCCTACCTCTGCCTCCCCCATCTCAAAAACAGTGGGCCCTCTAAACCATCAGTGTCAGTAATGGGAGTGGAACCTTCATTCATTCTTCCCTGATGAGTCTAACTGGGTTGTTAGCTGTGATTTTGGCACTAATTGTTAGTAGGATATGTTGCCCTAGAAGCAGCTGGAAGAAGACTCCAGTGAGCCCTCTGAGAATACTGAGCTTTTTATGAAAGAACCACAGAGCCAAACTACTCAGATGACCTCCCTTGCTTTCCTACCAAAACAAGGAGTGCTGTCCGCTTCCCTCCCCGTGGACTTAGACCCGGTGGCTTTGTGTTCCCCGTGCAGGTGATCGGCATGCACTACTTCTCTCCTGTGGACAAGATGCAGCTGCTAGAGATCATCACTACTGACAAGACGTCTAAGGACACAATGGCTTCGGCCGTAGCCGTTGGGCTCAAGCAGGGGAAGGTCATCATTGTGGTTAAAGTAAGGAGTTGTATAACAGAGCGGCAGATCTGTTAAGATTCCTTATACCTTTAGGCTTATGACTATTCTGGGGCAAATAGGTCACCTTTTAGTAGGATTTCCCCTTGGTTGTGTGCAGTGTGGACTGGGCTGCTGAGTCAGTGTCTGAGGGGGAGTGGCCGGGATGTGGCAGGTTCTCCCAGCCCTTCCAGACCTTGCAGGTGGCTGTGAAACCCTTTGCTGTGCTCTTTGGTTCAAGCCGTGCTGCCTTGGCTGTGGCTTCCCCTGCCATGTAATTTTGACAGTTCTGTTTGGGAATATAAATCGCCTTGTATTTGAGAGGACACGTGGGGAAGAGAACCTTCTTTTGGCCTTGCGTCATACCTACAGCAGAGGGGCCAGCGAGCTCACGTTCTCTCCCTTGGCAGGATGGACCTGGCTTCTACACCACCAGGTGTCTCGCACCCATGATGTCTGAAGTCCTCAGAATCCTGCAGGTCAGTGCTGCTCGCGGAATGTCGGAGGCGTCTCCCACTTCTTAAACCAGTCCTCCACACTGGTACTGTTAAGACGAACAGGCTTCTTTCTAATACATTTAAGTCCAGGCTCTTCTCCAAGAAGGCCCTTTTGTACCCGATCCTTCCACACTGTGGTGGAAAATCACGGCCTTTGCTGCCCTCCAGTGGGCAGAACTTGAGCTCTGCTCCCTCACTCCCCTCCCTGCTCCCTAAGACCAAACGCCTCCTGACAGTGCTCCTCTGCGCGGCGGCGTCTGCCTCCCTTAGAGGCGGGAACCACCTGGAACAGACAGGCCCGCTTGGCACAGGCTCCGGGGGCGATCTCTGCTCCCGGCTGTGGGGAAACCTCGCCCCGTCTGCCGTGGAATCTCATCACTGCTGAGGGTCCGAATTGCAGACAAGAAGGAAATGAATAGTGTGTTCACCTCTGAATGACGTTGTTCAGGCCTTAAAGTGCTGTGGGTTAGGGAAGGCCCGGACTTTCCCCCGGTGGCTCCCAAACCCCCTTTGCTTTCCCTGAGTGGGATGGCCCTAGTCCTGGGCCCGGGCAGGTGGCACCCTGGAGAGAAGCAGGTGTCCGACCGGCCCTGTGCCAGAGGGCCGGCGTGGGGAGCCCTTGGGGGAGGGTCTGGAATGCCTTCCTCCTCTGAGGTCCCTGCTTACCTCCCACTCAGGAAGGAGTTGAGCCTAAGAAGCTGGATTCCCTCACCACAAGCTTTGGCTTTCCTGTGGGTGCTGCCACACTGGTCGATGAAGTGGGTGTGGATGTAGCAAAACACGTGTCAGAAGATCTGGGCAAAGCCTTCGGGGAGCGGTTTGGAGGTGGGAGCGTAGAACTGCTGAAGCAGATGGTGTCCAGGGGCTTCCTGGGTGAGTAGCCTCAGAGAAAACGAACACCCTGAGAGCAGAGTTTCCTGAGACACACAGTTCCAGAACGCCCGTGGGCGAGAGTCTTTGCTAAACACAGAGCCCACGTCAGGGGGAGTTTTTTAAATGATTGCATGACAACCCTGGCCTGAGGCCCTGCCATTGCCCAGGGTGTGCAAGCCAGGCATGTTCCTCTGGCCCAAGGCCTCTCACACCTGCGATCCTGCGGGAGCAGACTCGGCCCCCAGGCTTTACCGTGCTGTCTGGCCACCTGTGCCGAGGAGGTGACCCCTCTGAGCACAGAGAACGTGGCTGAGGCCTGCCAGAGGTGGCTTTCTGTCTCGGCAAAGGGGCAGCAGAAGCAACCCTAGGACCGGGGCATCTACTAGGCCCTGGTGTTGCATAATGGCTGGAAGGAAAGCTCACCCAAGTGCCCTTTCCCACCCACATCCACAGACTTGCAAGCCCCAAGAAACACAAGATCATTTTTCTTTCTTTGCCAGCTTTGCGGACAAATGCAAAATTTCTAGGGTGAGCTAGACAGACACATTCAGGGATACAGTTGAGAGGCTGGAGCTGTGCATCAGACTAGGAGAGAAGAGAATCCGCAGGCCTGGGCTCTGAGATTACGTCATTCTCCCCTCTCTGGCTTCTTTTAGGTCGCAAGTCTGGGAAGGGCTTTTACATCTACCAGGAGGGTGTGAAGAACAAGAATGTGAATTCTGACATGGATGGCATTTTAGCAAGTCTGAAGGTGCCCCCGAAGTCTGAAGTGTGAGTTAAGTTCAGTAGCTAATAGTGCGGAAACCTGTTTCTCTTCAGCCCAGGGCTGCTCGGCCCTCCTCCAGCTTTCCTGTGCGAGTCCCCTTAACTGACCGGACTCCCTTTGCCCTTCCACCTGCCATCTCGTTTTCTGCGCGGCATCAGGTCAGCCCTACGGCTGAGCCTTGGAAAGACCCCTGCTCCAGCCTTCCCTCTGCAGGTCTGGAGGGCGACTAGAAAACCCGGCATCCTGGGCCCTCGCACCCCGCCGGGCCCTCGCACCCCGCGGGGCCCTCTCTGTCCTTCATAACTGACAGCTGCTGGTGACGGGAGATTCTGTCTGCTCTGCCCAGCCCTGCGTAGCGGCAGCCTCTGGCTACTTAGGCCAAAGAGCTCTGAGCCACCTTTTCCAGGAGCAGAGCTGGCCTCCCGCGGGCTCGTCTCTGCACCATGGCGAGCCGCGGACTGGCTGGCCCTGGGAGCGCCATTCGCTTCTGCAGCCGCAGCTCCTGCGTCCCTCCCCGGGACGCCTCATCTACTTCATCTCCCTGAGCGTCTCCCCCTGTTGGCAGCTCCTCCGACGAAGACATCCAGTACCGCCTGGTGACCAGATTTGTGAACGAGGCGGTCCTGTGCCTGCAGGAAGGGATCCTGGCCACACCCACAGAGGGAGACATCGGCGCGGTCTTCGGGCTCGGCTTTCCCCCGTGTCTCGGAGGTTGGTCTTGCGGGTTGGGCAGGCAGCTTGTGCGGCCCGAGCGCTCGTCCTGTCTCCTGCAGCAGGTCCTGTTTCTCCTTTTAGGGCCCTTCCGCTTCGTGGATCTGTTCGGTGCTCAGAAGGTGGTGGACCGGCTCAGGAGGTATGAGGCCGCCTACGGAAAACAGTTCACCCCGTGCCGGCTGCTCATCGACCACGCTAACAGCCCTAACAAGAAGTTCCACCAGTGAGCGGGCCCTCGGCCCCGCTCCCCGGCCCCTCACCCAGCTGCCGGCAGAGCGGCGTCTGGCTGCGTCGGCGTAACCAGAAGGCAGGCGAGCTCTGGCCCTGGGTGTGCGCCCTGATTAAAGTGCCTTCAGCAAGGACCGAGTCTCCCTCCCGGTGAAGTCTGGCTGTGAATGTGCGCTTCATGCCAGGAGCCCGTGAGCCCCCCCGAGGGCTGCTGTCTCCAGAGCCACCCTGCTGCCGGCTCCGCCAGGGCCCGGGGTGGCCGGGGGTGACCCGGGCAGTTCTGCACCCAGCCACGTACACGAGAACAATAAAAACCAGCTCTTAACAGCCTCTCTGCCTCCCTGCTGCTTTGTCTTCTTTTGTCCTTCTGGGTTAAGGCCCTCCCTTCAAGGATCTAGAATAAAGCCCTGGGCTTTTGGGGTGTGAATGGGTTGGGAGAGTTCTAGCAGCACCTTGAGAGAGCGGCCGTGATGATGAAGGGGGACTGCACGCACTGAAGCCTTCAGAGCCTGGCCGTGTAGACCCGCCCCAGCAGGCTGCTGCTTGCCGTGGGAGACCGGCCTGACGGAACGGAGCCGGCGAAGTGCCACAGGCTCGGAGGCCCGGGTGCAAGAGCCCTCCTTCCCCGAACTGTAACGCCTCTAGCACCATGGCACCCAGTGCTTTTCGCAGTGGAACTCATGCTCTCGGGATGTTAACACTGGAGGGAAGCAGAGGAGAGACCATGTTCCCGGCCAGTAGATCCTGCTTGTCTGGGCTGGCCCGGAGCGCGGAGGGACGGGTGGATCACCGGAGACCACATGGTGAGCTGTTGGAGTGCTGAGCCAACCCACCGGTGCTCCGCCCTCCCGGTGCCCTCTGGGCCGGGGAGTCCCTCTGCTCCTGTGCCGGCGGCAGCAGCCCCCACTGTGTGGAAGCAGCCTCGGGGCTCCTGCCCAGTCCGGTGGAGGGGCCCACACTGCACATATGCGGAACCGAAGTCCCAGCACGCCGTGACCCACTGCTCCTGCCTCTGCTCCACGTGCCGGCGCCTCGCCGACCCCTGGCGCCAGCTTTGCTGGGACCCGTGGACAGAGAGCCTCGCGCCGATTCCACGGACCACTTACGGGTGCTGCGAAGCCAGACCCAAAACCCGAGTCACCTGTGTGCTGGGATTTTCAGATGACCAGTAGGAAAGAGGGAACGGATGCTCTCCGCAGAGCCACTAACGGGATTCTAAATGGGGGCTCTGGGAGGGCGTCAGGTGGGCATTTGGTCAGTGCAGGAACTTAAACTTGGGCCCGGGCTGAGGACAGGGAGCTTTCCACTCAGCAGCACTGGGAATTCCGTTGAAACGCTGGTGGGAGATGGAAGGTTCTTGTAGGGGAGGGGCTGAGGAGGGGCTTTCGGAAGGGAACCCAGGAGTGGGCCACACGCACACCCCACTCCAAAGTCCTCCCCTGCCTGGAGGCCCATGCCTTGTACCTGCCGGTCCCCTGGGCCCTCCAGAGAAGAGGGTCGACACCCAGAGTTGCCCCCCGACTCCTGTTCAGTGCTCTAGCATTTATTTCACAAGTCCTTGAGGATTCACAGAGTGATCGGCAGGGAAGCCCGACGCTTCAGCAACAGCGTGTGTGCTCTACTTCCGGACTCCCCTTGGCCCGGAGCGGAGGCGACTGCTCGGGGCGCGAGCACCAGCGTGGCCTCACTATACTTCAGAGGAAAATGGAGCAAATAAATATCTAGGTAGGTAGGCTAGGTAAGGCAGAAGAGAAGGCTGGTCCGGCTGGGGCCTGCCACTAGTGGCGTGAGGAGAGTTAGTGCAGCCCCGAGGGAGGGGGACCGGGAGAGTGGGGGGTGGGGGGGCCGGATGGTTGGACACAGCGGCCAGCTGCTCCCGGTGCCAGCAGACTGCCATGCCCAGATCCAGGCCCCAGAGACCTGACAGGCATAGGTACAAGCGCAGGAGGCCTGGGCTCCAGGAGCAGGGAGAAAGCCGGTTTTCCCAAACTGCGGTGCTTTCTCTTTCCCAACCATCCCACCTGTGCCAGTGACAGACCAGAGAAGGACACCAGATGTTTGCAGGAGTCCAGCGAAGGGGGCAGGAGCCGGGCAGAAGTGGGAGTGCTTGGAGGCCACTTGCCGCTACAATCCAGGAGCAGCTGACCTCAACCTACCCGCTTCTCCAGGGAGTGAGAACCTCAGACCGGACCCAACTCGCAGGACGGAAGGCAGCAGCGGGGGCGCTAGAGACGTCTGGAACATCAGCCTCCCTAGCTAGGTGAGCGGGTCAGCAGCAGAGCTGTGCTCTTCCGGAGTCCTCCCCGCCAACCAGTGCCCTGAGCCAGAGCCTTGAGGCACAGCGGCACAGGCTTGACACACCTGTGCTCAGGGCCGGGGCCCGAGTTCATACAAGGGGAAAGGAAGGGCCCCCAGACTCTGGGGCGGCCAAGGCCCAAAGCCCACAGAGCACGGGGCGGGGGGGCGGGGGCACTTGGGGAATTTGTGCTTAAATGATGGCCCGTCTGCCCTTGTCTCTAACCTGATCCTACAAGCTTGAGAGGTGCAAGATGTCTGACGCTCTCCATAAGGGCGGGGGAGGATGTCAGGTCACCATGCCGGCCAGCTTCGGACACCCCACCCCGCCACCGTGGGAATCGCAGCAATGTGTCCCCGGGCCCAGCTGCACACCGGTGCCTCTCAGCACAAAGGCCAGACGCCCCCATTTCCAAGTGTGTCTCCCCTGGATTCCCTCAGAGGGGCCGCCTGGCTGCCTCAGTCTTGGCACGGATTCTCCTTGCAGGAGGACCTGCTCTGGGCCCACTGTGCCCCCCGCGGACCCGTGGCTAACCCCCGGGGCCTCCACGCCAGCGTCCCCGGCTGTGCGGCCGCGAGCCGGGACGCTCAGATCTTGGGCCGCCAGCCTTTGATGAACTGCATGATCTTCTTGACCTGCAGCTTCGTGAGATGGAAGTCATCGGCCAGGATGTCCTCGCTGAGCTGCACGAAGATGCTGCCATCAATGCGTTCTCGGGCAAAGAAGCTCACCACGTCCTCCGAGAGACCGATGAAACGCAGACTTCGAGAGACTTCTTCCAGGGAGAGCGCAGACAGGTCAGCAGGGGGCTGCCAGGAGGAGGCATCCCGGCCTCCCCAGCCTGCGGCCCCCTCCCGGGGACTGGCAGGAGGCCCTTCCAGGCGTCCCTGGGGCAGAAGGAGCCGTGCTCCGCCTGCCTCAGGCCCCTGCAGGCCCACTGGTGACAGCGGGGTGGGGACCTGCCGCAGCACCAAACCTTCCGGTTCAAAGGCCTTGGGGGGTCCAAGTGGCAAAAGACAGGGAGCCCCCACCGCTCTGGGCTCCTGACAGCGCAACAGCTCGGGCTCTGGGGAACTGCCCTGGCGCAGCTCGAAGGGATCAAAGGACTCCTGGGCTGGCTCCTGCCACTCGGAGGAAGAGGACGACGAGGTGGGGCACGAGGGGGCAGCAGCTGAATAGGCCTGGCCTGGGGAGCCTGGGCCTGGAGAAAAGGCAGGGCTGGAGGTAGCCAGGGGACCCGAGTTGGTGGTGGGCCCAGAAGAGGAGGCCGCTGAAGGGCCTGAGGAGTAGACAGGCCCCGAAAAGGGGTTGAGAGCTCCGAATGGAGCAAAGCGTTTCTGGGGGTGCGAGGGCTTGAGCAGAGGCGGGCAGCTGTGGTACGCCTGAACGGGGGTGTCAGCCCCCAGGAGGGAGGTGGCTCGACTGCTCAGAGGCTCTGCAAGGGCCCGGGCGGCCTGGCTGGGCTGCGTGGTCGAGGGCGGGGGTCCCGGGGATGGGCGGCTGGACGAGTCGCCTGCCTTGCAGTCTCCCCAGGTGCATGGGTAGCAATAAAGGGAGTAGGCGTCCGGGGACGGAGAGCCGCTGCCGCTGCGGGAACCTGTCCTGTGGGCAGAGAACGAGACACACGCGGAAAGGTAAGCCAGTGCAAGAGGGAAACGCCACAGGCTCCTAGGACACAGCACACTGCTCTGCCGGGCCAGAGACTGCCAGTCGGATCTCAGGAATGCCTGCTCGCGCCCCAGCCCCCAAGGCCCAAGACCCGCCCCCGCCACCCGGGACTGCCCGTGTCTGTCTTCCAGCCTCTCCCACCCCAGGAAAAATTAAACTAAACTGAATTACATAAACACTTTAATAGAACAAGGAGCAGTCCCTGTGGCCGATCCCAGGCTGGAGGGAACCTGAGCAGGGTTCCCATCCACTGGTCAGGAACAAGCTGAAGCAGGAAGGTGGAAAGCAAAGCAGCGGCCCATCCGCTCTGAACGGCAGGCCTGGATGCTTCCTCCCTTGGCTCTGGCTCCCCTCTTCCGGCCCTTCCCCTCCTCAGTCCCCCTCAGGAGGACCCAGCACCAAGAGAAGGCAGGGGCTCACCCATCCTGGAGGCCAGATGAGTAGTAGGAGAGGCTGGAGCTAGGTGAGTGGACAGGCTGCAGCTTGGGGAACCTCGGGGGCACCGGGGGGCTGCCCGAGAGCCGGCCGCTACCATTGCCACCCCGGGGAGGCACAGGGGGGGCATTGAGCAGGCGGCACTCCTCCTTCACCTGCAAGCAGAAGGCCATGACTCCACGCCCTGTCCCAAGCAGTGGACTCTCCTAATCCTCCCTTTCCCAAGCAGCTGGGCAAGAAGGGTGTCTGGGCCTGACACTTTGCCACGAGACTGCCTTTGCCTTACCTCCAACTACTCACCCACCCCACCCCTGGTAGCCTCTCCAGCCTGTGTCACTCTGAGAGAGCCCACATACACCATCTCCCACGGCTTTGGAAATCCATCGTGAGTGTAAGAGAATACAGAAGTAGATCAAAACAGGTTAGTCAACCTAGTCCCTTAAGGAAAAGGAAAGTGGGGGGCGCCTGGGTGGCTCAGAGGGTTGAAGCCTCTGCCTTCGGCTCGGGTCATGATCCCAGGGTCCTGGGATCGAGCCCCGCATCGGGCTCTCTGCTTGGTGGGGAGCCTGCTTCCCCCTCTCTCTCTGCCTCTCTGCCTACTTGTGATCTCTGTCAAGTAAATAAATAAAAACTTAAAAAAAAAAAAAAAGGAAAGGAAAGTGGTATTGACAGGGAGAAGAAAGGGAAGGACAAGTATCTGCCATTTGTACCCTTTTTTTATAGGTCAAATACTCAAAGTGGACTCTCAGGGCTGTTAATAGCTATAGTCCATTTCTGTGGACAAGTATGGTTGGGAAGTTCTGCATTAGGCATAAACAGGGTTCCTTGGTGCAGGACTTCTCAGAGCCTTTAATAAACCAAAGTTCTGTGGCTCCAAAGTGAGGAGGGAGTGAGCTAGGAATCATCACTACATATTTGTAAATTTATTCCATCATGGGACCAGTCTTTTCACTGGACAACTTAAAGGATTCCTGTTCTGTGGGACCTTCAGGGCCCGTCCCAAATTCTTTCAAGCTAGAGACCTACTAGCATCTTTGTCTCCAGAATTTCCAGTGCCACAGTCTCCAGCATCCTTTACTACAAATATGCTCCTAAGTCTTTCCCCTTGTTCTTCTCCCCTTCTCCTGCCCACCCCCCATCCCGTCACACACACTCCAGGGGCTGGAGCCTGGGGCTCAGGAGAACTTGCCTCTGGCTGGCCACCTCCGTCCCCCGAGGAGAGCGAGCCCCCAGCTCGGCTCCTTGCCTCCCACCCTTCCCGCCTACATCGCGGCCACTCACCGCCTCGGACTTGGGGGGGACGGGAGGCGGCGGTGCCTCAGGCTCCAGGCGGGATGGCCCCGGGGCCGCGAAGGAGATAAGGTCGGGCCCCGGGGCCGGCCGCACCCGGCCCTCCGAGAGGCCTTCGACAGCCTGGTGCGTCCACAGCTCCTCATAGGGGATCTCCGCGGGCAGAGCGGCGGGATCCGGGGCGCCGGCCCAGTCCGGGCTCACGTACTCCTGGTCGCCGTCGCCGGGCGGGCCGGGGGCGCGCACAAGGGGTGGGGCGCGCGGGGGCGCGGGCAGGCAGAGGCGCGCGCGGCGCGGGCTGGCGCAGTCGTCGGTGAGTTCGGCCGGGGCCTCGCGCACCGCCGTGGAGTACTCGTCGGGGTCGAAGCGCTCGCGGCAGTAGGAGGCGCTGTCGCGCACCAGGCGCTCCACGCGCGGGTCCCCGGCTAGCAGGCCCTGCGGCAGCGCGAAGCGCGGCGTGTCGGTCAGCAGCAGGAAGTGCAGCGGCGCCGGGCCCTCGCGGCGCAGCGCCAGCCCCAGCACCACGGTCTTGGAGATGATGCTGACCAGCTTGTAGCAGTGGCCCTCCCGCACCGGGTGCAGGTCGTAGGGGTTGCGCGGCGGCCGGCTGGGCACCAGCACGTTCACTGGGAGCCGCACGCGCTCGATGATGGCGCGCACGGTGTGCTCGCCCTCCTGCATCTGCAGCTCCAGCGGGCTGCGCGTGCTGAAGCGGCCCTGGCACTGGAAGGGCAGGCTCAGGCTCTCGTTGGTGCGGTGGTTCATGCAGATGAGGCAGGGCATCTTGCCCTTGATGGCCCTGGTGCTGCCGCCCGTGGCCCCCGCACCCCCGGGGCCACCGCCGCCGCCGCCCACCCCGGCCAGCGCCCCGGCCCGGCCCAGCTTGCGCAGCAGCGTGGTGAAGCGCGAGCGCTCCTTGGTGGTCTTGGCGCACAGGATCTCCGCCTGGCCCATGAGGGTGAGCTCGTCGCCCGCGTGCAGCGTGAAGTTGTACACCTCGCTGTCCTCACTGAATTCGCCCGACACCACCTGCGGAGCCCAGAGACGCGGGGAGGCCTTAGCCAGAGCCCCAGGGAAAGCCGCCCTTTGCAGAGCGAGCGTTCTCCGGGCTGAAACCTGATCAAGACCACTGGACTGGGGGGTCGGGGATGCGCCTTCCCTCCTGGAGAGGCCCCAGAGCAGCTGTGCAGCCTTGAATGAGCTACCTCTGGGGCCTTCACTGCCTCCCGTAGTAACTCTCACTTGAAAGGTCTGCTGTATGTAAAGTGACATACTGGGAAAATATCCAATAAATGAGAACTTGTATTATCGTTATCTTTACAATTTCGGCAGTAATAATGCTCCATCCACTCACTCAACAAGGCTACTGTGAAGAGAAATGAGTTGACGGATAAGGGTTGGTAAACAGTAAAGGGTGATCTGTACACAAGCGGGGGACTGTCAGTACTGTGTCCCCCTCACCCCCCCAACAACCACTACCCCTACACCAGTGGATGCTAGGACAGGCTGCCCTGAAGGCCTCCAAGTCAGGGCATGATGCTTCACACACACTTACTCCTGCCTCACCCCTTTCCAGAAAGTTCTGCAGGCCAGGGTCATTCACCTAGCTCTCCTGATATGGTCCTATCAGGCCAAATGCTGTCAAGGAGCTGCCAGGAGCCACACTGACACCTTCTGCCTAAGGGCAACCCTCCAACCAGCGTCGGGGCACCCTGCCTGGTGTGGCAAGGACTGACCTTGACACTGAAGGTGATGGCTTCCATCACAAAGATGCGGTCAGGGAAGACGCTGGCCACCTCCTCCACGCTGCTGAAGTACCTCACTGGCTCCCGCACATCCCGGGCCTGCTCCAGGAGCTTGAACTTTCCTGCAAAGGAGAACACAGGCTGCTAGGGCAGGCCTTCCTGCTAGTCCCTTCCTGCCACACTCATCTCAGCCAGTCCCACTGGAACTCCAGCAGGCAAGAAGGCAGCTTTGCATTAGCAGGAGGCGGGAGATGCTGGTCGGTTGGCTCAAGGGCGAACGCGAGCACAGACTTAGCATCTAGCACCACAGGGAGGGCTTGCGGGTGGGTGAGGAGGTTAGTGGCTGCCCGCCCAGAGAAATCCAAATGCAGAGAGGCAGCTGAGCACTCGCACACAGAGCTGGCCTCTAGCCCAGCATCACCGTGGCACTGGAGACGCTGGCTTCTGGCTTTGTCCCAGCTCCACTTTGACTTGCTCTGACCCTAGACGAGTCCCTTCCCTTCTCTGAGCCCTCATCTGAGGGTGCTGGAGCAGGAAATTTGGGGCCCTGTCCCGATCTGGAATCCAGTACCTTGGGTGGCTGTGGCATGCACACCGCTGCACTGGGCAGACCAGGGGCTCAGCCGTAGGCCTTGGAGGCCCCAGAATCACTGCTCAGGCCCCAGCTCTGTTCTCAGACCCTGCCCTGGTCCAACATCCAGCCACACTGTCCCAGAGGCCTCTGAACTGAGCCCAGCAAAATCCCCTCCCGCAGAGGAGGCCTTCCAAGCCTGAAGTCCAGGGCGGCTTTGGCTGGCTCAGCGGAGGCCCCCAGTAGACACGGACTTTCAAAGGAGGTGGCTAATCCATGAAGCTGACAGCCTTGTGTAAACGGTCACACCTCACTGGCCACACACGTGTTATGTGCCCACCTACTTGAGCACAAAGACGGGCTGTGAAACTCCCAGACATGCGGACAGATGACCTCTTCTCAGACCTTCCACAGACAGAGGGGGATCTCGGGTGAGGGGACAATAGGCCAAGGGGAGATGAGGTGGCTCTTTAGCTTCCACAGTCTTCCTGGGGGTTGCTGC
This sequence comes from Lontra canadensis, assembly GCF_010015895.1. Classification (NCBI taxonomy): domain Eukaryota; kingdom Metazoa; phylum Chordata; class Mammalia; order Carnivora; family Mustelidae; genus Lontra; species Lontra canadensis. Next base: position 20,027,200 of record NW_022631026.1, on the reverse strand, counting down.
CATCACGGCCCAAGCATGTATTTGTTCTACCAACAGCTATGGAGCACCCTCTGTGTGCCAGACGTTGGGCTAGACCCGACAGAGGGTGCAAACCTAGGGACTTTGACAGAGTGGGCATGACGGTGAGCACCCAGGGCTGGCGAGCGGGGACCTGGAACTAGAGAGCCAGAGGACCACGGACTTAGAGGCAACCTGCCTGGCAGCCCGAGGGGAGCTTGGGAATGAGAAGAGTTTAATGGAACAGACCACGCACACAGAAGGGCTGGCATGAACCAGACCAAGTCGCAAGGGCAGACTGCTGCCCGATGCGGGGAGTCCCTGTGGCCTGGACTTAAGGGGAAGACAGCAGAGGACGCAGCACCCACGTGATGAAGAGCTCTGAATGCCAGATTAAGGCGGAAGGATTATCCTGAAGCTCAGGAAAAAATGAGCTCTTGGCTTTTTGGCTTTTCGCCTAAGTTCGACCCCAATGAGATCAAAGTTTTATACCTGAAGGGCTCCAGTGGGGAAGTTGGGGCCATGTGTGCTGGGTCCCCAAGATGGGCCCCCTGGTTCTGTCTCCAAACAAGGTGAGTGAGGACTTCACTCAGGCCAGTGGTAAGGAAGACAGTGACACTGACCATTCAGGACAGAAAGGCCCAGATTGAACTCGTGCCTCTGCTCTGATCATCAAAGTCCTCAATGAACCGCGAAGAGACAGAAGCAGAATGACCAGAATCACAGTGGAAACATCACTTTTGAGGAGTTGTCAACACTGCCTCACAGAAGTGGCACACGTCTTTAGCCAGAGAACTCTCTGGAACCATTTAAGAGATCCTGGGATCTGCCCAGTCTGTAGGTGGCAATGTTGATGGTTGCCACCTTTGTGACATCATAGATGGCAACAACAGGGGTGCAGGAGAATACCCCACTAAGAACCAGAAAGGAAAGTATTTCGATAAAGGGTCATCTGAGCCTCCGAAAGGAAGGAAGGGAAGGAAGGAAGGAAGGAAGGAAAGGAAGGAACAAAAAGAAGGAAAGAAAGAAAAGGAAGGAAGAAAAAGAAATGAAAGCAATTATAGTGTTTTGAGCAAGGAAATGCCAAGATCCAAGTTGAGCTCTGTAAATAAAGTGGGGCAGCCGGTCACGTAAACCAGCAGTGTCCGTGCTGCAGGGGGGCCGGGACAGCAGCTGGGGGAAGAGCGAAATTGAGCAGACTGCATCGAGGTCTGCAGAAGGAAGACTGGTGGTGGATGAGGAGGAGGCAGGGGAGGAAAGGACTCGGGCCACCAGCCGCAGCGCAAATGGAGCTGGCAAAACAGACGCTTCATGCCAGACAACAAACGGAAGGTTGCTGGAGGGAGGTGGGCAGGGAATGGGTCAGACAGGTGACGGGGATTAAGGAGGACACTTGTCCTGAGCACCAGGGGTTGTATGTAAGCAATGAATCCCTAAATACTACACCTGAAACGAATATTACACTGTATGTAAACTGAAATTTAAGTTACAACTTGAAACTACAAGAAAGAAAAAAAAAAAATGGAGCTGGCAGAGCTGCTAACTGAAACCGGGAACCCGGAAGTGACATGTTGTGGGGCGGAGCCAGTCCTGGGACCAAGGGAGGCCCTCCAGGGGTGTTGGGGGGTGCGGTGAGCATTCTGGGGCAGGGCTTGGGGACTCCCGGTCAGAAGTACAGACTGAAGGTCACCAGCCCATGGGAGGAGGGAAGAGCAGAGATCTTAACCCCCTGGGAAGACTCTTTGCAGAAAAATGCCCACAGCTGTACTCCTGGCATGAACACAAACACCATTCTGTATTCAGTGTGGGGGATCCTGGATTCCCCAAAACCCAGCCGGAATCCCAGACCTCCCCAGTGCTGGGTAGGAAGCACAGAGGGCCAAGCACGGAGTCCATGAGCATCTAGAAGCAGGAAAGAAGGGAGAGCGGAGAAAGAGAAGGGCGAGTGCCCAGGAGAAAGCTGGGAAGGGAGTCCTGCCCTGACCACTCTGAGACCCTCCTAAGATGTGCCACAGCCCTTGAAGGCAGCAGGGGTGTCGTGGGGACCGGTCTGGCAAAGAAGGTCAGAGGTCAGGTGGTGGGAGTTGGGGGAGTGCTGCCCCTCCCTCACTGGGACTCCATCCCCCCACACACACACAAGCCCCCCCACCCCAAGCAGCCATGCGGGGCCAAATGCCCACTGCCCCCTGTGGTGAGAGCTGGAGCCAAGTCAGGGCTGCAGCCCAGGGAGGATGTGGCTGGTGGATCGATGTAACCATGGTAGCCAGCACCCCCCAACCCTCCACCGCAGCCTGGGCCCAGCACCGGTCATTACTTCAGGAGGAAGGAAGGAAGGGAGCCCTCCCGGGACTCAGGCGCTAGCCCCTGGAAGCCTTTACTCCCCCTGCAGCCTCCTCTCCAGCCTTCCCCTGCCTGAGACGCCCCGCCCCCCTGCAGGCCCCGCAGGCCCCGCAGGCCCGGGAACCTGCCCCTCTACCCCCCCCACCCCCGCAAGCCTGCCCCTGCTCCCTGCCCTCCCCTCCTAGAACACACGCATGCGGCTGCCCAGCGCCCCATCCAGCCCAAAGCAGCCCTGCTCGTCTCCCCCTCCTCCCAGCACCCGAGCCGGGCAGCCATTCCCTCAAGAATGATGGGTAAATGCACACACTTGGGGGCGGACAGACCTGGTTGTATCCCATCCCTGGCACCAACCAGCTGTGTGACCTTAGGCAAACAATTTAATCTCTGTAGGCTTCAGTTTTCCCATCTGTGAAATGGAAGCATATGGCTTAGCTCCCAGAGTGCTGACCAGAGCCACCCAGCTTCGAAGCGGGGGGCCACCTCAGAGCAGCCAGGTTCCCCCTGACTCCCCCCATGCCGGGCTGCCCTCCCCTCCCTGCCACCACCCCTCCTGCCCCTCCCAGGTCCAGAGCCACTGCCCCAGCCCAGCCCATTATTAATTCATTAGGAGGAACTGGGCTGTGCACTCAGCTTCCTCATTACTCCGCCTGCTCCTAAGGGGCCTGGCCTCCCCTCCCCCACCGAGCCACCCACTGGAAAGATGCTGATGGAGTTGTGCCTCTCCCGCAGGCCAGCTGTCACCCCATGACCACACCGTCCTCATGCACTCAGAAGCACCAAAAGACATAGGGGAAGGGCTAGGAGCCTCCCACACTAGAAGCCTCTTCCCTAGGAGGCTGTGCCTTGGTTTCCCGGATTTTTAATCACACAAATGAAATAGGACAGTAAATTCACTCTTCGGATAGTGAGGGCTTTTTCCGATTATTGCTTTTTCTCTCAAGAAGACAACCAGGGACCTCTTCCTAGACAAACACCAGATAGATCCCTAGCCTGGGAAGTTTCTAGCTTCCAAGCAGGCCTTCTCAAGGGCTCAGGACAGAACCCCAGGTCAGAAAGACACTTGAGAGAGTTTTCTCATCTTTTAAATGGGATGTGAGGACTCTGAGGATTACCAACTTCTCAGGGTTGTTGTAAAGAGCAGAAGCCTTTGTCTTAGTCCTATCTCCCTGGTTCAGAGGAGACCCAGGAAGGGCTGGGCTGGGGGGCAAGCTCCTGGAGCTCCTGGAGCCTCATGTGAGTTTAAAATGGAATAAGACTTTCTCACAGGGTGACCGTGAGGATAAAATGAGGAAATGCTCAGCTCAGTGTCTGGAAGGCAGCCATGGGCTTAAACACACAGGATCTGTGAGATCGTGGGCTCCCACAGGGGCGTCGCTGGGAGGGGGCCAGATTCCTATCCTTCCCACCCAGGCGACGACGACCCTGCATTGCCAGGGTGGTGTAAGGAAGCACCAGCCCAGGAGCGAATCTCCCTGGGTTCTAGCCCACACGCTGCTGCCCACTAGCCAGGTGACCCTGGGCAAGTCACTTCCCTCTTAAACCCTCCGTTTCATCGTGTGTAAAATACAAGGGCGATGCTTTCCTTTTCCAGCAGAATCCTTTTTTCCAACAAAATCTGCTGGAGGATATCAATATCATACATATAAAAAACAAAAGTAGTTCATGAGCATAATCTTAATTAAAAGCCTAAAATTTTAACACTAAAAAGTCCATCAATGAAAGCAATGAATTTAACACAAAAATTGGGAAGATCAGGATTGCAGTGGCCAGAGGCAGCAGATAATCAGCCCAGGCATCCCTTCGTTTCTGAAGCACTTCGGTTACACGCTACTGAGAAGATCCTGGCCACGTTCTCTCCGAGGGTCTGTACAAAAGAGGCTTCATGAGGCGGCTCGCGGTACACACCCCACATCGCTCACTGGGGTTAAGATTTGATTCACAGCAATTTGAGAGTGTGGGTATTTTTTTAATCAGTCATTTAAAATCTATTTTCAAATAAAATGTGACTCAAAGGTTTGCAACAAGAAAACCAGGACTCCCCAGAACAGTATGAAAACCACTGGACCCTAACTGGCCCGTTCCAGCCAGGCCCTCGCTCTGCCCTGTGACTCCAAGCAAAGGGGGATCAGCAACAGCTTCTCCCAAGCCCCACACCCCTACCCTCCTGCCTCCACCCCCCAGTGGCTCTAGGTCATCTGTCCCTGGCTGGGCACACCTGGGTACTGTAGGGGGATGTCAATCTTGGGTCCGATGACGTAGTGGCCCTCCTCCAGAGTATGGGCTGTCACGGTTGTCCACTGACGGCAGGAGTGAATGAGCAGGATATCTCTCTCACTGACTCCCTCGGCATACTCCCCTGGGAGACAAGGGGTGAAGAGGAAAGAAAGGTAAAGCCAACAACAGGATGGGCAGAGAGAGTAAGGAGACGCACTTCTTCCTGAAGACCCTGACTGGGGACAGCTCCCTGTGATCCTGTCTAGGTCAATGCTCAGGGGACAGGCAGTTTGCCAGCTGTGGCCTCAGGGCTATGAGTCATGCCCCGTCTCCCAGGGCCCCCAGCTCCGTCTCCTGACAGGGCCCCAGCAAGCAACCCAGCCATAACCCTGAGTCCTTTACCAGCTGTCCCAGGTCCAGTGCCGCATGGGGCCCTGGCTAGGGGGGAAGTGGGAGGAGCCCCTCCCAGCAGATGAGCCAGCCCTGACCTCCAGGAGCACTTAGACCTGTGAGGAACTGAGAAAAAAGACCACCTTTGATGTTGAGTGAGAGTGTCTGGGCACTCCCAGAGGGGAGCAGCAAACTAGCTGGGGGCGGAGTGGGGATTTACGGAGCAGCAGACACTAGAGCTGGCCCACGGGCCCACCAGCAGGATTCTCAGCCCCCTAGTCAGTGCCCAAGCCAGGTGAGGAGGGCCTTGTTGGAAGCACAGACAGGGCTGGGACAGGGCTGTCTGCTGCGGGTCCCAGCTGAGGGCTCCCCCAGAGCCATACATCACTCGAGTCGGAAGAAGAGCAGGGCTTAGAGGAACGGATTCCTGCCTCTCCCATGGGCAGCCCCTTGTCACCCACTGCCCCAGGAGCCTCCTACACTCAGAGGACCTCAAAGGAGAGAGAGGAGCGTCTCAGATACCTGTGGCCCCTCTCAGAGAGGCTGTTTCTTGGCTCTCCCTTTGTCAGCCCTTCACCCTCCCAGGCTCTGGCACACAGTGATGAGGTTGGGGTGGGGGGGGGTACTTTGAGGGGGGACCTAGTTCTGGGGAGAGCTGCACTGGGGCAGAGGTGTTGGGAGGGGCCCGGGCCCAGGAGGCTCCAATCCCAGCAACGGTTTCCAGGGGAGCCGGAGGGGCTGGCCCAGCTTCCAGGAGGCCCGTGGAGCGGTCTCCTGGCTGCAGCTGGTGGGCAGAGAGGGGGTGGGGGATGCCTCCTTCCCAGCCTTCTCAGACACAACTTACTAAACTGCTACCACCCAACCAAATGGGAAGTGGTTGGTCCTGATGCCAGAGGGCTCTGGACATGGGGGGGGGCGCGCAGAACGGAGGATGTGTTCAGGTCCTTGGGGGAGGGCCTGGCTCCCATTGTGTTGGTGGGTGTCTGAGCCTTCCTCCCCAACCCCTCCCCTCCTGGGGCAGAGAAAGCTCTCCTAAGCCCCAGCCGCCCCACCTCCCTTCCACAGGGACACGGGCCACAGCCACACAGGGCACACACCAGCAGCCATGGGTCATGGTCCCCAACAGTTGAGCCAGTGCAGCCACCTGGCCCAGTGACAGGAGCTCGTCACGCCACTGACACAACTCAGTCCCACAGCCCCACAAAGGGGACTTTCCCAAATGCATAGGCATTCAAGGACCTTTAAGACTTCAAGACACACTTTTGTTCACATAGTCACACTCATGGTCACCACAGCGATAGCCACCACGGTCACAGACACCCAGACCATTCACTCATCCATTGGGTAAGTCCACAATTTTTACTCGGTAGGATGTCTTCCTTCCAGGAGGCTGCAGCCCAGCCTTAGGACAATAAACTATGACAACCAGCACACAGGACTCAAGGCAAGGGTGCCAGAGGGGTCATGGGAGTCCCAAAGAGGCCTGCCCAGACTGGGGAGCTCAGAAAAGACCCCCAGGAGGGAGTGATGCCAAAGAGGATGTGTGGGAAGTGGCCAGGCAGAACCGAGGGCCCGCTTAGCCCATTCACAGGCAGACACATACAGCCTTGATGCTGACACGGAGGGTCTCGGGAATCACACGTTGACGACCCAGAGGACAAGACTTTGGGCTGCTGAGCAACCTGTCCAACGGTGACGGCCCGGCCCCGGCCCCGACGCCGCCACGGAGCATGCCCAAGAAACACGCTGATGCTCACAGTGCCTACTCCTTGCGGCCTCGGGTCGGAGGAGGGGCTGCGGGCCCCATGGAGAGGAGAGGAGAGGAGCCTGTGGCCGCGGGCCCCATTAGCATTCAGGGAAGCGAGTGTGCCAACGCGGGCCAAACCCCTATTCTTCTCACACACAAAACCCCCGGCCTGGCTGCCAGCCCCGACTCCCGCCCCTCCTCCAGCCGAGCAGCTCCCCTTCCTCCAAACGGTCCCCTCATTCCGTGCAGCCTCCAGGAGTCCCCTTTCGGGCCCCCACGCACAGTCCCATCAGCGGAGCACCCGGGCCTCTGGGAAGTGGGGCAAGACGTGGGGGAGGGCCGGGGACCCAGGGGCACGCCCGGCGGGAGGGCCAATCATTCGGGTCTCTCCCCGAGGTGGCCTGCCCGCCTGGGGCCGCACACAGCTCCCCAGGACACGAAAGGAAGGTGCAAGAAGGGACCCAAGAGGGGTCAAGCAGGGCTGGGGGCGGCGGCGGTGGGAAGACAGAGACCGAGGCCCAAGGGATGCAGGAGGATAGAGGTGAGAGGCGGGAGACAAAGGGACAGAGGGGGCGCGGCCCGGGCGGGGGGGTCTGAGAGCAGCGGCGAAAGGGATGCACCGACGGGGCGGGCACGGGGCCTCCGCTACGCTTCGGGTTCTATCTGGCCCAGAAAACTCTGTCCCGGCCCGGCCTCAGTGCCTGTCTCGGTTTTCTGTCCCGGTGCCCGTGCGCAGGGCCCAGGAGGCGGTGGACCCTGGGCTCTCGGGCTCCGGGTCTCCAGGGAAGGCGCACCGGGAGCTGCGCGGGACCGGCGCTGGGAGCGGGAGGGCAAGGGCCACATCCTCACGGTTCCCTCCCCCACACCTGTCCGGAGAGTCTCCGATGTCCCCGCGGACCCCCGGCCGCCCTTCCCAGCGGCCCGGTACCTGGCCCGAGGCAGGCGAGCGTGGGCAGGCGGCAGCGGCTGACGATGAGGTCGAGCGGGAAGGCGCCCATGCTCCAGCGCAGGCCGGCCAGCCCGGCCGCCAGCTTCTCCATGGCATGGGCGCCCCCGGGGCTACCGTCCCGGGACCCCCGACGGCCAGTCCCGCGCGGCCCGGGCTCGCGCGCCCGCCGCCACCTCCTGGGGCCGCCGCGGCGCTCCCCGCCTGGCGGCCCGGCCCGGGCTGCGGGAGTCACGTGGCCGGCCTCCCCGCGGGGCGCCTGCCCCCGCCCCCCGGCCCTCGCCCCACCCCCCCGGCCCGCGCCCGCCGCCAAGTCCCGCCTCTCCGCCCGGAGGGGGCGCGCCAGGCCCCTTCCCCGGGCGTCCAGGTGACAGCTCAGGACCGAGGACCCAGGCGGTCGCCCAGAACGAACAGGAAAACTCGCGGCAGCATCTCCGGGGCGGGAGGGCAGCCTCCTCTATCCCACCGAGTGCGTCTGGACCCCCTTTCCTCTCCGGGAGCCGCGCCTCTCCTCGCCCCCTCGTGCCGCCGCCGCCTACCCCGCGCCGGTCCTGCTTGGCTTCCCGAAGCTTCTGCCCGGAATAGGGCAGCTGCGCTCTCGGCCTCCCTGGCCTCCATCACCTCCAGCTTCACACGACGAGGCCGCCTCGTTAACCCCATTTTACTGATGAGCAGACTGAGGCTCAGAGAGGCCAAGTGGCAGCTCGGCTTGCACCCCGGTTTGAATACAAAACCTACCGCCTTCCCCGGTACTCGCCCCCTGAGCCCCCACTAAGGGGCACTTGCGAGCTCCCAGCGCCCTGTAACCGATTCTCCCGAGTCCCATGGGCCGGGGGGCTCCAGCACACACACAGCACGCCACGCACACCCGCTCCGGTTCTCCGCGTAAGACGACCGAGGTTCGAGCTGGGGACCGGAGCTTCAGGTTTCGCTCTCATGGTCCTTTTTCTCATTCCCTTAAGGGGCTCTTCCTTTTGTGCTGTCCGAGCCTACTCCTTCCGACCCCACGTGGCTCCCGCGCAGGAGCTCCTCGTGGGAAGCCCTTTCCAGAAGCCGCGGTGTCTTCAGCCGGGCGGCGCTGCGGGAGGACCTCCTTGGCCCTCCGTGTGTCTGCGGCGCCTCCTGCAGGTGAGCGGGGACCCGTGCACGCCTGCCGAGGGTCTGTGGGCCGCGGAGAAGCAGGCCTTAGCCCCTAGATGGGTCCTTAAAGGGCTCCACGGACTCTAGTCTTAAGCCTCCCAAGCCAGGGAGAGCCCCACACACGTGCATGCAAGCCCTCTCTTCCAGGGGACCGACCTCCCACATCGTGTGACCTGAACCCCGTGAGCGGTGGCACCAGGGAAGATAACAACTTCGCAGTGCAGAGATTTCAGGTCACCTGTTCCATCTTTTGCAGAGGACAGCAAGGGCAACTCCAAGAGCAGAAGGGCCCGGCTCCAAAATAGCAAAGCAGGAAAGTGACTGGGAGGCCCGGCCCTCCGGTGCTGACTCCATAACCAACTCCCCCACCAACGCCCAGCCCAGCTGAGCCGGCACCCAAGGACCTGAGCAGCTGGCCCTTGGCCTTGCTCTTCCTCCAGCGCCTGCAGTTGTGTCTTGGGGTAACCCAGATGGTCTGTGGGGGTGGGGATGAGTTTTCTCCCTGGGAAGTGGCCAAGAGGAAGGCAGAGCAAAGAGAAAATATAGGTGTCTAAGGCAGGCATGGAGGGTGGGAGGCAGGAGGATGAGGAAGTGGAAAGAAGCCAGTGGCTGAAAGGAGCCTGAGTCACTTTGTCTTTCCCTGCCCCGCAGGCTCTCCTGAGTAGAGTGACCCCATCAGCTGTGATCCAAAGGAGGACACTCAGAGTGTAGAAGGGGCTCTGCAGAGCAATAAGCATAAACCAGACTCTAGGACAGCGGGTGCAAACCAGGACTGGGCCCTGTGGTCACCCTGTCTCAGAAGGATGCCTCTGAGCGAGGTTTCTCTGGCTCGGCAGGAGCTCCCCCCGACTCACCCCAGCTCTAGGCCTTAGTTTCCAGCTCTGGGCCTCCATCCACCCCGCAGGCCTTCCGTTTCAGCAATCACACCTGCATTCGCTCTTCTTTTACCTTTTACCCCGGCTAAGGAAATCACCTTTCACCTGGTGCCCCAACCTGGAAATCTCCTTAACCCTACTTAAATCCACCTGGTCCCCAAGTCCTGACGATTCTGCTTCTGTGGCATGTGTCCTATGGAGCTCTTCCCCCTCTCCAGCCCTGCTTGTCTCCGCCTGACTTCAGTTCCTCCTCCAGTCTTCTCTCCCTGACGCCAAAAGCCCGGTCTACAGTTCTGGGTGGGGGCTGAGTCAGGGACCACACAGGTGTGAGACATCAGGCAAAACCACCTAACTGTCTGGACCCACTTCCTAAATGTTGTCGAGTTCCAGAACCTCTCCAGGGCTTTTTAGGGCTTGGCAAACCTCCAGGGACTGGACACAAGTGCCCAGATACAGAGGTCCCTGGATTTGCTTGGGGCTCAGGTGCCACGTGGGAAGGAATTCAGTGTCACTTAGAGCCTGAACTTCTTAGAGCTTAGGCAGAAGTTTCTGGAAGATGGCTGGCGGGACAGAGAGCCAGAAAGCACGGTGAGGTAGGAAGATGGGCCGGTAGAAAAAGCCTCTGGATCAGGAAGTGAGAGAGCCAGGGGGCCTGGGTGGTGTATGAAGCCGTGTCTGAGCTCTTCCCAATGGAGAGTGTGGGATGGGCTGAGACGGAGAGGCCAGGGCTGCGGCACTGGGATCCCAGCTGCTCTCTGGTGGTGTGGCTGCAGGAAGAAGGTGACTCCCTACTGGGTGGAGGGGAGGACACGTGAGATGTCAGTGGTGTGGAGGAGGGGGCGGGGAGGGGCTCATAGCCCTGGCAGAAGTCCACTTTTGGCGCAGTGGCAGAGTTTAGTCCAGCAGCCCATGAGTGGGGCAGAGCGGTCAGTGGAGTAGAAAGATGGCCAAAGTGGCCAGCACTGGCCAGGGCTGTGTGTGAAACAGCCCCGCCCCACCCCATCTAGAGGACAGAGTCTACTCTGAGTCCATGAACTTCAGGGGGCCAGAGAACACCAAGATAAGCACCTCTGAGAATTCTAGGAAATACTGTAGCCAACATTTTATTCTAGAAAATTCAAAACGTACACAAAAGCAGAGGTAAGACTCTTATGAATCCTCCATGTAGCTCTGTGCCCCTGCTTACTCCTCTTATTAATTTTTTAAAAAGGTTTAACCCGGGGCGCCTGGGTGGTTCAGTCGGTTAAGCATCTGCTTTCAGTTCAGGTCATGATGCCAGGGTCCTGGGTCAGGCCCTGTGTTGGGCTCTATACGCTCTATACGCAGTGGAGAGCCTACTTACCCACCCACCCCCCATGCTCTCTGTCTCTCTCACTCACTCGTGCTCTATCTCAAATAAAATCTTTGGGGGAAAAGATTTTATTGAGATATAATTCACATACTGTGCAATTCACCTACTTAAAGTATACAATTTAGGGACACCTGGGTGGCTCAGCTGGTTAGGTGTCTGCCTTTGACTCGGGTAGTGAGCCGGAGGGCTCAGTTGGTTAAATCTGCCTTCAGCTCAGGTCATGATCTTGGGGTCCTAGGATCGAGCCCCGCATCGGGCTCCCTGCTCTGTGAGGAGCCTGCTTTTCCCTCTGCCTGCTCTGCCTGCCGCTCCCCCTGCTTGTGTTCTTGCTGACAGGAAATGAATAAAATCTTTAAAAATAAAATTCAATGTTTTTGGTGTATTTGCCATATTGTGCCATAAATATGATTTGTATCTGGCCTGGGCAACGGAGGCAAACTGTACTGTTATTAGGTGTTTCTAAGGCAAATGTACCACGGCATGCCACACACCCATTAGAAATAATGCTTATGAAAGAATCGTAATGATTTGGGGAAATCCTCATTGTATAGGGTTAATGTAAAAAAGCCAGGATAAGGGGTGCCTGGGTGGCCCAGTGGGTTGAGGCCTCTGCCTTCGGCTCGGGTCGTGATCCAGGGTCCTGGGATCAAGCCCTGTGTCAGGCTCTCTGCTCAGCTGGGAGCCTGCTTCCCCCCCCCGCCCCCGCCTGCCTCTCTGACTACTTGTGATCTCTGTCTGTCAAATAAATAAATAAAATCTAAAAAAAAAAGGATAGCATTTCAAGAATAAATGAACTAAAAAAAAAAAAACCGTCAAAGGGAACAAGCTCTAATTTTTTTTTTAAAGATATCATTTATTTATTTTTACAAAAGAGAAAGAGAAAGCGAGCTTGGCCACAAGAGGAGGGGAGGGGCAGAGGGAAAAGCTGACTCCCCACTGAGCAGGGAGCCGGATGCGGGAATCGATCCCAGGACTCCAAGATCATGACCTGAGCTGAAGGTAGATTTAACCGACTGAGCCACCCAGGCATCCTGCCCTAATGTTTAAAGGTCATGGAATAAATGATACTGTTTCTCTAATTTTTAAAATATTATCCAAAATTTTATATAGTGAAGAGGCATTTATCTGGTAAGTAGAAGCCAGTTTAAACTTTGCAGATGAGGGAGTAGAACATGATGGAATCTGAGGCCCTGCCTGCCTCCAAGATTCTGGGGTTTGAATATTCTCCAAGCAGTCAGCCCGCTGCCCACCAGAGAAGCATCCCAGCCGGCCCGTCCCCTGGGGGGTGCGTGAAGGCCTGCCTGCTGGGAGAGAGGGTTCTGGGCATAGCAGGGCCTCCAAAGCAGGACACAGCCAGCTTGCTTCCTCACGGGGCACCCAGGGAGATCACCTTCTTGTGCCTCATTCCATCAGTTTTCTTTAATAAAATAAATTCTTTCAAAAAAAAAAGACATTCGTTCATTACTTCTTTATTGCAAATTTAGGCATTTATTACTTGCACTCAACACTCGTAACTTTTCGACAATTTATTTGGAATTGTCTTTTTTAAAAAGATTTTATTTATTTATTTGACAGGCAGAGATCACAAGTAGGCAGAGAGGCAGGTAGAGAGAGAGAGAGAGAGAGAGAAGCAGTCTCCCCGATGAGGAGAGAGCCCAATCCCACAACCCTGGGGTCATGACCTGAACTGAAGGCAGAGGCTTAACCCACTGAGCCACCCAGGCACCCCTGGAATTATCTTTTATTTCACTCACAATTACTAAGTAATTTCCACGGACATATAGTATTAACTAACACATAAGAATTTTTTTTCAAAGATTTTATTTATTTATCAGAGAGAGAGAGAGAGAGCGTGCGCACAAGCAGGCAGAGGCGGAAAGAGAAGCAGGCTCCCTGCCGATTAAGGAGCCCGATGCGGGACTCAATCCCAGGACCCTGGGATCATGACTTGAGCCGAAGGCAGTGACTTAACCGACTAAGCCACCCAGGCATCCCAACACATAAGAATTTAAATAAAAACTTTAAACAAAAAGAATATTTGGGACGCCTGGCTGGTTCAGTTGGTAGGACACATGACTCTTGATCTTGGGTTGTGAGTTCAAGTCCCATGTTGGGTGTAGAGATTACTTTTTTTAAAAATCTTTAAAAAAAAAAATATATAGCAGTCCCAATGAGTGACTCCAGCTATGCCATCATATTCAAAATTGTGATTGTCCTCAGATGTCTGTCAGCTGGCAATTTTTTCAATTGTTCGTTGCTACTGTACAGAAATACATTTGATTTGTATATATTGTTGTCCTTCAACCCTCTTAAATTCACTTACCAGTTTTTGTATCTATTTTTGTAGAGTCCTAGGAACTTCCTTTTTTCTTAAAGATTATTTGTTTATTTGACAGAGAGAGAGAGACACAGTGAGAGAGGGAACATAAACAGGGGCAGAGGGAGAGGGAGAAGCAGATCTGGGGCCTCGATCCCAGGACCCTAGGATCATTACCTGAGCCAAAGGCAGATGCTTAATGACTGAGCCACCCAGGTGCCCCATCCTAGGAATTTTCTATGCCCATGATAATGTTGTCTCTATAAAAAAAAAAGACCATTTTATTTCATCGTCTTCAATCTGTATTCCTTTTATTTTGTGATAACTACACTGGTGAGGACCTCCAGTCCTCTGTTGAATCGGAGAGGTAAAAGCAGACATCTTTGTCTTGTTCCTGATTTTCTAGGAAAGTCTTTCATCTTTTACGATTGAGTAGGATGTTAAATGTGGGGATTTTGTAGGTGACTTTAATTGGGACAAGGAAGTTTGTTCTTATTCCTACCATTTTATTGTTTTCTGTTTGTCTCTATTTTTTCTTCCTCTGGTCCTTCCTTTCCTGCATTCTTTTTTTTCCCTTTTAATCTATTTTATTTTTCCTATTTTTTTTCTTTTTTTAGCTATACTTCTTTCCACGGTGTGTGTGTGTGATTCTAGGGATTACATTATTTTTCACTCATGTTTTCCCAGTACTGCTTCATACTAAATGTAGGAAAACTTGAAATGTATAAATCCATCTATCCCCTCTCCAATATACTATAGTGTGAAATGGAGTCCAACTACCTATATCTTATTAACCCCAAAGACAGTATTGTCACTTTTTTTTAAGATTTTATTTATATATTTGAGAGAGAGCACAAGTGGGGGGAGGCGCAGAGGGAGAGGGAGAAGTGGGCTCCCTGCTTAGCAAGGAGCCCAACATGGGGCTCAATCCCAGGGCCCCGGGATCATGACCTGATCTGAAGGCAGACCCTTAATGAGCTGAGCCAACCAGGCACCCGACAGTGTCATCACCTTTACTTTAAAGAGTCATACATATAATAATGAAATTAAGAGGAAAATAACAGACCCTTTGCAGGTACCCACTGATGGTCTTTATTCCTCTCTGAGGATCTAAGATTCCATCCGGTATTATATCCCTTCAGCCGGTAGGAATTTCTTTAGCAATTATTGTAGTGAGAATCTGCTAGCCGTGAGTTTTCTTCTATCTGAGAATGCCTCTTTTACTTATTCTTGAAGGATGTTTTCACTGGATACAGAATTCCTAGTTGTTACGTTTTTCCCCAGCATTTAAAGAGATCCTTTTACTTTTTTTTTTTTTAGATTGTATTTATTTATTCGAGAGAGAGAGAAAGTGAGAGAGAGAGAGAGAGCACGAGAAGGGGAGGGTCAGAGGGAGAAGCAGACTCCCCGATGAGCAGGGTCCCTGCAGGACTCGATCCTGGAACTCCAGGATCATGACCTGAACTGAAGGCAGTTGCTTAACCAGGTAAGCCGCCCATGCACCCGAGATCCTTTTACTTTATTTGGTATTTATAGCCCACTCTCTAGGGGCTTACTTTAACAGTTTTTAGGTTTGTGTGTGTTAAATACAGAGGTGTTTGTTTTGTTTTGTTTTGTTTTTTCTGTGTAAAGTTGCTCTGGCGGGATCTTACTCAACTATTACCAGAAGCAGATGTGTCACAACTTTATTTTCCAATTAGACTCTTTTTTTTTGAAAAAAGTTAAACCTGTAGGAAAGTTGCAAGAATATTACAACAAACTCCCCTATGTCCTTTCCTGGATTCACAATATAATATCTATTATTCCTTTTTTTCTCAACCATTTGAAAGTAAGTTCCAGATATCATGCCACTTTGCTTGTAAATTCTTCAGTGTGTTTTTCCTAAGAACTGGGACATTCTCTTATACAGCTAGAATTCAATCCTTAAATTCAGGAAATTTAATATTAGTACATACGATTCAGTTCATATCTAATTTTTATTATCCCAGTATTGTCCATTATACTTTACAGAGTTTTGTTTTGTTTCCCAAGGTGAATGAATCTAGGATCTAGGAGCATGCGTTGTGTTTCGTTGTTACGTCTTTGGTCTCATCTAGAACAGTTTCTCAGCCTTTGTTGAACTTTTAAGAAATTGACACAATTCTGAAGACTATGGACCATGCATTTGCTCTGTAGAATGATCAGCTTTGGCTGCTGCATCACTGTCAGGAAGACTCAGCACATCGCGTTAGGAGACAGGTGATGTCTGTTTGTCCCATTTTTTTGTGATGTCGACGCCGACCACTTGGTTAAGGTGATGTTCACCAGGTGTCCCCACTAAAGGCACTTTTTCCCCCGCTTTGTGATTAATGAAGAATTGGTGGGAAGACGTTTGGCTGGGTCAGCATCCTATTCCCAGCGCACGTGTATCCCATTATAGCATCCATCGCTGATTCCTGCTTGAGTGAATTATTACTGTGATGGCTGCCAAATGAGGATTTTCTACATCTATCATTTCCACATTTACCAGTCAGCATTCCACTGTAATGAGGTGCTTGCCCTCCCCCTCCCTTTATCGATTAACAATTCATGAATTCTACGTTCTTCATTTTTGTGACACACTGTCCTATATTTGACAATGGGAGCACCTTGCAGCTAGTTCTTCTGGTTCACTGTCAGGATTCCATAGTTCTCTGGAATCTTTCTAACTTTCTGGAACATTCGAATGTTCCGGGGCCATCCTGCACAATCCCTGCCCAGCCCAAGAATGGAATCAGCCATTTCTTCCAGGACTACTGTTTCCTTAGAGTGATTTGTCAGCTGTGCTCCAGGCAGCTCTATCTGTCAAGTCTGGGGGAGAGACGATCATTAGAGTTGAAAACAAGTAAGAAGCTCGTGTTGTCATCTGGGGGAAATGCGCCCACAATCCTGTCCACCTGCTGCACACCTCTGTGGAGGGAACACCATGATCACTGCCCTCCCTGCTGGCAGGTGGCATAGACCAAAGAACAGTCTGGAAGTCTTTCCTACTGCTCATGGTTGGAGCACCATATGGGTACTGTCACCATGTGTTCTTATAAAAAGCTGAGACATGTCGGAAGAGCAGGGAACTCTTGATCTCAGGGTTGTGAGTTCGAGCCCCATGTTGGGTGTAGATTACTTGAATAAATATAACTTTAAAAAAAATTTTTTTTTTAAACTGAGCCGTTCATAAGGACATTTAAAAACTGAGTGCCGGGGCGCCTGGGTGGCTCAGTGGATTAAGCCTTTGGCTCGGATGGTGATCTCAAGGTCCTGGGATCCAGCCCCGCATCGGGCTCTCTGCTCAGTGGGGAGCCTGTGTCTCCCTCTCTCTCTGCCTGCCTCTCTGCCTTCTTGTGATCTCTGTCAAATAAATAATAAAAATAAAATCTTAAAAAAAAAAAAAACTGAGTTCCATGTGTTGACTCTCAGCCCTCATTCAAATCAGGGTATAACACTGTGATAGTTTCATTTTTATATGTCCTTGACAATTAAGAAGAGTTAAGATTTTCCTTCTTATTTCTGTGGTGTGAATTATGGGATCACTTAGAACACCACAAGATCTAAAAGAACCACAATATGATTGGCTTTTGCAATTTACCAAATATAGCTGTTATTGCAAAAGAAAATGTGGAGGGGTAACCCGCTGGCTCAGTTGGTAGAGCATGTGACTCTTGATCTCAGGGTCATGAGTTCAAGCCCCACAGTGGACATAGAGCTCACTGAAAAAATAAATAAATAAATAAGAAAATGTGGAAAGGAGACTTTTCAAGGCAATTTCTTGGCATGTTTCTATTTTATCATAAAAAGAGAGTACTGTAGGGCGCCTGGGTGTCTCAGTGGGTTAAGCTGCTGCCTTCAGCTCAGGTCATGATCTCAGGGTCCTGGGATCGAGTCCCGCATCGGGCTCTCTGCTCAGCAAGGAGCCTGCTTCCCCCCACCCTCTTTCTGCCTGATAAATAAATAAAATCTTTAAAAAAAAAAAAAAAAGAGTACTGTAAGGACAAAAAGAAACGGAGGCCTAATCCTTGTCTATAGGTTGTTCCTGAAATGCTCCTTCCTAAAAATAAATAACTCGTGAAATAGTTGCTTCAGGAAACTAGAACTTTAAGTTTTGCTCAGTAGTGTTGAGCACAGTAAATCAAACCATACCTCTTATGTTTTTTTTTTAAGATATTATTTATTTATTTATTTATCAGGGAGAGAGAGGGAGAGAGTGTACAAGCAGGAGAGCAGCAGGCAGAGGGAGAAGTAGGCTCCCCACTGAGCAGGGAGCCTTTTGCGGGACTCCATCCCAGGACCCCGGAATCATGACCTGAGCCAAAGACAGAGGCTTAACCAAGTGAGCCACCCAGGCATCCCAAATTGTATATTTTTTAAGTGAATATGTTTTATTTTTAACTAAATAATGCATGTTTATCCAAAACAAACTGTTTTGACTCTAAATAGTATTTTAAGCTTAGAAAAGTCAAAAACAATCAACATGTTTAATTTTCCTTATCACCTATTTTTTTATTTTATAAAATTTCTTCTAATTAAACTTCACTCTCACTAAGACTTTTCTTTCTTTCTTTCTTTTTTTTTAAGTAAGCTCTTCACGCAGCATGGGGCTTGAACTCACGGCCCTGAGTCCTCCTGTCTACCAACTGAACCAGCCAAGTGCCCCCCCAACTAAGGCATTCTTGAATCTGAAGGTTCATTATTCTTTTCATCTCTTGTTTTTAAATGTTTTTACTTTCTCAACATGACAAGTTTCAGAATCCTTTAAAAATGACTTTACTCAAATTGTTTTCTAAAAGAGAGATTTTTGTGCTACTTGCCTTTCATACCATCCAGAACCACATTTGCCTGAATAGACATTTTGGATGGACTCGGTGTCATCTGGGCCCAAGTGACAGCAAATGAGGAAGCAAAACTGTAGAAATTGTCCAACATCTTTTGTGTGAATCGAGTTGATTTGCTGAGAATCTAACAGCTTTGCCTTTGTCTGCTGAGACAGATTGTCCAATAATTCCAGTGAAATTCCCATCTGAGCAATAAGACAACTAGATCGATGGGAGAGAACAGAGAGCCAGAAATAGACATATACAAATAGAGTCAGCTGATCTCTGACAAAAGAGCAAAGGCAATCGATGGCGAAAGAAAGAAGTCTTTTCAACAAATGGTGCTGGAACAACGGGACAGCCACGAAAAGAAAAAAGGGGGCAAGAAAAAAGGGGGGGGGGGAGGAGTCTAGGGGGCACCTGGCTGGCTCGGTTGGTGGAGCATGTGACTCTCGATCTTGGGGTTGTAGGTTCAAGCCCCACTTGGGGTATAGACATTGCTTAAAAAAAAAAAAAATCTTGAAAAAAAATAAAAGCATCTAGACACAGACCTTATACCCTTCACAAAAATTAATTCAAAATGGATTATAGATCTAAATGTAAAATACAAAAATATTTTAACACAGGAGCAAACATAAATGACCTGGGGTTGGGTGATGACTTTTTAGATACAACACCAAAAGCGCCATTCATGAGAGAAAAATTCGTGAAAGAAAAATTGGACTTCAGTAAAATTACAAACATCTGCTCTACCAATCTGAGCAGAAGACGGAGCCTGGACAATATTTTTGGCTACCACAGAGTGTCAGCTTCCTTCTCCAGATTTAACTCTTGACATTTTGCAAATTTTTAAAAAATATTTTATTTATTCATTTATTTGACAGAGAGCGGTCACACGCAGGCAGAGAGGCAGGCAGAGAGAGAGGGGGAAGCAGGCTCCCCGTGGAGCAGAGAGCCCCATGTGGGGCTCGATCCCAGGACCCTGAGATCACGACCTGAGCCAAAGGCAGAGGTCAACCCCCTGAGCCACCCAGGCACCCCTAACTCTTGACATTTTGAAGAAGGTAACAAATTCTAGGAGCTAATATATTGGCTTATATCTGAATCAGGACAGGAAAAGGAGAGCTTCCCCATTTCTGTAGGAAATGAAATTATTCCCATCACAAAAAAAGCACAACATGGTTGATGCTTTTTTAACCAGGGAAGCCAACCACAAGTTGACCCTTTCCCCTGTTCTGCCCCCTATTTGCACCAGGCTTCTCACCAGCTGGCAGCAGGGATGGAAGGCAACCACTGAGAGCCCTGAGCTTCCTGATCTAGTCAAGCCAAGAAGTTTCCAGAACTTATGGGAGAGCTCCTGCCCAGTCACCTACCTCTTGGTAAGTTGAATTGATCCTCAATGTCATGCTCCTGGCTTCACAAGTAGATTCGATGCAGAAACTCAAAACTACTGGGAAACCACTGGCTGTTACATGGATCATGAGAATTTCAAGGTTTTTAGCAAATTACATATTTCAACTTATTTGTAAGTGGACTTCTACTGAGGAAAGCATTTAATTTACTACGGAACCACTGACAAAACTAAATATGATATAATGCTATTGTTAAAAACTATGGTAACAAAAATTGTAATACATAACATAAAATTTATCGTCTTAAAGAATTTTACCATTTTGTTTTTGGGGCATCTATGTGGCTCAGTCGGTTAAGCGTCTGCCTTCGCTCAGGTCATGATCCCGGGGTCCTGGGATCGAGCCCCACATCAGGCTCCCTGCTCAGGGCGCAGTCTGCTTCTCCCTCTCCTCCTTCCCCACCACCTCCCAGCCTCACTCCCACTTATGTTCTATCTCTATTTCTCTCAAATAAATAAATACAATCTTAAAAATTTTTTTTGGTTTTTAAGTAATACCCAATGTTTGTTTCAAACTCACAACCCTGAGATCAAGAGTCACACACTCCACTGAGTCAGCCAGGCACCCCTAAAATTTACCATTTTATTTATTTTTTTAAAAGATTTTATTTATTTGACAGAGATCACAAGTAGGTGGGGTGGGGGGGGAAGCAGGCTCCCCGCTGAGCAGAGAGCCCGATGCGGGGCTCGATCCCAGGACCCCGGGATCATGACCTGAGCCAAAGGCAGAGGCTTTAACCCACTGAGCCACCCAGGGACCCCTAAAATTTACCATTTTAAAGTGTAAAATTCAGTGGTATTTAGTACATTCACAACATTGTGTAACCATCACCATTATCTAATTCCAGAACATTTTCATCACCCCAAGAGGAAACTCCACACCCATTAAGCAGTCACTCCCCAGGCCCTCTCTTCCCCAGCCCTGGCAACGAGGAGTCTACTTTGGGTCTCCAGGACTTTTCTATTCTGAACGTATCATACGAATGAATCATACACTATGTGATCTTCTGTGTCTGGCTTCATTCACTTACCCCAGCGTTTTACCAGTGTTTTCTAGGTTGATCCCTTTTGTAGCCTGTGTCAACACTTTATTTTCCAGGCTGAATAATATTCCAGGTTAGGGGTGCCTGGGTGGCTCAGTGGGTTAAAGCCTCTGCCTTTGGGTCAGGTCATGATCCCAGGGTCCTGGGATCGAGCCCCGCATCGGGCTCTCTGCTTGGCGGGGAGCCTGCTTCCTCCTCTCTCTCTGCCTGTCTCTCCGCCTACTTGTGATCTCTGCCTGTCAAATAAATAAATAAAATCTTTAAAGAATAATAACAATAATAATAATAATATTCCAGTGTCTAGACATGCCACATTTTGTTCATCCATTCTTCAGTTGACGGACATTGGGTTGTTTCTACCTTTTGGCTATTGTGGGCAGAGCTGCCTTGGCCATTCCTGTACACATTTTTTGTTTGAACACCTGTCTTCAATTAGTTTGGTTACATACTTAGGAGCGGATTTGCTGGGTCCTGTGGCAATTCTGTGTTCAGCAGCCACAAAACTGGGTTTCCATGGTGGCTGCACCATTTGACATTCCCACCAGCAGCGGACGTGGGTTCCAGTTTCTGCACCTAACCGACGCTTGTCTTGTGGTAGGTTTTTTGTGGTGTTTTTTTTTTTTCTTGTTTTTCTTATAACCATTCTAATGGGTATGAAGTGGTATCTCATTGTAATTTTGAAAAGAGAAGTTTTTTTTTAAGATTTTATTTATTTATTTGAGTGAGAGAGGGAGAGAGAGAGAGAACAAGCTGGGGCAGGGAGAAGAGAGAGGAGGAGAGAGGGAGAAGCAGGCTCCCCGCTGAGCAGGGAGCCCAATGTGGGAATGGACCCCATGACCCTGAGATCATGACCTGAGCCAAAGGCAGATGCTTAACTGACTGAGCCACCCAGGTGCCCCGAGAAAATGCTTTTTATGACTTCAACCTTTTTAAATTTATTGAGACTTGTTGTTTAGTATATATAATGCTATTTTATAAATAACACGAGTCTGTTCTATTTGCTTTTTTAAAATATTTATTTATTTGACAGAGATCACAAGTAGGCAGAGAGGCAGGCAGAGAGAGAGGAGGAAGCAGGCTCCCCACTGAACAGAGAGCCCGATGCGGGGCTCGATCCCAGGACTCTGGGATCATGACCTGAGCTGAAGGCAGAGGCTTTAACCCACTGAGCCACCCAGGCACCCCTCTATTTGCTTTTTTATGTGAATACTTATTATTACAGTACTATGGGAAATTAAATATTAATAAAAATCAGTTTTGAAAAAAGGAATTGTAAACTAATCAATTGTATAAATTTACTTCTGTGTGATACCAACTCCCATTTTGATAATATCATAGTGTATACACTTCTTACATTATTTTGTAAGGTACTGCTTTATTTTTACTACAAATATCAAGGAGTGAACATAGCCCTCATTAGGGCATGGACTTCAGAGGGAGGTAAATACCCAGATCTGGGAGTCTGACGCACCCGGGACTGAACTCAAGTTTTCCTGCCTGCTAGCTGTGTGATCGTGGTAAGTTACATAACTTTGTTGAGCTTATATTTATTTATTTATGAGCCAAATGGGGATAAGAACACATAAGTCAAGGAGTATGTCTCCTAAGTCAGGATTAGTTGAAGTCAAATAATAAAAGGTGGGTTGCAGAGCAGAGAATTCTGCTGCATTGGGTCTAGCCCCTTCTGGCGGGGAGACAAGCATCTTTGGGGATACCAATCCCTCCATGACCTTGAGAAAAATGCCTCCAGAATGTCTGCTCTGCTTTTCCCGTTCCTCACTGAGAAGTTCCCAGCAGGAAGCAGGAGCAAGAGATGGGATTCATCCATTCAGGAGACACGGAACACTCTCTGTGTGCCACAGACCTTCTACGTGCCAGAGACACAGCAGCAAATAGGACAGACAGAGCCCCTGTCCACACGGAGCTTCTATCCCAGACGGGAGGCAGGCAATCAACTACTGAACACGTAGATTTTAATATGGCAGATGGTGGGAAGCACTGGAGGAAAAAAGAAAGCAAGGGGAAAGGATAGGGAATCTAGGGCAGGGCTGGCATGGCTCCTATCCTACGTGGAGCAGCCCAAGGGGGCCTGGATGATAAGGGGACATCGGGGCAGAGACCAGAAGGCAGTGGCAGTGTGAGGGGTTCTGACAGATGAAGGATGCGTCTTTCAAATGGAAGGAACAGCGAATGCAGATGTCCTAAGACAGACTGTGGCTTGTTAGACAAGTGCTCTGAGCACTGCGTTCTGAGCCACTCCGACACTCAGAGGTCAGGAAGATGAAGACGACACCAGCAAGACTGAGGAGGACGAGGAAGGGAGGGGGCAAGAGGTGACCTGGACACCGCGAGAAGGAGGTGTTTCAGGAAGGAGGGAGACTGAGTCGACATCTCAAGAATTAGTGGCCACTCCGACCTTGGTAAGAGCACTCCTGATGGGGGTGGAAGGGATGATGCTCCAAGGAAAGTTCTAGAAGGGCTGAAGCCCAGTATACACAGCTCTTTTTGGGGACTTTTGCAGAAACCTGAGCAGAGAGATGGTGGGGGGAGTAGGAGGGGGGCTGTGGAGCCCGGCATACTTTTGCTAAGTATTAGAGATAGTTCCGCTTGCTTCAAGTTGTGTCCGTACTTGCGTGTGAAACACTGTGCCCGCAGGAGAGAGCTAGCTCCCCTGCGCTAAATGATCTGGAGCCACTTCTCTAGGAAACATTTTCTGAGTTCTCCATTCAGTTTTCTCAACACGGAACATTTGCCCCAAGTAACAGCTTCCTTTTTAATTACGGCAGCTAGTTGCAAAGGGGAAATTTCCGGGGCTGGGAATTCTGCACCGCAGCTTTCTGCCTCTTACCCAGTGTGAGAAGTAATCACAGCCTGGACACGGAGGTCTAAGGTCACCAGACGCCGGCACTTGGTTCTGCTAGTTCTCAAGTAAAAGCAGAGGCTCCAGGAGAAAATAGAAAGGGCACTGGTGGGGAAGAGACAATGACCTGCCCCCTCTCCCCCACTGATCATCAGCTGTGTGACCGCAAGCATGTCACGGGGCATCTCTGGGCCTAAGTTAAAGCCCTGCCACCAGATCTCTAAGTGCCCTATTTGTCCCTCAGACTGTCCTTGCTTTCTTATAATTTGGCTATGTATTTTTAATTACGTTTATCCTCTCTTTCTAGGTGTCTGCATGGGAAGGGGAGCAGATCGGCTTGCTTGCCTGGCTAAAAGCGGAAGCTGGACTAAGTCACTTTCATACATTCTCTCGCTCGCTCATTTAACAGTATTGACTGGGTCCCTACCCTGTGCCAGGAACAGGTAGGCCCGGGGGAACCAGGGGCACATGAGGCATACTGTATCCCTGCCCTCAGAGAGCCTGCTGCCTGGCTTCCCTAGTTCCTTTCCACAGTCCTTTAGCTGTGTGACACACCCACCATTTAGATGGGGACTATGTCCCCTGGTTCTGCTGGAGGCTTTTTTCTTTTCCTTTTTTTTTTTTAATTTTTTTAAAAGATTTTATTTATTTGACAGAAATCACAAGTAGGCAGAGAGGCAGGCAGAGAGAGAGGGGGAGGCAGGCTCCCTGCCGAGCAGAAAGCCAGAAGTGGGGCTCGATCCCGGGATCATGACCTGAGCCGAAGGCAGAGGCTTTAACCCACTGAGCCACCCAGGCGCCTCTCTGCTGGAGGTTTTTTGCTTCCTGGGCTGGCTGCACAGCCCCCAGGCCTGCTTTCCTTGGACTCAGGGCTCCGCTTCTCTGCATACCTTTTCATTGTGCTCAGAATGTCCTCTAATGGGGGCGCCTGGAAGGCTCAGTCAGTTAAGCGTCTGCCTTCAGCTTGTGCTTGCTCTCTGACAAATAAATAAAATCTTATTTTAAAAAAAAAGAGAGAGAGGGGCGCCTGGGTGGCTCAGTGGGTTAAAGCCTCTGCCTTCGGCTCAGATTATGATCTCAGGGTCCTGGGATCGAGCCCCGCATCGGGCTCTCTGCTCGGCGGGGAGCCTGCTTCCTCTTCTTTCTCTCTCTGCCTGCCTCTTCGCCTACTTGTGATCTCTGTCTGTCGAATAAATAAATAAAATCTTTTTTAAAAATGGGCAAAGAATTTAAAAAGACATTTTTCTAAAAAAGTTATACAGATGACCAATAAGCATGTGAAAAGTTGTTCAACATCACTCGTCATTAGGGAAATGCAAACCAAAACTACATTGCGATACCACCTGCATACATTATGATATCTACTATCAAAGAAACAGAAAATAACACGTGGTGGGGAGAATGTGGAGACACTGGGGCCGAATGAGGCTCTCTGCTCAGTGGGGAGCCTGCTTCCTCCTCTCTCTCTGCCTGCCTCTCTCCCTACTTGTGATCTCTGTCTGTCAAATCAACAAATAAAATCTTAAAAAAAAAATGTCCTCTGTAGATTCCTGAGAAGGTGAGCAAGGGAAGAAAAAATTTACCTCTTTTCCATACCTGAAGACATTTCCTATTTGCCAGAAAGTTGAGTGAGTAGAGAACTCTACACAGAACTTCCCTTCCATTCGGAATTTGGACACGATTGCTCCATTGCTTCCTAAGTCTCCACATTATTCAGGAAAATTTCTATCATTCAGGTTCTCAATTCTTTGCAGGTAACCTATTTCTCACTCCTGGATGCTTTTTCCTTTTTTTCTTAATCTTTTCTTTTATCCTTGGGGTTCTGAAATGCTCTGATGACATTACTTGGTGGGTGCAGTAATTTTTCATTCTTCCGAGCTAGGCCCTTTCGATCTGGAGACTAATATCCCTCAGCTCTGGGCAGTTTTCTTGTCTTCTCTCTCCCAACAATCACTTTTTTTTTTTTAGATTTTTTTTTTTTTTTTTAATTTGACAGAGAGAGACAGTGAGAGAGGGAACACAAGCAGGGGTGCTGGAGAGAGAGATCCAGGCTTCCCGCCAAGAGCAGGGAGTGTGATGCGGGGCTCGATCCCAGGACCCCAGGATCATGACCTGAGCTGGAGGCAGACGTTTACCCGACTGAGCCACCCAGGTACACCTCTTTTTACTTAAGTGACCTCTACCCCCACTCCTGGCATGGAACTTAACAGCCCCGAGATCAAGAGTTGCACGCTCTACCGACTGAGCCAGCCAGATGCCCCTGCATCGTATTCTTGCTTTATGGATTCAATATCATGTCGTACCCAAGTATATTCATTACAGTGTGTTTGAGGTTTCTCTTTGGTTTTTGCAGTTTTTAAATTTCCTTTTCTTGTTTCTTTGTTAGCTGTTTTCTTCTTTTACGTCACCACACAGACCTGAGTATCTGATTGAAGGCAGGTATCTGTACAGTCTGGGTATCACGTATGTGCATTTTTACTGTCTACGTTTCTCATGTTTGATTTCACAGAGGTTTTAGGTAGATTTGGAAACTTGACATATGTGCGTCTGACTTGGTTACTAGAAACCTTCAGCACGGCACCATCCGCAGGGAGCTGAACTTTTAGTTGGTGTACCTCCAAGTGACACGGTTGGTCACTCTTTTCTCTTGAGCCAGGTTTTCCAGAGACCTTCCTAATCTTCTGCCTGGGTACCTACGTCTGGAGGCCAAAACCGGGGGAAGGGAGGGGAGGAGGCGGAGAGAATCTGAGGAACCCATCATTCAAGAAGTGGCCGTTCACTGAAACCGCTGCTGTGGACCCCGTGCCTCACCCCCCCCTCCCTCCATCTGCCTGGTGCCATTGAGCATGGAAACCCCTCTTGTTCCATTTCTGCAGCTCCTAAACCTTCAGGGAGGGGTAGCAGCACCTCCTGGCTATGAGCGATGATCAGGGACACCCGGGGCACCCAGGATCTCTTACAGAGACTTCCTACTGGTCCCACGTTTGTCTACTGCCTCACGCCTGCCATTTCAGTGGTACCTGGCGCCCCTACATCCTGGAACTCTTGGATTCAGGGCAAACCTGCTCACTTCTTATCGGTGCTCCTCTTGGAAAACGGTGAGCTTGTGACTTCCGCTCTAGGAGATTCCCCTCCAGCTGTTGCCCATCTCCCGTTTTTAGAAGACTTGGGTTCAATATTTGCATTCATAAATCTTTTAATTTTAACATTTTTTTAGTATAGTTGACACAGAATGTTACTTTAGTTTCAGAGGTACAACATGGTGATTCTGTCAATCTATACGTTATTCTATGTTCCCCGCAGGTGCGCAGCTCCCATCTGTCACTATGCGGCGCTATGACAATGTCGTTGACTATATGCCCTACGCTGTGCCTTTTATTCCCAAGACTTATCGTCTTGTAACTGGAAGCCTGTATCTCCCACTTAATTTTGCGTGGCTCTGCTTACCAGAAATCCTATAGGATGGGGCGCCTGGGTGGCTCAGTGGGTTAAGCCTCTGCCTTCCCCTCAGGTCATGATCTCGGGGTCCTGAAATCCAGCCCCTACTCGGGCTCTCTGCTCAGCGGAAAACCTGCTTCCCCCTCTCTGCCTGCTGCTCCGCCTACTTGTGATCTTTCTCTGTCAAATAAATAAAAATCTTAATAATAAAAAAAAAATCCTACAGGATGGGATCTCCAGACTGACCGGCTCTAGGAAGTTTCTTGTGACCCAATGAAGACATGCAGTTCTCAGAAATGGTCACAAGGTGGCCCAGTGACTCTATATTTAATTTATAGATTTCCCCCAGCTACCGGGCCAACCCGGAAGAGTTAAAAGTGTTCGATCTTGGTTAATCCAGCAGAGGGGGAACAAGCAACGTAGGTATTGATGCTGAACTGAGGCTCGGAGTGCTTTCTAGCCCCGCTTCTAGAGAAAAGGGAATTGAGAGTCACAGGAGTCAACCCATCTGTCCTGTATCCGGAACAGGCCCTAGGCTTGAATTTTAAAATTCTTATTCTTTTAAAAATCATATTCAAAGTTGCCTTCAAATTGCAATGCACATGCGCGTGCATGAAGGCGGCAGGGGGCACCAGGAGGCCAGTGCAGCTCCGGCTCAGGGAGTGGAGTGAAAGAAACAGAAGGGAAGTCACCGCGGCACTTACCGCGTGTCCCGGACGCTTTCCGCGTGGGCAGCAGCGCACTTAGCGCGGTGGAGACACAAAGGGCACGAGACGGGGTCCCTGCCCTCCAGAGTGTACACCCTGGGAAGGACATGAGCCTGCAGAAGACAACTAATGGCAACCAAGGAAGTCGGCAGTTACGCCCAGGGGAGACGTCGGTCAAAAGTGCTCTCGGCGGTGGGGAGAAGCGGGACTCCTTCCCTGCAGGGGAGCGGAATGCCCTTGCTGGGGGTCCTGGGGCTGGCCTTGGAGTGAGAGTCGGACTCAGCCCTCCTCAAACTGGGACATGCGCACTAAGCATCGCCTGGGGCTTGGGTTTAAAGGCAGGTTCTGTTTCAGGAGGGCGGTGCGTGGGTGCCGAGACTCTGCATTTCTAACAAGCTCCCAGGTGACTCCGCTGTGGCTTATCGGAACCAGCGCAAGGATGTAGGCACCGGTTCATCAACAAAAAACCGCTCACACTCCAGTCTCACCCCATACTGCGTTAATCGGGCTGGGTGCAACCTTGGCGTTGGTATTTTTAAAGCGCTCCCCAAGTGATTCTGATGCACGGTAAGGTTTGAACATCACCGACGTGGGGAACATGTGTCACCCCACCCACCACCTGAAGCCCCCACCGAGAGTCCGAGCCCACCCCACGCTATGGAAGCTGCACGCAAGACTCTCTTTCCCCCACCTCTGGGGCACGGGCATGCGCTCTGGGCGTCACCAACCAACTGAACCATCTTAGACGTCACAGCAAAAGCTACTGAAAGAAGCTGGGCCTGCGCTGTTCCGACCTTGGCAAGGAGTTTGGCATTGGTGGCAGCCATACTGTTCTCAGAGGCGGCAGTGACCATTGCCGGGGCACGATGTCCAGCCGCAGGAGCCGTCGGCCTCAGTGGACCAATTCTGCTAAGCCTGATTTTGAATAGTGGTCTTGGCCGCACAGCCTCTGAAACTCGTCCTTTGGTCCTAGAGGTCGTGAGCTACCCAATGTAATATGAAACCCACACAGAGTCCTTTATGATTAAAGAGAATACACCCTGTAAAACCCCTAACACCAATGTGCAGATGAATGAATTGTTATAAGGTAAACCCCCCTTGTAAATACCCATGCCAGATTTTGCTATCCCTGAATTTCTCTCCATGTGCCCTTTACTATTTTTAAAAAAATTTATTTATTTATTTATTTATTTTGGGGAGGAAGGGCAGAGAGAGCAAGAGACATTAATCTTTTTTTTTTTTTTTTTTTTTTTTTTAGATTTTATTTGTCAGAGCATGAGCAGAGCAAAGCAGTAGGCAGAGGGAGAAGCAGGCTCCCGGCTAAGCAAGAAGCCCCATGCGGGACTAGATCCCAGAATCCTGAGATCATGACCAGAGCCAAAGGCAGGATCCCGAGAGACAAAATCTTGAAGCAGACTCCATGCTGAGCCTGGAGCCAGATGCAGGGCTTGATCCCATGACCTCAGCAGAAACCAAGAGTGGGACACTTACCCAACTGAGCCACCCAGGAGCCTAATCCCCTACCATTTATAACTCCTCCCTCCCTGCTACAAATATCCCTATTATGACTTTTAATCATTTCCTTAATTTTCTTTATATTCTCTGTAGTTCCCTAAATACACTAGTTTTGCCTTTTTTTTTTTTCAGTCTTTGATTCATTTATAATCTCTCACTCTCCCTCCACTGAAATTTAATTGAAGAGACTGGCTCAGTTGTCCTGTCACATTTACCAGGCTGGAGTTTGCTGACTGATGTAGTTCACGATATTCCTCTGTCCTCAGATTTCCTATAAATTGGTAGTTGGATCTAGACCAAAACTTTGATCTGACTGATGTTTGAGATTTTTTTTGGCACGGCCTCGTTGGGGGAATATTGTGTCAGAGGTCCGTAGATGTTTGGCTGTCTCCATTTTGTTGGATCTCCCTTTGTGATGTTAGTCACTGACCATTCCTAAACCCATTACTTCATTAGCAACTACAAAACAGCAATATTCTATCATTTCTTCTTTCTTTGGTGGGATACTTCTACAGACACACTGCACCTTGTTTACTATTTACTGGGAGGAAAAACTTTCTCTATCCTCCTAGGTGCCCTGTTCCGAAGCTTGCAAATTAGACTGACAAAGACAGATTAGTGAGAGAAAAGCAGATTTTTATCCACTATGTATCTGCGCAGTCACAGAAGATTGCGTGTCTTCTAATTTAGGGCTTATATGCCTTCTTAGGGAAGAGCAGAGAAGCACTTCTTACACGAGGAGAGGAAGAAAGGGCACTTACATGACTTTTTGGCAGGATAAATGGACCTTTAGGAGGACAGGAGGTAAAAGAGGCCTGTGACGCTGTGTTTGGGTGTGGTACAAATCTCTCCAAGAGCTCAGAGTTGCTCCTCAGGGACAAGTGAGTTCATTCAGGAAGCTAAGCTCTTAAGCAGATAAAGGATTTCAGAAATTCAGAAACCTTCAGTTCCAAATCATTTTTATGCCCCAGTGGCTTCTTCTGGCCCCCTCTACTCTTCAGTCAACCAGTGACCAGGAAGCTGAGGTAAGTTCTGGATTCTTTTACTTACCAGGGAGGGTATGGTGGGGAAGAGAGCTGTTGCCCAAGTGACTTCCGACAGTGACCGATGAGGAGTGTGTGCGCCTGCACGTGCACATTCCATCATTACGGACCCATAGGTTTATAAACATCTCATGTGTTCCAGGTGTCCGCTCTCTGGCTGGAGTGGGTCTCTTCAAGTTGGCTCCCAAGCCCTACTGACACATCCTTAGATTTCCAGAACTTCTCTGTCTGATGTGACATACATGGACTCTGACATTTCTTCACAAAGCTCTGGTTTCTTTTAGTGGGAAAAGGGAACTTCTTAGGGCTCGGACTGTTGCAGTCTTCTGAGTTCCTAGTAAACCCCTGCACTCACTTGCTGTTGGATTGTGCAAACCCCTGTATCAGCCACTGCTCTAATATTGGCTTGCAGCGTTTTCAAGTACTTGCTGGTTACTTTGGTGTTCTTCCAACCACCAGATGCCCTGTTTCTTCCCTAGGCTTTCTTCTTCACAGACATTATGAGGCAGCTCCTGTTTCTGTCAGAAGTTTGCCCCAACCTGCTTGTGTTTGTGGAGTTTGTGGGGTACCTTATCAAGTGCTTTTGCTGTATACACTGTTCATGGGTTTTCCCATCCTACTTGCTGTGTTTTTATGGAGGGATTTGTGGAAAATGAACAATCAGGTCACTGCCACCACCTTTGTATAAAAATACAAATTTAGGGGTACCTGGGTGGCTCAGTGGGTTAGGGCCTCTGCCTTCGGTTCAGGTCGTGATCCCAGGATCCTGGGATCGGGTCCCGCATCGGGCTCTCTGCTCAGCAGGGAGCCTGCCTTCCTCTCCCTGCATGCCTACTTGTGATCTCTGTCAAATAAATAAAATCTTTTAAAAAATTTAAAAAATAAAATAAAAATGCAACTTTAACCTCCTTTTAAGAAATGTCCTTTACTGTTTAAATAAGGCCAAGTTGGTTTTTACCATTTGCAACTAAGAACTGCACAGAGGGGTATTAAGACAAGGGATGGTAGAGGCAATTTGTTGCCTGAACTGTTTTGAGGCCTACAAATAGCTAAGTCAATCTGTGTGGCACTTTGGGTGACAGTTAAGGCTATACCACGGATTGGGGCCTGGAGAAGGTCCCCAACTGTTGCACCAGGTCAACTCACTGTTTTATTTCCCTAGAAGCTTGGATAGTGACAAGCCATGATCAAAGCATGACACATCCTTGCTGTAGGCAACGGGGCCACTGGACATTCTCAAGCAGGACAGTGGAGTGTTCAGAAGATGAACCGTCTGATGTGTCCAAGAGGGACAAGGGGCATGAGGGGGACAGCAACACTAGGTGGCGAGTTAGGAAAGTAATGCTGTGGTCTACAAGAGAGGACCAAGTATCAAAATGAGAGCGGTGGGATCGTCAAGGGCGAGACAGGCGATAATGGAGGAAAACTGAACAGTACTAAGTGACCACGAGGGAAACAGTCATCATCGGTTGAGGTCTCAAAGTTGGGTGATTAGAAACAAGAATAGTAATATCACCTCCCACATGAGTGACCTGGAGTTGAAACTGGAAAAGTGACCCCTACCCTAGGAATTGATTTTTCACATCATTCTCTTCATTTACTTCCAAGGTAACACATAAGGGGCCTGGGTTGATGAAGACGGATGGGATGTGTGGGA
Source organism: Lontra canadensis (assembly GCF_010015895.1). Lineage (NCBI taxonomy): Eukaryota > Metazoa > Chordata > Mammalia > Carnivora > Mustelidae > Lontra > Lontra canadensis. The sequence continues at coordinate 19,995,386 of NW_022631026.1, read as the reverse complement.
GGCACCACAGAGAAGAGCACAGCCTGGAGGCCTTCGGACTGAACTGGGTTATCCCTGAGTGCCGGGCTGGGGCAAGTCAGTCCCTTGCTCTCCCCGCAGTCCACTGTGGCATCCGCCTTCAAAACTTACCAGACCCGTGGCTTCTGTAATTGCCGACATGACACTTAGGAGGCTTTGATGGAATATTCCAAGCACTTCAGAAGGGGCCCAGGTGCACAGCCTCTCCGCTGAGTCCGATCATTTTCAAAGCGATATCCATTCTGCCCCGGCACATCTGGACTCAAGTAAATGGACCTTTTCCACTTACCTCTAAAACCCTGCGCTTCAAGCACTCACAGGAGAGCTCAATCTTGGACTGACTACGCTCTAGCTCCAGTCAAATGATGAGCTGCGATCATTTCAGAATCAAATGAGAATGTAATTACCCTTTCTTGAAGAAGCAAATAAACTGTCTATACCAAGTCATCTCACCAGAAAGCTACAAGTCTACACCATGGACTTTCAATCTACTTTTGTTTTTCGGAAATTCACAAAAATGGTAGAGCAAAAGGACAAGCAAATTTATGCATTTTATGAACTTGCATTGGAGACATCTTCACTTTGTAGGCCAATAAACCTTAATGGTAGAAATTTCTGAATTTTGTGCTAGAGATTTTTTCTTAGCAACCACTCTCTTGAAGATGCAACAGGACTATACCTCTCTTTATTTCAGTGCTGGAAACCCCAGACCCAAATTCAGTGTCCCGGAAAAGCCTGAAGCCCTCGATCCCCCTAGAGGACTCTTAATCTTGTACCAAGTTATACTCTGCTAGTCATTTATTACAAACGATCTCAAATCCACCTAAGAATGTGGCATAAACTCTGCCTTCTTTCCCCTTCCCTGTATTTTGAGTTCTTCCACCACTACTTGTGGTAGTGATTAATTAACACAGGTGCCCCTTAAAGTCTAGTCTTAGAAAGCCAATTAAGAGAAATGTAAAAAGCAACTAACTGCCTGTTTACTTTCAGCCCAAAGATGGTTTGGAGTAGGAGGAAACATAAAATTGGCAGGGTGGTAGGGGTGGATTATGGGTTTAAACTAAAAACAGTAGTTAACTGGTGTAAGTACTTTCAAGGTCAGGCTCAATGGTTACATTAACTAGGTAAGACTACACTCTAGAATTCTGTTAGCGCTGGCACAGAGCCCATATTACCTTCATTAAAATATTTTTAACCAAACCTTAAGACCCTATTCTGAGAAACTGTGATAAGGTGAAGGTAAAAACAATGAGCACTGGCTTCAGGCTTGGTTTCAAAATCTAACTCCAGCACCAATGGGATGTGCAACCTTAGCCAAAGTACTTAATCTGAACCTGTTTATTTTGTAAATAAACGGTATTTTATACACCGTCTCACTGGGTCATTGGGTACATAACCCAAAGAACATAGACAAGTGTCACAAGTAATTGGTGGACTCCCTAGTAAGCAAAAAGTATTCTTTCCCTTTCACATACTTGAACTTAAACCCTGCATTGCCCTCTGCCATCATTTTAGCCTGGTCCTACTAAAATCTCAATTAACCTACTAACTTCCTATGTTATCTCCAGAACCTTCCAGTTCTTCCTCTTCCAACACAACTAGAATTGGTTTCCTCACACACACTGCTATCACCACTCTGGAGGGCTCAACAGGATTCCCCCATTGCCCAGCATCGTTCAGCTGGACTGCTGGTTTCTCACATAAGCAAAGCCAGTTTCACATTTATGAGTGGTCCCTTACTTTACCCATTAGCATTAGCCAATCTATTTACCTAAGAACCAGTTCATGTCCCCTATTCCCTCAAAAAGCCAACCCAACTACTCCCATCAACTGAACTTGCTCTTAACTATTAATACAGTACTTAAAATCCAAATCACATCTAGTTGATTGTTTTTAAGTGTAAGCTCTCCGCCCAATGCAGGGCTTACACTCAGGATCCTGGATCAAGAGCTGCATGTTCTACTGGCCCAGCCAGCCAGGCGCCCCTCGTTGGCTCTTACATAGGCTTAGCTGATGACTGGTTTTGCTTTCTAAACTAGATCGCAGATTTAAGGGCAGAGACCATGTTCTATTTTCCTATACCAGCCTCAGAATGAGAATCATGGGCCTCACCCTAGACACACAAAACAGTAAAAGTTGGGAGAGTGAATGGGGAAACAGTAAAAGCACTCAGGGGATTCCTATCAACACTGCAGGATGAGAAAACTTCCACACATTCTCCTTCCCGCAGAGATAATCTTGTCAACAAATATTTATCTCTAGGGGCACCTGGGTGGCTCAGTCATTAAGCGTCTGCCTTCAGCTCAGGTCATGATCCCAGAGTCCAGGACTGAGCCCCACAGCAAGCTCCCTGCTCAGCAGGAGGCCTGCTTCTCCCTCGCTCACTCCCCCTGCTTGTGTTCCCTCTCAAATAAATAAAAGCTTTAAAAATTTTTTTTATCTCTATTGACCAATAATGCCCTAATATGGGATTAAGCTTTTCTTTATATAAAACAAAGCTGTTTTATTATAAAACTTTATATACGAAGTTTCTTTATATAAGACAAAGCTTTCAGGGCAAATGGGTGGCTCAGTAGGTTAAGCCTCTGCCTTAGGCTCAGGTCATGATCCAGGGGGGTCCTGGGATCGAGCCCCAAATCGGGCTCCCTGCTCGGGGGGAGTCTGGTTCTCCCTCTGCTCCCCATTCATGCTTTCACTCTCTCGCAAATAAATAAAAATCTTTTTTAAAAAAAGACAAAAAAACAAACAAACCTGGAAATACTTTTTTCAGATAAACGGATGGTCACTGCTAAAACAGCATTCACCTCCGGGCAGGGAGCCTTCCTTGGTGCCCCAGGGTCATCTGCTGTGTTCAGAGCAGCTGGCCTTCGGCACATTCTAGCGTTGTTGGCTGGGGAATGACTGACTGGTATCTCTTTTGACACCAGGATGACTCTGCTTAGATTTCCATTTTTTATATAGTTTCTTACCAAAGATAGTTCTTGACACTGCTTTCTGTTTCCCCTAGGCTGAGAAAGTTATTTCCCTTCTATTTCTGCTCCTCTAATATCCAGCCTGCTATTTTGCATTGTCTTCAGAGGTGATCCTCCATCTTCAACTCCATAAATAAATGAAAACCAAGCCACACAGTTGGAAATCAAGTTTTGTTTTTATATGAACAGAAGTAGACCATCTAGAAATATTTCAGTTTATTTAAATTGTTAAGTAGAATATGAAACCGAATTTGTAGCTAGTACCAGAGAATGGACTTAACTGTTTGGTGTTTAATGAGAACAGCTTCTACACAGGATCCCAAGAGACTTACAGAAAAAGGGGCAAAGCCCTAATATTAAGCAAATAAAACTCATGTTTCAAACAGGTTATACAAAAATTGATTTATACTCCATTTCCCTTTTTTTTTGATATTTAGAAAGTGCAGATTTAACAAAAGGTAGCCATATCCTTTCTATGTACAATGCCGATTATAATTATGCAAACAAAACTGTCAGTCTTTTTTTTTTACCCAAAAATCCCAGTGTTTAGCTCTCAAACCTTAAGTCACTGAATTGAATAAGGATTAAAGAGGGTTAAAAATAAAAAAGCTATTGCCACATTCCAGATGGAGGAAAGCAACACGTACATTAAAATTAATCTAACAATAGTAGGTTTAACCTATAACTTTTCAAGAAGCTTAACATCATTTCATTATTATTTTTAGTGGAAAATTAGGGATTATTTGGCAATGCTGCTTTTACTAGTAAACAATGATAAAGTCAAGTGAAGGAAAAACCTAAGAACAACAACCAGTGAGGCATATAAAATTGTTTTCAGGGCACTATCTGAAAAATTCATGGATGTTTACAGCAGATACGTCCCTATGCTGTTGACGTGAGCCAAAAGGGCATTAAAATGCTATCCACGACACACAGAGACTTTTCAATGGAAGCTGCTGTCCTAAACTCAGCCTCTGCTAGAAATGAATCATGCTATTCACAATTATTTCAACAAAGGTATCATCTTAGGATGCTAGCAGCGTAGCAAACTTAACTTACCCTATCCTGATGATAAGCCATGAAGCAAAACTAGGAAAATGAAGTGAAAAAAGGACAGGGTTATAGACAGCTGGAGATCTTATCTGTACATGAAAAGCCTTTTGTTGTCCTTTTCCCAAATCCATGGTAATACACATTTTCCAAAGGGATGTGAAGACGGGACTTAAAATTAATAATATTCTAAAGTATTTCTAATCTTAAGGTAAAGACAACTTAACACTGAAAAAGTGTTCTTCAAAGGCCAAATTTCAGTATATTTGGCAAACATGTTAATAAATTTCACTCCTCCTTCCCACCATTTAAAACAAAACCAAAACCAAAACCAACCAAACCTTTACTGGGCTACCAAGCTGCTAGAGGAGTTGCCAGAATGGAGACTACTCAAATTTCGGTCACGAGATTTATTCTAGGAAAGTGAACAGGCTATACACCTAATTAGAAAGACAAACCACAACACCCTCCAAACACTAGTGCATGCAATTAACTCTTCCATTTCATAAACTCAGTGGACAGAAAGGGAACAAAGAGGGAAGGAGAAGAGCATGAAAGTAAAAGAGCGAATGGAGGAATCTGGGGCCGAAGTTTTAGGGGAGAGAGAAAATGAGGGGAAGACATTTGATAGCAGTAGGCAGTTAGAATTGATCTTTCAGTTTACGTAGCGAGTTAAGTCAGTACTTTATGTTAAACTTGAAAAACCTACTAGTTTGCCCCTTTCATTTTTAAATAACTCATACCATTGGGTGGTGGGGGAGGGAGAAGCAAAGAAAGCAGCATGCAGGCAGACAGACACAAGGAAAAAGTGGCCCAAGAGAAGAACCGGTGGCAGGAATAGTTTTAAATATCAAGGCCACTTAAAATTAAGACTCAGCAAACCAAAGCTATCATTTCTGCATTACCCTTTGTCCTCAAGTAACTACTTTGAAAATTACAGCCAAGCAAACCACAAACATTTTAATGGTTTATGTCTGGATGATATGTATGTCTCCTGCACATGCTTCCACCAAAACAAACAAACTAACAAACAAAGGAAAAACCAAAGAAATTCCTTTCCACATAAGGCACAGGACAAAATTAATCCCATTTACATATTCAAGGCGAAAATGAGTGTTTTCCTGGCTTTTGTTTCTTTTGCTATCACATGTCTATAGATTATAGGGACTCAAGCACATTATCCAGGACAGAAAATTCCACTGTTGTACAAAATAAAATTGTTAATTCTAACTTTTATTCTTATACAATTTGCAGAATAGAGTTGAAATGATTGCTATAGGTTTTAATGTTGATAAGAAGAACTGGACTATAATACAACTGAAATGCAGTGGTGAGCTGAGCAAGTACATTTAAAAATGAAGTCACAGACATGATTTTTTCTATACATTTTCTTGTTTGAAGAAAATTATAAAGTCAGCAAGCAGTCACGGATGAAAGAACAAATGAAACAGGGGGACTGGAGAGTTAAGATGAGGAACAAAAATATCTGTTTAGAGTTAAAAATGGACAGAGTGGTTTATTTTGCAGCAAGAGGAGAAAACAGGGTGGTGGATGGCAACTGACGGGAGGACGCTCAGCAACATTTGCTCTTCCAGCCTGTCACGCCGCCTCCACTGCTGATATCTACATTTTCACTGTTGGGCTCTTTTACAGGGGTCTGGAACAAACACACAAGGAAAGCAACCCATGAAAAACATTGCTATGGAGAAATCAAGATTCAGCAGAAATATTCTCATAAAGGTAACAAAAAGTAACTCCAGTCACACAGGTAGGTTCTCTCTCCCATGCAAAGTAAAGATCTGGAAGCTTTGTTTTCCATCTACATTTTGCCTGCTGACTCCAAGCTGTGAAATGTCTAAAGGCCTCTAGGCATCCCTTGAATAAAGCTTCCAGTATCTTTTCTGCTCTCCCTCGCACAGAGGTTTGCTGTCTCTTAGCCCGGACCCCCAGGGGTCTAGTATCTAGTACTTAAAAAGCATTATCAAAAGGCATCTGTATAAAACCAATGTCGGGTCAAGTCTAACCCCAGAGAAGTGAAACAGCCCTTTCTGTCTAGTTACTTGCCTTCTGAGACTGAAGTTTGTAATGCTCTGCCACAGATTTAAAAAGGCAAGCTCAACAGTGATATGCCAACGGTAAGTGGAAGAAAAAGGGTAGGGCAGAATGCAAATTGTATAATTCATGGTAAAAATGGATATAGAAAAAAAAATCAAAAGGAGAGACACCAAATGTTAACAGCAGAAAACCCTTAGATGGTGGGTTTACGAGTGATTTTATTTTTTTCTATGAACAATCCTGTATTTCCCCAGTAACCTAAATATTACTTTTAAAATCAAAAGAATATACTATTTTCAATGGATAGCCCATACGGTATATAGGAAGGGAATTTTTTTTTTAGAAACCGCTTACATTCAGTGAAGTATACAAATCTTAATTGTGCTTGATGGATTTTGAGTATATAAAGTGAAACTATCAGATCGAAACATAGAACATAGGGGCACCTGGGTGGCTCAGTGGGTTGAGGCCTCTGCCTTCAGCTCAGGTCATGATCCCAGCATCCTGGGATCGAGCCCTGCATCGAGCTCTCTGCTCAGCAGGGAGCCTGCTTTTCCTTCCTCTCTCTGCCTGCCTCTCTGCCTACTTGTGATCTCTCTGTCAAATAAATAAATAAAATCTTAAAAAAAAAAAAAAAAAACCATAGAACATAATATCCCCAGAGGCTCCCCTGTGTCCCTTTCCAGCCAGTACTACCCTCCTAAAGGTAAACAGTACTCTCGTTTTGGTCACCAGAGATTAGTTTTTTTTTTCTGTTCTTGACCTTCAAATACATGGAACCATGTTTTATGTATTCTTTTATGTATTATTCCCTTTACTCAGTATCAATCTGTGAAATTTATCCAGGCTGCTGTGTTAACAGTGGGTCACCAAAAATGAAATTTTAAAAGCTAAGATGTAACTGGGAATGTATTTTCTCAATGAAACAAGATAAAGTTAAGGTAAACCAGGGGGAACAACTTAAAATATTTTAGAAAGTCATGTAGCTCGAGGGAAGTCCTACTTAACTCATATGGAAGTGAAATTTCAACTTGCACTTTGAGCTCACCTACCTACCCACACTGCCTTATGGGATTCTTTTCCTTACTGCATGTCAAAGCTACAAGTTTTGCATTAAAAAAACTTTGGGTTTTCCTGAGCGACCAACTTTATTCCTACTGCAGATCTTGAGAAAAATGACAGAAGAGAAAGAGTCCTTCAGCATCTATGCCACAGCAAAGGAATATGGTTACAAAGGAAACAGTCCTCCTCTGGTAACTTCCAGGTGTGGGTCAGTTAAAAGTACATGGATGTTGGGGGGGCGGAATGGGTACTTGTAACCAGGGAGGTCACTATATTCCTTCACTTAACACCTCACTCACGGTCTATCCTTTTACAATTTAACTTAGATCCTTGAAAGAGACTCTCTGAAAAAAGGAATTCTCCCATGCAAAGTAAAACATTTTAAAGCCAAAGTATTAATCAAGTTTATTTCAATATAAATATAAGCCATTCCTAGCTAAGAATAAGAAAAGGGCCAATAACTAAAAAAGTAAGCAAAGGAATAAAACAAGTTTACAGAAAAGAAAATACAAAAGTGGTTCTTAAAACTATCTTTAAAAATGCTCACCATACTCCCAAAAGAGCTGCAAATTAAATCTACTTTTTTTTTTAACCTGTCAGGTTGGGAAAGATCTGAAAGTCTTAGAATCAATTACGTGGCCAGAGTGTGAGGAAACAGACATTCTGATCCACTGCTAGTAGGAATGTAAATGGGTAAAACCCTCATGCCAGCATGTGGCAAGATGTATCAGAATAAAAATGTACATACATGCTCTTTGGCCACTTCTAGGAATCTGTCCTTCATATATTTGCACATAATCCTATGCTTGTAAAATGATTTAAATTTAAGATTATTCACTGCAGTGCAATTTATGAGATCATAAGGCTAAAAATCACCTGCATGTTCCTCACTGAGAAAAACTGTTTAATTATGACACATCTACTTGTAGGAGTAGCATTCAATTATTTAAAAAGTGGAATTATTTTACTTTCAGAATACAGCAAGTTGCCTTATCTGTTTTTAAAGAAGTTGGTGGGGGGAAAAAGTTGGTGGGAATAAAAATATATATATTAATATTTACTCATATATTAAAAATTAAGAGGTTAGTTAATTACACTGGTTACCTGTGGGGGATGAATGAGGAGCTGGGGGAATGTGGTGGGAAACTTCTCTGCACTTGCACTCTCTTTATTTTAAAGGTTTGAACCATGAGAATGAATTACCTATTCAAATAATTAAGTTAAAAATGTTCTGAATTGCTTTCATTCTAAAGTTTAATTTTCATTTACTAAGTCAGGAGAGAAATCATGGCACAGGAAGCTGCTGGTCAGGAAGCACTCCTGTATTTCCCATTGTTTGCTGTTTAACTTCTAATTTTACCACATCAAAAAGTGTATGTATGTGTATTGAGAAAAAAATGGGACCCCACATTGGGGCATGCCTACACGGGGAAGACAGAGACCAGACTGAGATCTTTATCAGTGAATGCATACTTTTTAACCTTTAATACGGTAACAAGGAAGATCTGTCATATTTGGAAGCAGATTTTAAGACTATATAAGCATCTTTTTTTTTAATGCCAAGATTAGTGAGAAAAATCAAGGGATACAGTGTGGACAGAAAAAAAAATCAAAAACAATGGAGAAAACAAAAAAATCCAGAAAGAGAAAGAACACAAGAGACAAGGGGATTTCAACAAGTATTGTGGTAAATTCTGTGGGTACTGGAATAATCTTTCACTGTGACCTACCAAACTCTGAAATACAAAGTATCCCATTAATTAAAAGAGCATTTTTCTATTCCTGTTACTCCCTTCATTTAATTAAAAATATGAACGTTTTTCCTTGTCCATCTAGTACTTACTTTTCTATGCTTCTATTTTTATTTTTCACAGGAATATTTTCAAATATAAAAATGTATATAAAAATATAAAAATTCCTCAAGAAATTCCAAGGGGTTTTACCTTTATATACTGTGAGGAATATTTTAAAATTTTTAAGTTTTTTTCTTTTTTAACTAAAAAGATACGTTAAGTTTTCTAAACAAAACTATATAAATGTCAGAGTCATTGAGTAATTCTATTCTATGTCTCCTTCTCCTTACCTCCGTCACCCACTTGGAATACTCACTATTTACATTTGATACAGATCCTTCCAGATCTTTATTTGCTGAACATAACCAAACGTGTGTGCACATGTTAATACATGTGTGTTTGGTATCATACATAATTAAAAAAATAAGGTCAGACTACACGTATTACATCCTAACTTGCTTTCTATTAGTCAATATATTATAGATACCAGGATGCTGGCAGATGTGGAAGGGCACAACTTTTGTAGTCACTGTGAATAGCAGTATAAATGATGACTTTTTTCTGGTTTGAACACACACTTATAGTTAACGGATAACCACATTTCACTATAAAAAATGAAGTTGTTTGATTTCTCTGAAATGTCACTAGATTTATATTTGAGATACCATCTCTATTACAGCATGTATTTTACAGATATATGTATTTTTTAATTTGGGGACTGGGTTTTGAAAAAATACTGTTATTTCAATTATAAAAATAGAAAGGTTGCCAGAAGCAAATAATTTTCTCCTATACAATAACTGCTTCTCCATTAGGAGTTGTGTCAGATTTTTTCTGTTTTCATGTGTATTTAAAGATACCAGACTGAATGGACAACTCAGGATTTAGAACCAAATCTGGATATTATATCTACTCATTTGAAGAGAACTACGAAAATCAATTCCCAATTTTGCTACAAGCAACTCATATTGGTAGGTATGGGGATTCCCAAGTTAAATTCAGAAAACTAACCCTGAAGTAAAATGAATTCCCTGAGACCGTATTTCAGCAATTTTTAAAATATCACAGATTGAAATGGTTGTGGCTAAATGAAAAATAGGGATGGATTTATTGCATTTATTCACTATATAATATAGACAGGTTCTTTACTGGCATATCTGAGAAATGACTATATAGATAGAAGAAAGTGATTCTGTAGCAGTAACTATTATCTTAAATTTTAAGAAATTATCTATGGAAATACAAAGAATGTATGAGAGAAGTGAGTCTAAAAGTAAACAGAAGGGCCACAAGAGCACAGATCCGACAAAAAGCTGAAAAAAAGGAGAATGAAACTGGGGACCTGACAGTCAGTGTGGGAGCTCAGGACAGTGTTACCACTGACCAGATGTTACAGATCTCTAATGGCTCACTGCTTCCCCAAGTCTCTACTCCACTTTAGGAGGGTTAGATACTGGTGATAAGTAAACATTTAGGAACAATACCACCCAAATCTAATTTTTATATGTTAATCCAGTACTTCAAAAAAGAATTGTGACACTGGGCACCTTGGATCTTACCTTTCGAAGGATATCTTCAGCTAATGTGAGGAAAGCCTTTTCGATGTTTATATTTGCTTTTGCACTAGTCTCAAAAAATCTAATACCATGCTCCCTTGCAATCTAAAATAGAAGCAAAATGTCATCATAAAATTATCAAGCACAGGGTGCCAACTGTTGACTTTAGCATCCTGGAGGAAATAATATTATTCTAAAGGCAGCAGTCCCTACTAGGTTATATAAAGCAAAGTACTTCAATGGGCCACAATTCAAATGATCAAGTTCTTTCAAAAATAAATAAGCAAACAAAAATAATAATAGAAGAATCCTCTCCTCACTTCAGGAGTTAACATCAAATACTCTAAGTGAGGTGCTTAAAGTCTTAAGTTACAAAATTGGGGATCACTGATTTGTTATTTTTCCTCTTTGTAGTTTAAATACAGCTAAAGATACTACTACCGAAGGTTTGATTCTCCCACACCTGTTAGATAGGCACTGAAAAAATTAACTCACGATAACTTGTTTCCCACAGCACTTATAAAACAATGTGAAGAGCTCAGCACATTCATTACCACTACTAACAATCAAATGTCATGCCATCTTCACAAAGAAAGGACAGTGTATTAGTTTCATTCATAGCTTTTACCTGTTCTCCTTTTCCTTTAGGTACAACTCTTTTATCATCCATATCACATTTGTTTCCTAGTAACATTCTTTCCACATCTTCATTGGCATGCTATAATGGAAGGAAGATTTAATTGACATTTTATCACGACTTATAGCTTAATATTCTCTAAAAATGACTTTATTATTCTCAATTTTCAGTGTTATTTTTATAATCTGGAAGTTTTATACCATCACCCTGAAATCACCCCATGCAAAAAGCCTATACAAATTTGCAAATTACTTAGAAAAAGAAACACAATTCCTAAGATATAACACTGTCAAATATTATCTTACCCCAACACGAGGCTGTCTAGTTTCTAGATATTCTCATCAAAACTGAAGATATGGGCAAAAGACCTGAAACGGCAATCTCTTAGGCATAATCTAAATCCAAGCTGGATCATGATTTCAGGTCATGAGTATTACCCTGCAGAAGCCTGAATCAAAAATTCTACAGAGCTCAAAACAAAACAAAACAAAACAAAAAACCTCTACAGAGCTCTTAAAATCTCAAGAGGCTATACTGCTAGGGCACAGGAAGATCCTATGCAGAAAAATCAATTAAAAATAAATGTCTGCCCCACTGAAATCCCAACATCACCATTTGTGCAAATAGAAGAATCCATCCCTAAAATTCATTTATAGCCTTGAGGGACCCTGAACAGCAAAAATGATCTTGAAAAGAAGTACAAAGTTAGAAGATTCATACTTATTTCCTGATTTCAAAACTTACTACAAAGCTGCAATAATCAAAACACTGTGCTACTGGCATAAAGATATATACATGAATACATCGGATACAGAGCCAAGAAATAATCCCTCGCATGTATGATCAAATGATTTTCAACAAGAGGGCCAAGTCCATTCAATGGAGGAAAGAATAGTCTTTTCAAAAAATGGGTGCTGGGGGGTGCCTGGGTGGCTCAGTGGGTTAAGCGGCTGCCTTTGGCTCAGGTCATGATCCCAGGGTCCTGGGATCTAGCCTCGCATCAGGCTCCCAGCGCAGTGGAGAGCCTGCTTCTCCCTCTCCCTTTGCTTCCTGCTCTGTCTACTTGCACTCTCTCTATATCAAACTGTCAAATAAATAAGTAAAAATCTTTAAAAAGATAAATAAATAAAAGTGGTGTTGGGCATACCAGATTTTAACATGGGAAAGAATGAAGTTGGACTCTTAACTTACTACCATATACAAAAATGAACTCAAAATGGATCAAAGGCCTACATATAAGACTTAAAACTAAAAAAACTCAGAAAATATAGGAGAAAAATTTTATGACATCGGATTTGGCAACGGTATCTCGGATATGATACCAAAAGCACAGGCAACAAAAAAAAAAAGGCAAATTATACTTCATCAAAATTAAAAAACTTTTATGTGTCAAAGGTCACTATCAGAGTGAAAAGACAACCAACCCCCGGAATAAGAAAAATAACCCCGGAATAAGAAATATACCCGCAAATCATCCATCTTTGGCCCAACACTCCTTCCCTGAATGTCTCTAAGCCAAGGTAGTTAAGTTCTCTAGAGAACAAAGTATTTTGAGATTTGTCTTAAATGTGAATCGATTACATTCTTTCCACTAGCCCTATCCTTTTCTGAGTATCTTTTACTCACTCATTTCTTCAGATCTCAGCTTAAAAGTCATTCCTCACATCAAAGCCTGTTTGACTATTCTGGGTCCCATGCCTGCACCTCCATATGAATTTTAAGATCAGCCTGTCAATTTCTCCCAGCCACCACCCCCCCATGCCCCAAGCCAGCAGCTGGGATTTTAATAGGATTACACTGAAACTGCAGATCACTTTGGCTAATGCTGCCATTTTAAGAATATGAAAACTTCAATTAATAAACATAGGGTGTCTTTTCAATTACATGGATCTTTAATTTCTTTTGACATTTTGTGGTTATCAGTATGTAAGTTTTGAATGTCTCTTGTTAAATTTTTCATAACTAGTTTTTCTTCTTTCTGATGCTACTGTAAATGGAACTCTCTCTCTCTCTCTCTCTCTCTCTCTCTCTCTATATATATATATATATATGTAAAATTTTTTTAAAAAGATTTTGTTTATTTGACAGAAAGACAGCAAGAGAGGGAACACAAGCAGGGGGAGTGGGAGAGGGAGAAGCAGGCTTCCCGCTGAGCAAGGAGCCTGATGCAGGGCTCAATCCCAGGATACTGGGATTACGACTTGAGCTGAAGGCAGCTGCTTAATGACCGAGCCACCCAGGCACCCCTGGAACTTTTTCTTAATTTCAATTTTTGATTATTTGCTGCTAGTGTATAGAAATACAAGTGATTTCTGTGTATTTATCTTGTATCCTCCAAGTTTACTGAACTTGTTCATCAGTTCTAACAGTTTTATTTTTTTGTGTATGTTCCCTAGGATTTTCTCTCTCTCTTTTTTTTTTTAAGATTTTATTTCTTTGACGGGGTGCCTGGGTGGCTTAGTCAGTTTAGCATCTGTCTTCAGCTCAGGTCACGATCCCAGAGTCCTGGGATCAAGCCCCGGATTGGGGTCCCTACTCAGTGGGGAATGTGTTTCTCCTTCTCTCTCTGCATGCTACTTCCCCTACTTGTGCTAATAAATAAATAAGAACTTAAAAGAAAGATTTTATTGAGGGGTGGGGCAAAGAGCACAAGCAGGGGGTGGGGCAGGGGAAAGCAGGCTCCCTCCAAGCTGGAAGCCGCCCAATGTGGGGCTTGATCCCAGGACCCCATGATCATGACCTAAACCATAGGCAGATGTTTAATCGACCGAGCCACCCAGGAACCACTCCTTAGGATTTTCTATATACAAAATCTCACTACTTACAAATATAGTTTTCCCTCCCAATCTGGGTTTCCCCCTTTTCTTTGCCTAAATGCCCTGGCTAGAACTTCCACTACAATTCTGAACAGTAATGGCATACTTCTCATTTTCTTGATCACAGAGACAGGTATGCTGTTAGCTGTAGAATTTTCACAGATGTCCTTTGCTAGGCTAAGGATGTTCTATTTCTAGTTTGCTGAGTGTTTTTACCATGAAAGGGTGTTGGGTTTGTCAAAATTTTTTCTGTGTCTGATGGCAAGATCATATAGTTTCTGTCTTTTATCAAGATGGTGTACTACACAGGGTGCCTGGGCGGCTCAGTTGGTTAAGTGTCTGCCTTCAGCTCAGGTCACGATCCCAGCGTCCTGGGATGGAGCCCCAAGTCGGGCTCCCTGCTCAGCAGAGAGTCTGCTTCTCCCTCTTCCTCTGCCTGCTTGTGCTTATGTACACACTCTCTGTCAAATTAATAAATAAAATCTTCAATTAAAAAAAAACATGTATTACAGGGATGCCTGGGTGGCGCAGTTGGTTAAGTGTCTGCCTTTCACTCTGGTTGTGATCTCGGCAGCCTGGGATCCAGCCCCGACTCAAGCTCCCCGCCCAGCAAGGAGTCTGCTTCTCCCTTTCCCCCTGCCCCTCCCCACTTGGGTCATTCTCCATC